>NC_091451.1:6509400-6858567 GCF_964237555.1 Oryctolagus cuniculus
GCCGGGATCCCAGATGGGTGCCAGTTCGAGTCCCGGCTGCTCCACTTCTGATCCAGCTCTCTGCTGTGGCCTGGGAAAGCAGTAGAAGATGGTCCAAGTGCATGAGCCCTGCACCCACATGGGAGACCTGGAAGAAGCTCCTGGCTCCTAACTTCGGATCAGCTCAGCTCTGGCTGTTGTGGCCATTTGGGGAGTGAACCAGCGGATGACAGACCTCTCTCTCTTTCTGGCTCTCTATCTTTCAAATAAATAAAATACATCTTTAAGAAAAAAAAGTCCTTAACAAAGCATAAATTTTTCCCACATCCATTTTTCTCTTCCAACCTTGAACAAGGTCATTTTCTCCTGGGTCAGGATCATGGCTTCAGAGTAGTTCTGGGAGGCAGGCAGCTCCTCACCCACAAGCTCCTCCAGCTCCTGAAGCCACCCTTCAATGTGACAGAGAGGCGAAGGCAGGGCCTGGTTCAGCTCTGTCTTCCACGTGTTAATCTGGAAAAAAAAAAAAAAAGAGGGAGATGTTCAGTAGAACTTTCCTAGTGCACTTTCCTAGTTCACAAAGAGCATGTTTATCCTTTAACTTTCTCTCCATGCCAACACTGGTATTAGTCACACCTTTATCAGTGGCTACACCTCTTAGCTCCTCAGCGAGGAGGAAGACAGTTTGTTCAAAAGTGTAAGGAACTTGGGCATAAGAAAAACCAAATGCTTTGATAAATCTATCGAAAGTTATGGTGGGAGCAGGGATCTGCAATATTTAAAAATATTTAAAGCAATCCTCTAAGCAGCGATGGACAATTGTATTGAATGATCGTCATTTGTTGATCATGTGCCCCTGTGCTAACAGCACAAGTACACGTTCCACACAGATTTATAGTCTGTCCATCACTAGCGACAGACAAGTGCTCACAATGGAGACCGCTAGCGCATTGCTTGAATTTCTGTCCATCACCAACCCTTCGCCCCAGCACGCTCACACAATCCAGGCACTGCGCCCCCTTTCTGGGCCTTCCCACCACTCTCTACACACACCCACACCCAAGAAGACATGGAAAAAGCACAGAAACATTTTTTTCTTTTATGTAGAGAAGGACAGAAAGAGCGTCCATTCACTGGTGCACTCCCCCAATGTCTACAACGACTGAGGCTGGGTCGGGTCAAAGTCGGGAGCTTGGCCCAGCAGGTTTCCCGTGGGGGGCCAGGGGCCCAATCCTGTGAGCTCTCACTGCAGCATCTCAGGGTGTGCATTAGCAGGAAGCTGGACTCAGGACCCAGAGGTACTCAGATGTTGAACGCAGGAATCCTATTTGCGAGGCCAAGCACCTGCCCTGTGTGTGGTCTTCTAATTCCATCTTTCCATGGACTTTCTGAAGCCCCCTGGAACTTACAGATGAGTCACCAAACCCAGACAGCTGTTTCAACATACCCAAATCATGTCTTCACTCCTGCTGCCCCAACTACTTGCATTTTCTTCCTGGTAAAGCATTGTCAAAACTCAGTCACTCACACCACCATCCGTGCAGCAGCCACCAGTCACGACTCACTGTGCTAAAGCTTGGGGGTGAAGACGTGGAGGGCAGCTGGTGTGCAAAGGAGACACGGATGGTCTCCACCATGCAGCAGTAAAAGCAATTGAGACACACACGTGGCAATGCAAAGACAACACAGAGATGCTGCGCTCAAAAATAAAGGAGAATCTCGATCTACACAACTTTCAAAGTGAAGTTCAAATAGAATAAAAACATATACACAGAACACATCAACATAGTGGCCTAAGGAGAAAGAGGAATGGAAAGAAGGTATGGGTATAAAAGGAAATAAACCCACAATTAAATAAATGAGTAAGAACAAGAGCAGGGCCTTGATCGGGTCTGAGTGAAAATTGTTCAACCGAACCCTCTCCGTCAGAAGCCCTGTGAGATAAGGAAAAGTCCAGCTCTTGCCTGAACTTCCTAACCAGAGAACAGACAAGTACATGGTTGAGTGTGGGGTGCGATGCAACAAAGCCAGCAGGCACAGGAGCTGGGGGAAGGCAGAGAGGATCGGAGTGGGAGTGGGGAGTTGAAAGTATCAAGTCCACACTGAAGACCAGAATTCCTTTTTCAAAAGAGATTTATTTATGTATTTGAAAGAGCAACAGATAGAGAGGGAGAGACTGAGAAAGAGAGACCTTCCATCCGCTGCCTCACTCCCCAAATGGTCACAACAGCCAGGTCTGGGCCAGGCCAAAGCCAGGAGCCAAGAACTCCATCCTGGTCTCCCACGTGGGTACCAGGGGCCCCATACCCAGGCCATCATCCACTGTCTTCCCAGGTGCACCAGTGTAGGAGCTGGATTGGAAGCAGAGCTGTTAGAGCTCAAACCAGCCCTCAGACACGGGACGTCAGCACAAGCGGCAGCTTAGCCCCCTGCACCACAACGACTGCCCTGAGGGGCACGTTATTTTTTATTTTTATTTCTTTTAAGATTCTATTTATCTATTTGAAAGACAGAATTCCAGAGAGAGGAGGAGAGAGAGACAGAGAGGGAGGTCTTCCATCTGCTGGTTCACTCCCCAGATGGCCGCAATGGCCGGAGCTGCACCGATCCAAAGCCAGGAGTCAGGAGCTTCTTCCTGGTCTCCCATGCAGGTGCAGGGGCCCAAGGACTTGGGCCATCTTCTACTGCTTTCCCAGGCCATAGCAGAGAGCTGGATTGGAAGTGGAGCAGCAGGGACTCGAACTAGCGCCCCTATGGTATGCCAGCACTGCAGGTGGTGGCTTTACCCACTATGCCACAGCGCAAACCCCTAGAATTCTTATGCACAGTCAAAATCCAGCACCAAGACCATCTCCCTTCCTGACAACCCCATTAAGAATGCGACATTTTACCCGAATGCACATCGCTGCTTATCATTTTCTGTGTCATTTTCATTCCAAAGGTACCCAGGTGAAGGTCAAGTCCAAATTGAAACTTGCTTCACTCAAATCAACTGCATCTCATCAAAGGGCGGGCCTGAAGCCTGCACATTTTCTTTCCATGGTCCCATCCACGTAATGAATTATTGCTATTCTTAGAGTCAACTGTATTTAAGCAGGAGGAAGAAGTAGGCAAAATGTATCTATTACATGGTTTATTTGCTTCCTCATTAATTCATTCCAAAATATTATGGAGTGCCAATTATGAGTATAAAGAAGGGAAATATGCAGAAGACAGACCAACAACCCAGCCCAGGTGTACAATGTGAGGACAAACCTGGGCTCCTTTCAGGCAGTAAGTGGAACGAACTGTTCATAAAACAGAGCATTAACTATGTAATATTATGGTTCCCTCTCTTCTCTCTCTCTCTTTCTCTCTCTCTCTCTCTCTCTTCTTCCCTCCCTTTTTGCCTTGAGGTTTATTTTCTCCAAAGGCATATGGCAAAGATAATTCTACAACCTTAAATCATGAACTATATGTCACTGAGATTCCAGACGGAAAAACAATGAAAACAAAGCTTCATTAGGGCAATTTTAATAGAAACAAGTTCACCATGTGCTTTTATGATATTCTTTGCCTCTGCAAAGAATACAAAGTAAACCAGAAAAAGAGAAGCTAAGAATGAGACCTCTAATTCAACTATTCTTTGCATAGCTAAAAGAAAGCTGTATACGGTTGGAATGAACCAGCCCTGTTCTTTGTGACACAGGGCCACACAGCATTTATGCAGCAAGCAAGCAGGAGAGGTAAAAAAGAAGGCAATGTTTACCCTTCATTGCTTTCCTTCCGCACTGAACACAGAAAGCTAGTTCCAGGCTTCCTTTCTCAGACAATAACTTGTGAATTTGGCTAAAAATTGAGATAAGATGTTATTGGGTCAAAATCACATAACGGTGCTATTTTCTATAACAGGCTTCAATTGACACCTTTTACTATGAATCTCTCCAACTACGGAGCTGTCCAGATCGTATTAACTCAAGTACCTGATGACTTTAAAATTAGCAAGTTTCATTTTGCTACCTTGAGAGAAGCAGCTGTCCTGTACAAAAGGAAGGGATTTCTAAACTATTATCAAAGTGCAGCGCTTAATCTCACAACATGGTAGTTTTTCTGGCTGGCCTCGTTATTTGGGAGTAATTTTTTCCAAATTACATTCAGGAAAATTAGGCCAGGTCTCTGTGGCCTGGGGCAGCCTGAACTCAACAGCCCATACCTTCTTCATCAACTTCTACTTTGTTAGAGACCTGTCACAGACAGCTGATGATGCCACGAGCCTCATCACTTGACAGGAAGATTCGTGGCGCTGCACCTGTTCTCCACCATAGCTCCTTAGAAACAGTGACTCTCGAGCCACAGCACCACCACCACGCACCACACTTGAACTTGCACCCTGACAGCCACGCAGGGTCACTGTGCTCTTCCTGTGCGGGACCTGGTGGGAATGCTTAACTTTGTGCACCACACACAGTGTCTCTGCAAGATGAATGAACTCTGTAATAAACTCAGCTTTTACTGTAACACATTTATTTCTTTGAAAAGCAGAAGGATAGAAAAAGAGGGAAAAATAGGAATGGAGGGAGGGAGGGAGGGAGAGAGGGAGGGAGAGAGACAGAGGGATTTTCCATCTGTTCACTCCCCAACTGGTCACAATAGCTCAAGCTGTGGCAGATTCCAGGAACTCCAGCCTGGTCTCCCATGTGGGAGGAGCCCAGGAATTCGGGCCATCATCCACTGCCTTCCCAGGTGCATTAGCAGGAAGCTGGCTGGGAAGCAGAGCAGCCGACGTGACTTGGCCCTCCAATAAGGGATGCAGCTTAACCTGCGGTACCACAACACCCTCCCCTGAAATAATCCCCTCTTTAATGAACTCTATTAACTCATTAAAAATCATCCCATTCAAAATGTGAGAATTTAATGATATGCAAATTACACCTCAATTAACTTCTTTTTTTAAAAAATGACAGCAAAATAAAGACATTTAGAGATCACAGCAAACTAAGCATATCCGGCACTCAGAGACAGGTGTTACAAGAGAAGTTAGAGGACATTTTCAGGCTACAGAGAAATGAGCTCAGTGGAAACGCAAAGCTACAGACAGCACAATAGAAACAGGAAGTGTCTAGATACATATAAAAGACTAAATTTTTCTTTCAGATGTGTGGCTGTTTGCAACAAAAATTAATACAACACAGTCTTGAGGACTTTGAAACATACTTGTGCTCCCTATACGATATACATGTGTCACTTATATATGTACACATAAAACAACCACAGCACAAAAACGCAAGTACAAATGGAATGCAAGTTGTACACTAAAATAGATCATAGGAGTTCACATGTTATAAGAACTTATAGAACAATATGGGGCCGGCACTGTGGCGAAGCAGGTAGAGCCAACACTTGCAGTACCCACTTCCCATATGGGCACCGGTTTGAGTCCCGGCTGCTCCACTTCCAATCCAGCTCTCTGCTATGGCCTGGGAAAGCAGTGGAAGATGGCCCAAGTCCTTGGGCCCCTGCACCTGTGTGGGAGATGTCGAGGAAGCTCCTGGCTCCTGGCTTCAGATCAGCCCAGCTACAGCCTTTGCAGCCACTTGGGGCGTGAACCAGCAGATGGAAGACCTCTCTCTCTCTCTCTGCTTCTGCCTCTCTGTAACTCTGACTTTCAAATAAATAAATCTTAAAAAAAAAAAAAAAAAGAACTTGTACAACAATAAAGTTGTTCAACTCTTCAGTAAATGTAAGTTTAGAATGTATTTTGTAGGCCGGCGCTGTGGCTCACTAGGCTAATCCTCCGCCTGCAGCGCCGGCACCCCAGGTTCTAGTCCCAGTTGGGGCACTGGTTCTGTCCCTGTTGCTCCTCTTCCAGTCCAGCTCTCTGCTGTGGCCCGGGAAGGCAGTGAAGGATGACCCAAGTGCTTGGGCCCCTGCACCTGAATGGGAGACTGGGAGGAAGCACCTGGATCCTGGCTTTGGATTGGTGCAGCGCGTTGGCCGTAGCGGCCATTTGGGGTGCGAACCAATGGAAGGAAGACCTTTCTCTCTGTCTGTCTCTCTCTCTCACTGTCTAACTCTGCCTGTCAAAAAAAAAAAAAAAAAAAAAAAAAAAAAACCAGAATGTATTTTGTAATTCCCTAGAGCAACCACTAAAATATCATAGGAAGAAGTAGGGTTAAAAATTTTAGTAGACAAATTGCAATGTAATTCTATATAAAATTAACAATTCAAAAAAGCTGAGAAAGGGAGGAATGGGGATACAAAAAACAGAGGGAATAAACAAAACAGAATAAAATAATATAACTAAGTTGAACCATAGCAACAATTACATTAAATGTTAATGGACTAAGTACTCCAATGAGAAGGCAGAGATTGTCAGAGCGGATGAGGAAGCAAGATCCAAGTGTGTGCCATCTCTAAAGAAATGTACTTTGTGGGGCTACTGTGTGGCAAAGTGGGTTAAGCTTCCACCTGTGACACCAGCATCCCACATGGGACCAGTTCAAGTCCCGGCTGCCCCACTACCAATCCAGCTCCCTGCTAATGTGCCTGGGAAAGCAGCAGAGAATGGCCCAAGTGCTTGGGCCCCTGCACCCAGGTGGGAGACCCGGAAGAAGCTCCTGGCTTTAGTATAGCCCAGCCCTGACCATTTTGCCCATTTGGAAGTAAATCAGTGGATGGAAGATCTTTCTCTCTTCTCTCTCTCTCTCTCTCTCTCTCTCTCTCTCTCTCTCCCCTGTTCCCTCTCTCCCTCTGTAACTCTATCGAATTAATCACTTACATATTAAATAAGGAATGGCCATGCTTAAAAAAAAAAGAAATGCACTTTAAAGATTAAGAACTCAAATAGTTTGAAAGGAAATGGAGGAAAAGCATGTGCCAAAGAAACAGTGTCAGAATGACTATACTGACAGCAGATTAAGTAGCCATGCAGAGAAACAGTATTACTAAAGATAAACAAATATTTTATGATGGTAAAATCGCCAGTGCACTGAGATACAACAGTCATAAACAGGTACATACATCATAATGAAGTCAAAATACATGAACTAAAATTTGACAGAAGATTTCGATACTCATCTCTCAGCAACTGATACAACTGGACCACATGTCGGTCAAGACATAGGGGAGGAGTGGGCACGTGGTAGAGCAGAGAAGACGATGATTAGAATGCCCACATCCCAGGTTCCCAAAGTGCCTAGGTTTGAGTGCTGCCTCCATTCTCAGTTCCGCTTCCTGCACACTCTGGTCCCAAAGGTGATGGCTTACGCGCTTGGATTCCCGCCACAGACAATGGGAGACGTGGGCTGAGTTTCTGCCTCCTGGCATCATCCTGGCCCAGTCCCAGTTGTTGTGGGCATTTAAGGAGTGACCAAGTGGGCATCTGGGGAGTGAACCAGCTCTCTCTCAGGCTGTCTCTGTCCATTTACCTCTCTCTCTCTCTCTCTGTCTTTCCAGTAAAGACAGACAGACAATCCAAACAACACTACCAAATACTTTGCTTATTTAATGTTTATGGAGTTTTATACCCAGTAACGCATAAAACATATTTCTTCTTTGCAATTTTCTATGGTTATGTACCATAAACCCAGCCTCAATAAATTTAAAAGGATGAAAATCATCGTCCCATTCAGACACACATTCACACACTCATCCTTGTATATTCTCTCTGACTCGAACCCCACTCCCTTCAAGCACCTGTTGACACTAGCACACAGTGAAAGAAACTGCAGGCAACCAAAACCGGACAACCAAGAACCCACGGCAAATACACCTTCGCATCAGCTTGCATCTGTGCCCACCAGAGCGTTAAAAATTCCGACCTGAATTTAACCACAGCCCAGATGACGCCACGAAGAAAAGTCAGGAATCCAGCTCCATGTACTGATGAAGCAGCTACCCTGTCTTCTAGAGAATTTCTCATGAGAGTCTCAAGCAAAGCCCTCACTCAACCAACCAAGGCTGCCCACTGAAAATGTTCTTCTCGGGGCAGGCGCCGTGGCTCACTTGGCTAATCCTCCACCAGTGGCGCCCGCATCCCATATGGGTGCTGGGTTCTGTCCCGGTTGCCCCTCTTCCAGGCCAGCTCTCTGCTGTGGCCCGGGAGGGCAGTGGAGGATGGCCCAAGTGCTTGGGGCCTGCACCCACATGGGAGACTGGGAGGAAGCACCTGGCTCCTGGCTTCGGATCAGCGTGGTGAGCCGGCCACAGCGGCCACTGAGGGGTGAACCAACGGAAAAGGAAAACATTTCTCTCTCTCTCTCTCTCTCTCACTCACTGTCTAACTCTATCTGTCAAAAAAAAAAAAATCTTAAAAAAAAGTTCTTCTCATCAACGTGGCGCAGTCACCTGCTGGTTGAGGCCGTCCCAGTCTCCTCGCAACCGCAACTCCTCCTCACTCAACTCATCTGGGGGCCTTGTGAGCGGCAGGAGGTCCAAGAAGGGTTTTTTTTCTTCATCGAAGGACTCCAAAAAGGACAGGAAGCTCTACAATGAGAAGAGTGTTTGCAGGGTGAAAACATGCAACTCCACTTGTAAAGTGTGACCTGCTATTTTATGATCTTTAGCTAGAGGTTATATTTAAGTTGTATTTAAATAAAAGGAAAAAATCCCTTCAATCCAGTTTCCTCTCGCTGATCTGGTTTCTTTGTGCAGAATACCCTGACCCTTCGTGTGCCATATAATGACAGAGTTTGGGGCTGGCAACTCCTGTCAAAACCACTGGATTTCTCCTGGAAGGAAGCAAGGAAGGCCACTCTGCTCTAGTAGACAGACCATGATGCCACCCGCAAAACCATGAGTCTGTCTCTTCTCCCCAGACACAGGTGCACGACAAAATAAGAATGAGCAGACATGGGGGCTGGGCACTTGGCACAGCAGTGCAGGTGCCATTTGGGATTCCCACAGCCCATTCCACAGTGCCTGGGTTTCAATCCTGGCTCAACTCCCTGCTAATGCTCACTCTGGGAGGCAGCAGGTGACGGCTCAAGTATTTGGGTCCCTGCCACCCACGTGGGAGATGCGGATGGAGTCCCAGGCTCCTGCTCTCAGCCTGGCCCAGTCCCTGCCCTTGCAGATGCTTGGGGGAAACAAACTAAAAAATAGAAGATCTCTCTCTCTCTCGTCTCTGTGTGTCTCTCTAGCTTTCAAGTAAATGAAAATAAATAGTAAAATGATAAAAGAATGAGTAGATGGAGGAATTAGGACAGTAGTCATGTTAAATGATTTTAAAAGTATTTATAATTACTCGAATTTTGAGT
The DNA here is from genome assembly GCF_964237555.1 of Oryctolagus cuniculus. Classification (NCBI taxonomy): domain Eukaryota; kingdom Metazoa; phylum Chordata; class Mammalia; order Lagomorpha; family Leporidae; genus Oryctolagus; species Oryctolagus cuniculus. The sequence goes on from NC_091451.1 coordinate 6,518,613, forward strand.
CAATTCTTCCCATGTTATTTTACACAAATTTTAATAAGCACCTTGTCCTTACACTCAAATATTTAATAAGGAGGAGGCAGGTGTTTGGACTAGCAGTGAACTGCAGGTTTGAACATCCACACCCCATGTCAGAGTGCGTGGGTTCAAGTCCACACTCTGATCCCGATTCTAGCTTCCTGCTAACGCAGGTGCTGAGAGAGAAAGCCCAGCTCTCAGCTTCAGCCTGGTCCAGCCTTGAGCGTTATGGACATCCGGCACTCTCTCTCTCTCTTTCTCTGGGCCTCTCAAATTTTAAAAAAAATTAATAAATAAAGCTTTTTGTAGCCTTTCCGGCGGTGACGACCGACCCACGCGAACATGCCTCTCGCAAAGGATCTCCTGCATCCCTCTCCTGAAGAGGAGAAGAGGAAACACAAGAAGAAGCGCCTGGTGCAGAGCCCCAGTTCCTACTTCATGGACGTGAAGTGCCCAGGATGCTATAAAATCACCACGGTTTTCAGCCATGCACAAATGGTGGTTTTGTGCGTTGGCTGCTCCACTGTCCTCTGCCAGCCCACAGGAGGAAAAGCAAGGCTTACAGAAGGATGTTCCTTCAGGAGGAAGCAGCACTGAAAGCACCCTGCGCCAGGATGAGTGGGAAACCTTCCCAATAAACACGTTTTGGATAAAAAAAAAAAAAAAAAAAAAAAAAAAAAAAAAAAAAAGCTTTTTGTAGTTTACATTTGTGTGAAATACTGCTACTTTAAAAGTTACCACTTCCACAAATGCTTTTTAAAACACGATCTATAAATATTTTTAAGAGATTATTACTAGCATTTTTTTAAGATTTAGTTATTCATTTATTTGAAAGGCAGATTGAGAGAGAGGAGAGAGAGAGAGAGAGAGAGAGAGAGAGAGAGAGAGAGAGAGATCTTCTATCCACCAGTTCACTCCCCAAACAGCTGCAGCAGAAGACACTGGGCAGGCCAAAGCCAGGAGCCAAGAGCTCCATCCTGGTCTCTCACATGGGTGGCAGGTGCCCAAGTACTTGGGCCGTCCTCTGCTGCCTCCCCAGGTGCCTTAGCAGGGAGCTGGATCAGAAGCAGAAGGCTGGGACTCACACCAGCACTCTGATGTGGGCTGCTGGCACTGCAAATGTTGAGTTAACCCTGATGGCACAATGCCTGCCCAACTTTATTTATTTAAAAAAATTTGTTTATGATATATTTACTTATTTTGAAAGGCAGAGTTATACAGAAAAGGAGAGAGAGAGAGAGAGAGAGAGAGAGTGTCTTCCATCTGGTTTATTCCCCAAATGGTCACAATGGCCAGGACTGGGCCAAGGTGAAGTTACAAGCCTGGGGCTTCATCTGGGTCTCCATTGTGGCTGCAGGGGCCCAAGCACTTGGGTCATCTTCCAGTGCTTTCCCAGGTGCATTGGCAGGGAGCTGGAACAGAAGTGGAGCAGCCAGGACTCCACAGGATGCTGGCATTACAGGTGGCATTTAACTTGCTACACCTCAATGTAGGCCCCCACAGTTTTTAAAAATTATCTTATGTGTTTGAAAGAGGCACAAAGAGAGAGAAGGAAAAGGAGAGGGAGAGAGAGAGAGAGAGAGAGAGAGAGAGAGAGAGAGAGACCCTATCTGCTGGTTCACTCCTGAAATGCCCACAATAGCAGGTCTGAGCCAGGCAGAAAGAAGTCAGGGGCCAGTGCTGTGGCGTAGTGGGTAAAGCTGCCACCTGCAGTGCTGGCATCCCATCTGGGTGCCGGTTCGAGTCCCAGCTGCTCCACTTCTGATGCAGCTCTTTGCTATGCCTGGGAAAGTGGTAGAAGTTGGCCCAAGTCCTCGGGCCCCTGCACCCTCACGGGAGACCTGGAAGATACTCCTGGCTTCAAATCGGCTCAGCTCCGGCCATTACGGCCATTTGGGGAGTGAACCAGCAGATGGAAGACCTCTCTCTCGCTCTCTCTCTCTCTCTCTCTGCCTCTGCATAACTCTGTCTTTCAAATAAATCAATAAATCTTAAAAAGAAGAAGAAGAAGAAGAAGAAGAAGAAGAAGAAGAAGAAGAAGAAGAAGAAGCAGCAGCAGCAGCAGCAGCAGCCGCCAGGAACTGGGAAATTAAACTGAGTCTCCCACAGGGACCCAGGCCATCACCTCTCAGAGTGCATTACTGGGAAGCTGGACTCTGATCTGAAGCTGAGCCACTACTCACACCCAGAGACTCTGATACAAGACGCAGCTGATTCAAGTAGCATCTTAAAGCACCGCACAAACACCCGCCCCATGTCCATAGTTATTGGTAGTGTCTTACTTAAATTTTATAAGTAAATCAGAGGATCATTAACTTACTTTAATTCTTTCTGATAATTAATAACTTGACTAAAACCTCCACTTAAGAAAGCAGAAGCTGGGGCTGGTACTGTGGCGTCGCGGGTAAGGTTGCCACCTGCAGTGCTGGCATCCCACAGGGGCACCAGTTCGAATCCCGGCTGCTCCACTTCCAATCCAGCTCCCTGTTAATAGCCTGGGAAAGCAGTGGAAAGTGGTCCAAGTGCTTGGGCCCTGCAGCAATGTGGGACCCAGAAGAACTCCTGGCTCCTGCTTTCAGATCAGCCCAGCTCTGGCCACTGCGGCCACTGGGGGAGTGAACCAGCGGAGGGAAGATCTGTCTCTCCCTCTCTCTCTCTGCCTTTCAAAAGAATAAACGAATCTTAAAAAAGAGAGACCCGAATCTGTGGTATATTACTAAGTCTAAGACATACAAGGCATCTTCAAAAAGTTCATGGAAATGTGTAGTATGAAAAACTCACACATGAATTTCAAATTCTGCACCATCATAAATCTATCTATCTATATATATATTTTTTGACAGGCAGAGTGGACAGTGAGAGAGAGAGACAGAGAGAAAGGTCTTCCTTTACCGTTGGTTCACCCTCCAATGGCCGCCGCGGCTGGCGCGCTGCACTGATCCAATGGCAGGAGCCAGGTACTTATCCTGGTCTCCCATGGGGTGCAGGGCCCAAGCACTTGGGCCATCCTCTACTGCCTTCCCGGGCCACAGCAGAGAGCTGGCCTGGAAGAGGAGTGATCGGGACAGAATCCGGCGCCCCGACTGGGACTAGAACCCGGTGTGCCGGCGCCGCAAGGTGGAGGATTAGCCTAGTGAGCCGCGGCGCCGGCCTTAAATCTATATTTTAATTCCATTTTTTATGAACTTCTTTAGGTACCCTTGTATGTGGGATCAAGGCAGCTGCAGTCAATATTGAACATCTTTTTACTAAAAAATAAACAAACAAACAAACAAACCTGAGACCAAACCTAAGCGGGAAGAAGCACAAAAAGTTTACGCAGTTCAGACCACGAGAGATGAGAACACCTAGTCCCTTCCACCCACTACGGCTCCAAACCACAGTCAGCGGTTGGGTCCCCAAGCCACACGGACCATTGAATGTTAGAATCTGAAGGGCAGGGCTTGTCATCCCTCAACACACAGGGAGACCGGGCCTTAACAGCGCTTAGCACCCAAGGCATGTCACCATGTCGCCAGCTGATTCTGGACAGAGACCTGGTGGGACGCGCAGGGGCCTGGACCATGGGCTCTAAGACACAGGGCTGCAGAACCTTCGCAGTGGCTGCTGGGAGTCCTCCAAGACAGAACTGCACGCCCAGGAGAAGCAACAGAGCTTGGGCTTCAAAACCAGACTATCCGGGCCGGCGCCGCGGCTCACTAGGCTAATCCTCCGCCTAGTGGCGCCGGCACACCGGGTTCTAGTCCCGGTCGGGGCGCCGGATTCTGTCCCGGTTGCCCCTCTTCCAGGCCAGCCCTCTGCTGTGGCCAGGGAGTGCAGTGGAGGATGGCCCAAGTGCTTGGGCCCTGCACCCCATGGGAGAGCAGGAAAAGCACCTGGCTCCTGGCTCCTGCCACCGGATCAGCGCGGTGCGCCGGCCGCGGCGGCCATTGGAGGGTGAACCAACGGCAAAGGAAGACCTTTCTCTCTGTCTCTCTCTCTCTCTCACTGTCCACTCTGCCTGTCCAAAAAAAAAAAAAAAAAACCAGACTATGCTTCCCAGGAGCCACATAACGTGGGTCCTTTTTGGCTTCTTTGGCCAAACTGCAATAACACACCAAAGTCAGCAAGATGTTTGAATGTGTGCGACGCTCATCATCAGCAAGGTGCCTGGTAAACAGCAAACGCTCAGTACATGGTGACAAAAAGGATAGAGAAACAGCGGTGAGAAGTCGTACTTACGTGATACTTTTTAAAGTAGGGCTCATGTTCTGAATCTTTGAGCGCCTTTTGCAGTTTTTTCTCTTGCCGAGCCAGCCAGTCCATAGCGGCTTTCGTCTCTCCCTGCAATCCACACACACACAGGACACACACTTAAAATATATCAAAATACTCTTGGTGACTTTTTCTGACAATAAAATTAACAACTTAAAACATCAGTGAGGTAATTTCATTACAAAGCAATCACTCATTATACCAAAGAGTCATTTTGCTTGTTCACAGAACACCCTGAATTTTAAAATAAAGTTGAAACCAGCATCTGAACACCTAGTTCGAGTCCCGGCTGCTCCACTTCAGATCCAGCTCCTTTCTTTTTTCTTTTTTTTTGTCTTTTTAAGATGTATTTATCTTACTTGAAAGTCATAGTTACACTGAGAGAGCAGAGGCAGAGATAGAGAGAGAGAGAGGTCTTCCATCTGATGGTTCACAATTAGTTCCAATTGGCCACAAAGGCAGGAACTGTGCTGATCCGAAGCCAGGAGCCAGGAGCCAGGAGCCAGGAGCCAGGAGCTTCTTCCAGGTCTTCCACACAGGTGCAGGGGCCCAAGGACCTGGGCCATCCTCCACCACTATCCCAGGCCATAGCACAGAGCTGGATGAGAAGTGGAGCAACTGGGTCTCGAACCGGCGCCCATATGGGATGCCAGCGCTTCAGGCCAGGACATTAACCGCTGTGCCACAGCACCGGCCCCAGATCCAGCTCCTTTCTAATGTGCTGGAAAAGCAGTGGAAGATGGCTCCAAGTACTTAGGCCCCTGTCACCAGACCAGAAGAAGCTCTTAGCTCCTGGCTTCGGATTGGCACAGCTCGGCCATTGTGGCCAACTGGGGAGTGAACCAGCGATGGAAAACCTCTCTCTTTCTCCCTGCCTCTCCTTCTCTCTCTGTGTAACTCTGACTTTAAAATAAATAAATAATTCTTTAAATAAACAATGATCTATGTCATGATTGTACTATGGTTTACATGGGTGTATCCATTGTCAACACTGAAGGAATTGTACATTTAAATTATTATATTGTATTATATTATATATAGTTATTACTGTATATATAACTATATATTATAATTATTTTAAAATATAAGCATATTACAAAGATGTTACAACATTAACTACTGCAATAAAATATAATGTAAATTATACTTTGATTTTTTACTATTAAACCTGCAATGGGTACAACAGAATCGAGCTTGCTTGGTTCCTGCTAAGACCTACCTGAGCCTCGTCTCTCGTCACAGGGGCATCCTTTGAATACTGCAGAAACTGTGCCACATAGGTCATGATGGATTTTTCATCAGGATTGGCGACATCCACATCTGCAAGACACAGCGCACTCAGTGAGCTGTGGGCTCCGTACAGTTAATCCTCAAGAACAGGCTCGGCCTCCGTCTACGCCATCTGACTCACATTTCATCTTGAAATGACCAACCATGCACTCTCCACCCACTCTTCTTTTTTTTTTTTTAAGACTGATTTATTTATTCGTGAGGCAAAGTTACAGACACAGAGAGGGAAAGCAGAGGTCTTCCATCTGCTGGTTCACTTCGATCCAGAGCCAGGAGCTTCTCCTGGTCTCCCATGCGGGTGCAGGGGCCCAAGCCCTTGAGCCATCCTCCACTGCTTTCCCAGGCCATAGCAGAGAGCTGGATCAGAAGCAGAGCAGCCAGGACTCGAACCAGCACCTACATGGGATGCCAGCACTGCAGGCGGAGGCTTAACCCACTACGCCACAGCGCCGGTCCCCCTTGCCACCCACTCTTACTGCACAGCTACGCAGTGGTTAAGAGCTCAGCTAGAGTCAAACAGATCTAGATTGAATCCTGGGGTTACGACATGCACAGCCTTGATTTCCCAGCAAGACAGTGTCACTGTGGGTGCTAAAGTTCGAGGCAGGAACAGTCAGAGAGGGTGGAGAGAAAACCAAGCATGCTTCTTTCTAGAGACATGGTGTAGAAGCTGCTCCAGGAGGGCCCGGCACTGTGGCATAGCGAGTAAAGCTGCTGCCTGCAGTGTTGGCATCCCATATCGGCACCGGTTGGAGTCCTGGCTGCTTCACTGCCGATCCAGCTCCCTGCTGTGGCCTGGGAAAGCAGTACAAGATGGCCCAAGTGCTTGGGCCCCTGCACCCACAAGGGAGACCCGGAAGAAGCCCCCAGCTCCTGGCTTCAGAGTGACCCAGATTTAGCGGTTGCAGCCATTTGGGAGTGAACCAGCAGATGGAAGACCTCTCTCTCTGTCTCTGTCTCTGTCTCTCTGCCTCTCTGTAACTCTGCCTTTCAAATAAATAAATAAAATCTTTAAAAAAAGAAAGAAAGAATTGCTCCAGGAGCACAGGAACACACTGCGCCCAGAATCCATTCTCAACACTCTCTGCATTTAAGCACTAAAGCATTTACTAAAGCTGTCACATTGTATGGAAGACACATTCAAGTCACCCTTAAAGGTTATTCAGTCATTCACGGAACACGAAAGTTTAACCAAGGGCCTTCTATGGGCCAGGCTGTGTGCTTCATTAAAAGAGTTGTTGACCTTTGTCTCTTCCTCTCGCTGTCAGTAACTCAACTCCTAAATAAACAAATAAAACATTTTTTTTAAAAAAAGAGTTTTTGGTGGGAGTAGGTGTTCAGCACACTGGCCAAGGCTTTCTTTTTTTTTTTTTTTTAAGAATTTATGTATTTTAAGGCCGGCGCCGCGGCTCACTAGGCTAATCCTCCGCCTAGCGGCGCCGGCACACCGGGTTCTAGTCCCGGTCGGGGCGCCGGATTCTGTCCCGGTTGCCCCTCTTCCAGGCCAGCCCTCTGCTGTGGCCCGGGAGTGCAGTGGAGGATGGCCCAGGTGCTTGGGCCCTGCACCCCATGGGAGAGCAGGAAAAGCACCTGGCTCCTGGCTCCTGCCATCGGATCAGCGCGGTGCGCCGGCCGCAGCGCGCCGGCCGCGGCGGCCATTGGAGGGTGAACCAACGGCAAAGGAAGACCTTTCTCTCTGTCTCTCTCTCTCACTGTCCACTCTGCCTGTCAAAAAAAAAAAAAAAAAAAAAAAGAATTTATGTATTTTATTTGAGAGGCAGAGTTACAGACACTGAGAGGAAAAGACAGGGAGAAAGGTCTTCCTTCTGTTGGTTCACTCCACAAATGGCCACAACGGCTGGAGCTGCGCTGATCTGAAGCCAGGAGCCAGGAGCCAGGAGCCAGGAGCCAGGAGCCAGGTGCTTCTTCTGGGTCTCCCACGTAGGTGCAGGGACCCAAGCACTTGGGCCATCTTCTACTGCTTTCCCAGGCCATAGCAGAGAGCTGGATCAGAGGTGGAGCAGCCGGGACTAGAACCGGCGCCCATATGGGATGCTGGCGCCGCAGGAGGAGGATTAACCTACAGCTCCTTTGTGCCAGCCCCCACCCCCTCCTTCTATTTTCAAACCAGCTTCCTGCTATGCACAACACCCTAGGAGGCAGCAACGAGGACTCAGTTACCTGGGTCCCTGCCATCAGGTGGCAGACATGAATTGAGTTCCTGGCTCCTGGATTCAGCCTCACCCAGACCTGGCTTCTGTAGGCATTGGAGGAGTAAGCCAGTGGATGGAAGAAAAAAAAAATGAAAAATACCTCTCTCTCTCTCTTTCTCTCTCTCTCTCCCTCTCCCTCTCTCTCTCTCGCTTTCTGTCTTGCTCTGCTTTTAAATAAAAATAAACAAAAACTGAAAGAGTTCCTGGTGAAGTGTGCAAAATGTTGAATTAAGCAAATTTTAAAAGGTTAAATTCTTTACTTCCCCAAGTATATAATAAGTTAAGCAGATCGTAAAGCCACACAGAGGGATGCAAGATGTCACCGACGAAATAACACTCGATTTGAGGATCTCTCTGGGTGTGCTGCCAAAACAACCGAGGTGACTGAATGGGAAACCTCTGCCACAAGTGAATTCAGCCACATGCAATGTAACAAAGGATTAGAGAGCACGGGTATATGTCAGCAACAGTCCCTGTCAATAGGGACCCTGCTTCACCCCTGTATGCATTTAACAACCACATGGCAATGTCCCTCAAGGTGTCCATGATTAACAGAAAAACAAAAAAATCAACAACAAACACAGGGGTTGGCACTGTGGCTTCTGCCTGAGATGCCGGCACCGCATATGGGCACTGGTTCGAGTCCTGGTTACTCTGCTTCCAACCTAGCTTCCTGCTAATGCTACTAGGAAAGCATTAGAAGACAGCCCAAGTGCTTGGACCCTGCAGCTTTGTGGGAGATCTGGATGGATTCACTGGCTTTGGATCGGCCCAGTGCCTCAAGGAGTCTTAAATAATAAGTATTATAAACATGTAATAATAAGCATAGCATCATGTGTGAGAAACTCCAAGGAAAACATCTTACTCAGGACACTCAGCACAGAAATAACAGAGTCAATAAGATGCGATGCAGAATACAACAGAAGAAAATCATGACAAAGGCTCAAATCATTCCCACTGCTTGTTTTCAGCTGTAGCTTCACCCCCACCATTAATGAACTTAAATAACCGGCAGAAATCCTTAATTTCATCAAGTTCAATAAAGACTTTTAAGTTAAGTCCTCTAGGACTGAACTATAATGCTGTTACATTTGCTCATTTAAACATACTTGTTTGCAATCAACTTCATGTTGGTTCTCAAGATAAGAAGTGTTTTAAACAGAAAAGCGGCATCCTCACCTTCTGGTTCCAGCAGCCTGGGGATTTTGAGTTCTCGCTCTGCGATTCGAAAGGCCTCCTGGAGATTGTCTTTGTTGGACCTCTGCTTCGCACTGGTCATGTCAATTAGGTCTGGACGCAAGGCATGAATGACAGCCAGAAAGGCCAGCCCATTCCTCCAGCTTGATTTGAAATCTGTTATACTGACAGACTCATACCTGTCACAGAAAGACAAAACCATGGTCAACACTATCGAAAATAACATAGCAAACAGTTCTACTCTATGTACTAGTAATCAAAACTAGAACCAGTAAATTAAATAAACCATTCAAGGAGAAGAGTTTCTTTGGATCCTGCCATCCAATTCAAGTAAAATGCCAAGTTTAAAGAAGTCAGCTGAGGCAAAGCAGGTAAAGCTGCTGCCTACAGTACCAGCATCCCATATGGGCACTAGTTCGAATCCCGGCTGCTCCTCTTCCAATCCAGCTCTCTGGTATGGCCTGGGAAAACAATGGAAGATGGTCCAAGTCCTTGGGCCCCTGCACTCATGTGGGTGACCTGAAAGAACCTTCTGGCTCCTGGCTCGGATTGGCTCAGCTCTGGCCGGTGCAGCCATCTGGGGACTGAACCAGCAGATGGAAGACCTCTCTCTCTGCCTCTGCCTCTCTGTAACTCTGACTTTCAAATAAATGAAATAAATCTTAAAAAAAAAAAAGGATGAATCTTTAAAGACATCATGCTGTAAGCTAGACTTAAAAATGTTAAATACTGTATGATTTCACTCATACAAGATGTATACCCAGAGTACTCAAATTCATAGACGGTAGAATGGAGGCTGCCATGGGTCAGGCATTATCGCTCAATAGCGTTGCAGTTGTGAAGATGAAAAGAGTTCTGGTGATGGATACTGGCAACGCTTGCACAACAATGAGAAGGCACTCAGTGCCAATGAACTGTGTGCTTGAAAACAATCAATGTGCAGGTCTTATGCACATTTCATCACAATAATGAAGTCTGTTTTTTAAAACATCGTTAGCCAGCTATTGTATCTAGGGTAACATCTCTCAGGCTGGCCCAAGAGGCCCAGGTGTGATTTCCTCCTGCATGTCTCTCCCATCTTTAGAGCTCATGTTCTACAGTGTTGTGATCACACCAGATTCACACCAGCTTCACACCTGTTCCTCCTAATCGCTACACCCTGATCCCATCATGATGGTTTGGATACACTTTGGATGTATCCCTCAAAGGTTCACGTCCTTGAAGCTTGGTCCCCAGTATGATGGTGTTGAGGTGGTGGAACCATCACGAGGAGGAGCCTCATAGAAGGTCCTGAGAGTGGAAGGGATGCAGGCAGGACCCTCGTTGGCCCCTTTGAGAAAAAAAAGAGCAAACCTAACCCTTGAATCTGTCTGGCTTCCAGTCCCAGGCTGTGATCTCTTCCATATGTGCCCCATCATGGTGACAGCACCCACAGGGAACCCTTATCCAGAGGCCCAACAGACGAGGCCACCTGAGGCTGAACTGTCAGTCAAACTGCACTTCTCTATTTATTAAGCACCCAGCCTCAGGTATTTGCTTACAGCAACAGAAAATGAATGAACGCACATCTTCAAGGATATGAAGGCCTCCCTGTGGGTCTCAGTGCACAGGTGTCCTCTTCCGCAAGGCCCTCCAGGACCCCAGAAGCCAAGGGAGACCCTCACCCTCAACACTCTTGATTGTACCGGAAACTTCCCCATCCGTGTCACCATCCCTAATGATCACAGGTCATCGTCTGCTTCCCTCTCTGTGCCTTTCTCATTCCCACAGTAGACTCACTCCCAACCAGTGCTTGGGATGAAGGCAGTGTCCGAACCTTATCCAGGTTTCCCCTGTGTGTGGCAGGGATCCAAGTTCCTGCCTCCCAGGGCACACATGAGGAGAAAGCCAGAATGGAGAAAGGAGCCAGGACTTGAACTCTGGTACCCGGATGTGGGATGCAGGTGTTCCAAGTGGCATCTTCAGTGCTGTGCCAGACACGTGCCCCTCACTGTGAATTTTGATCTTTCCCCAGAGTGACATAAGCAGTCTGGTGCTCTCTCGATGCCCAACTGTGTGTTAATGTAAGTGTTCCGAGTATCTTTAAGGAAGGCGCTAGGCTAAGCTAGGATGTTGGACAGGACAGGTGTATTCAATGCATTCTCAACCTACTTACTAACTGGATTATCAATGTACTGATGGGATTATCAGGCTATCTCTCCCTCATAGGTTAAAAAATATTTGTAGAAGAGAGCTTAATGTATGTCTATTTTAATAATTCAATCAGTCATTGCTCTCTAACTGATAAGAGATCTTGAAAGTCTTGCATAAAATGTACATGCATACAAAGTTTGAGGAATATTCTAGAATAATGGAAGTTTCCTTTAATGGCCCATACAAAGCATGAAGAAATTCACCTATTTTAAAGTACGAATGAACTCATGAAAGCTACTCAGGAAATGTCTGCTCCAGTCGACCTGCGTTTTCCCACCTACTTAAGGAGGAAACAGCCTGCACTGTAACTGCAACACACTACAAAGAACTCAGCTTTTTTACACTGTCTAAAAAACACACAGGTGGTGCCTACTATATTCAGAACCATTCTATAGGTTTTTAAAAATTGATTTCTATAATATGAGGGTACTTTGAAAAGTTCATATAAAACAGAATTATAAGTTTAGCTTGGTGAAAAAGTTTGGAAATCCATGCATAGTTTTCTCATAATATGTACTTCACATAAATTTTTTGTAGATGCCTCTCCTATGTATGGATTTCAGAAATTTTCTACACCAACACAGACTTGTTTTTTAATTCCATTTTCTATGAACTTTTTTCAAAAATGATTTCTTTACTTTGTTTGAAAAGCAGAGTTACAAAGAGAGAAGGAGAGGCAGAGAGAGATCTTCCATCAGCTGGTTCACTCCCCCAAATGGCCACAATGACCAGGACTGAGCCAGTTGAAGCCAGGAGCCAGGAGCTTCTTCCAGGTCTCCCATGCAGGTGCAGGGGCCAAAGCACTTGGGCCATCCTCCACTGCTTTCCCAAGTACATTAGCAGGGAGCTGGATCTGAAGAGGAGCAGCCGGGACACTAACCAGTGCCCAAAGGGAAGCCGATGCCCATATGAGATGTCGGTGAGGCAGGCTGGGCCTTTAGTCTATTGAGCCAGAAGCGCCGGTCCCCCTGTGAACTTCTGAAGAACCCTCATACACATGACAATCATCTGGCGTAGTACCATTGTTCACAATTTACGATTGAAGAAAAGAGACTAGGTGTCCAGGGTCACCAGCTAGAAAGCACTGGAAGCCGGGATGTTAAACCCGGGTACTCTGGCTGCAGAGTACACTCTGAGACACTACGTGAAACGAACCAAGGGATAAGGGCCAAGGGGAAGGGGAGGGCCAGCCCCCCTCCCAAGTGGGAAGGGAACAGGGCAGCTCTGCAGTGACCGCAGGCACTCTACTCAGCAGAGCGCCAGCACGGGACGGCAGCTCAGCACCCATAAGCCAAAGCCAGGACCACGAAGACGAAGGTGTGGCCAGAAGCAAGCGTTTGAGGATCAGTCAAGACACCCCGAGGGAGGCCCCCATTCCATATCAGAGGGCCAGGTTCAAGTTCCAGCTCTGCTCCCAACCCCAGCTTCCTGCTAATGAGAGCCCTGGGAACCCAAGAGGTGATGGCACAGGTATTTGGGTCCCCGCCACCCACGTGGGAGATCTGGATTCAGTCCCAGGCTCCTGGCTTCACTAGGGCCGAGTATGCTGGAGGAAAAGAAGGGAGGAAGAGAGTGAAGGGGAGCAGGGGTAGGAGGAGGTGCTGACAGGTCTTAAGATGGGCAGGGGGCCGGCGCCGCGGCTCACTAGGCTAATCCTCCGCCTTGCGGCGCCGGCACACCGGGTTCTAGTCCCGGTCGGGGCGCCGGATTCTGTCCCGGTTGCCCCTCTTCCAGGCCAGCTCTCTGCTGTGGCCAGGGAGTGCAGTGGAGGATGGCCCAGGTGCTTGGGCCCTGCACCCCATGGGAGACCAGGAAAAGCACCTGGCTCCTGGCTCCTGCCATCGGATCAGCGCGGTGCGCCGGCCGCAGCGCGCCGGCCGCGGCGGCCATTGGAGGGTGAACCAACGGCAAAGGAAGACCTTTCTCTCTGTCTCTCTCTCACTGTCCACTCTGCCTGTCAAAAAAAAAAAAAAAAAAAGATGGGCAGGGTTGGGGCTGGTGCAGTGGCATGGCGGGTACAGCCACTGCCTGCAGTGCCGGCATCCCATATGGGCACCGGTTCTAGTCTCGGCTGCTCCACTTCTGATCCAGCTCTCTGCTATGGCCTGCAAAAGCAGCAGAAGATGGTCCAAGTCCTTGGGCCCCTGCACCCACATGGGAGACCTGGAAGAAGCTCCTGGCTCCTGGCTTCGGATCAGCGCAGCTCCAGCCATTGTGACCAATTGGTGAGTGAACCAGTGGATAGAAGACCTCTCTCTCTCTCTCTCTCTCTCTCTCTCTGCCTCTCTCTGTGTAACTCTTTCAAATAAAAAAAAAGAGTGGGCAGGGTTATTGCTTCTTGGCCTTTTGGCTAAGATCAAGTGAAGAGAGGTCAGGGTAGGCTGCAGAATGAGCACCAGGATCGAGGCAAATGTACAATTGGGAAATGAGGTCGGTTTCATCCATTCACAAACAAGGAAGTGCTACATAGGAGGGTACTTGAAATTTTTCATGGAAAAACTGAACTAAAAGACAAGTTAACTTGAGAACAAAAAATTTTCAACTCTGCATACAAGAAATCTGCAAAAAGGTCATGAAAATGCGGATTATGAAAAAACGATGCCAGGATTGATCTTTTGTCTTCTACTCCATTTCCCACAAAGGTTTTGAAGTCCCTTCATTATTACTTAATAACAGCAGTTTTATATTTGAGTCCCAGGGAATCACAGAATATTGAAATAAAAATTACCTAACAGTTTCACCAACGATGGCCAAAACTAGCAGAAACTCATGATGAATGCCTTAACAAGAGGCACTGTATCTTAAGTTTAGCTCCTGCTCTAGAGTTGAAAAATACTAAGGAACATGGGGAAAGATAAATGATAAAGTAGGAGGGAACTTCAAAAACTTCCTGGAGAAATGGAATTAACAGATTTATTCAAATGGAAATAACAAATTTTATGCCAAAAAAGCTTTGAAATTCCATGCATAGATTTTTTTTAAAGATTTATTTATTTATTCATTTGAAAGTCAGAGTTACACAGAGAGAGGAGAGGCAGAGAGAGAGAGAGAGGTCTTCCATCCAATGGTTCCCGAGATGGCCCCAATGGCCGGAGCTGTGCCGATCTGAAGCCAGGAGCCAGGAGCTTCTTCCGGGTCTCTCACGGGGGTGCATGGGTTCAAGCACTTGGGCCATCTTCTACTAAGCAGACCACAGCAGAGAGCTGAATTGGAAGTGGAGCAGCCTGGTCTTGAACTGTTGCCCATATGGGATGCCGGCACCTCAGGTCAGGGCATTAATCCACTGCACCACAGCAACAGCCCCAATAGCTTTTTTTTTTTTTTTTTTTTTTTGGACAGGCAGAGTGGACAGAGAGAGAGAGAGACAGAGAGAAAGGTCTTCCTTTGCCGTTGGTTCACCCTCAAATGGCTGCTGCGGCCGGTGCACCGCGCTGATCCGAAGCCAGGAGCCAGGTGCTTCCCCCTGGTCTCCCATGGGGTGCAGGGCCCAAGCACTTGGGCCATCCTCCACTGCACTCCTGGGCCACAGCAGAGAGCTGGCCTGGAAGAGGGGCAACTGGGACAGAATCTGGCGCCCTGACTGAGACTAGAACCCGGTGTGCCGGCGCCGCAGGTGGAGGATTAGCCTAGTGAGCTGCGGCACCAGCCAATAGATTTTTTTTTATAATATGCTTTTTCCGTGAATTTTTTGAAGACCCTTCAAATGAGACTCAAACAGCTGGAAGGTCATTTATACACAAATGAAATAAATCTGAATTTAGTATCACCATGCTTTTCACATATTTGTTTAATCAAAAAAGGAACACTGTCTCTAGAAGATTCCAGACAAAGTCCACCTACCATGTTTCAAATCTGCATAGATGATTTCCGTCTCTCAAAAAATACAGAGGATGAGCAACAAATAAAAGTGAGGCTGAAGGCAGAAATTAACCTCCCTCATCTTTGGTTAGAAATTAACCTCCCTCACCTTCCTTACTTGGAAGGAATGTGTTCCCTATTTCTGGTTCTCTTCCCCGGGCCAGTGCTAGGAGACGACAAGGAATGCCCTTTGCACTGCACAGCTCTCCTACTGCATCTTATGCCTCCAAACAGCACCCCAGCCGGTGGTTACCATGGGAAAGTCAGCATCTTGCCCTTTGTAAAACTGAAATGATGGGGCCGGTGCTGCGGCGTAGTGGGCTGGGCCTCCACCTGCGGTGCCGACACCCCACACGAGCAGCAGTTCCTGTCCCGGCTGCTCCTCTTCCGATCCAACTCTGTGCTGTGGCCTGGGAAAGCAGTAGAAGGTGGCCCAAGTCCTTGGTCCCCTGCACTAACATGGGAGACCCAGAAGAAGCTCCTGGCTCCTGGCTTCGGATTGGTCCAGCTCTGGCTGTTATGGCCATCTGGGGAGTGAACCAGCAGATGGAAGACCTCTCTCTCTCTCTCTCTGTAACTCTGCCTCTCCAATAAATAAATACATCTTTAAATAGATAAATAAATCTTTTTTTAAAAATGCTCATTCTCTTATCTCTTTGTGTACTGAGCTATTTCCAGTCAGTAGGAAACGTGCCCTTCATGAAATCACTTACACCTCCAAGAGATAATTTTGCTATTTATTCAGTGGCTCCTTTATTCATTCCACCCATTCATGAGTACACGACTACCATGAACTCACACTATGCAAAGGTCTGGGGCTATACAGTCAACTGAGACATAGCCTTGACTTTGAAAGAGCTCACCGTGGCGGGGGGGGGGAATCTTTTACATTGAATTCGACCCTGCAGCGCACAGGGGAACTGTGTATGAAGAACAGACTATCTGAGCACTACTTGATTTCCACCTAGACTAGGCCACCAAAACAGGGCACAGGGGGGCAGGGAGAGACTGCCCAGATAACAAGACCTTATAGCCTTCCAAGCCAAGAGTGGCCGGGCTCAGGGACCTCCGCATTTGGAAGATTCATTGTGAAAGGAACGGAGACGGGGAACATTTCCTTTATCTGAGATGGAGGCTTCTGGACACGCGCTCCACCCAGCCAGCCTGATTTTCCAGACCTAGGAGTCCACGAGGTTGAGTGGGTGGCCTGTGCGTCTCTTCTCATCCCAGCAAGCTACTCACGTGGCACACTGCTCCTGGGCCCACAGCAGGAGAGCCTTCTTGGCGGACAGCTTCCATCTTTCTTGGGCCTTGGAGCACTTCTTAGCTGGAGGACTTGAGGTAGGAGACGAATCCACCACGCTCACCTCAGCCGCGGCAGGTTCATTGTAATTGCAAGAAAGAGTCCGGGCCAGCTCCTCGATCTAAGGCGTAACGGTGAAGACACACAGAATCAGGACCAAAATCTGCAGCCAAAGCAAGACCCGCGACAGGGCCAATGTACCCGCGGCGAAGTGAGCACTGGAAAAATCCTTGAATGACAGCATTCGCCACCTAGGGCTGCACCTTGGCCGAGCTCGGGCCATGCCTCTCCGCTCCCAGGCACACCCGCCTGCACTGAAGGAAAGCCCCTGTTTGTTTCCCTAAAGCGCTTACAGAGCATTTTCTGGAGTTCAACACTTGTCAAACTACATCGAACTGAACTAAAGCAGGCTCCTCCTCGAGGGTAGCTTTAGAGACTGGATCAGCTGAAACGCATCCTTGATCATCAACCATTCAGAACAAATGTAGGGGCTGGTGCTGTGGCTCAGTAGGTTAATCCTCTGCCTACAGCACCGGCATCCCATATGGGCACTGGTTCTAGTCCTGGCCGCTCCCCTTCCAATCCAGCTCCCCATTATGGCATGGAAAAGCAGGAGATGGCCCAAGTCCTTGGGCCGCTGCACCCATGTAAGAGACCTAGAAGAAACTCCTGGCTCCTGGCTTCAGATTGGCCCAGCTCTGGCCGTTGCAGCCATTTGGGGAGTGAAACAGCAGATGGAAAATCTCTCTCTCTGTCTCTCCCTCTCACTGTCTGTAACTCTGCCTCTCAAATAAATAAATAAAATCTTTAAAAACAAATGTACAGATTGATCAAATGCATGGACAGATAAGTCCCAAGAAAGAAAAAAAAAACCACCTCTTACACAAAAAACAATCCCATTATTGATTTAAAAAATTGAAATGTATACAACAAAATGATGGCTTTTACTATATAAAACAAGCAAAAAAAGAAAATAAATAGCAATACCAGTGATAGTTTAAGTGTGAGAAATTGAATTTTTTAAAACTAGTAGTAATTGTACAAATTGGTTCAAATTTTTTGGAGGGCAAGATAGCATCTCTCTAAAACTTTAAAGGATAAGACCACAAACAGGCCGGCGCCGTGGCTCACTAGGCTAATCCTCCGCCTTGCGGCGCCAGCACACCGGGTTCTAGTCCCGGTCGGGGTGCCGGATTCTGTCCCGGTTGCCCCTCTTCCAGGCCAGCTCTCTGCTGTGGCCAGGGAGTGCAGTGGAGGATGGCCAAGTGCTTGGACCCTGCACCCCATGGGAGACCAGGAGAAGCACCTGGCTCCTGCCTTCGGATCAGCTCAGTGCGCCGGCCGCAGCAGCCATTGGAGGGTAAACCAGCGGCAAAGGAAGGCCTTTCTCTGTCTCTCTCTCTCTCTCACTGTCCACTCTGCCTGTCAAAAAATTTAAAAAAAAAAAAGACCACAAACAGAAGTATTTGATCTACTTCTCCCAGTAACAGACATGAATGATGTGATTGGCAAACTTATTTGATTGGCATTGCTCTGCTAGGCACAGCAGACCATCCTCTTGCTCCTGGATCAGCCTACAGAACACTGACCAAAATGAACCACACAGAGCCACAAGGCAAGCCTCGGCAGCTGTGCAGGATTGACACCACCATGTTCTATGATCACACTGAAACTCTAGACAGATTTAACAGTCAAAATAAGCAGGCATGGGGCCGGCACTGTGGCATAGTGGGTAAAGCCGCTGCCTGCAGGGCCAGCATCCCATATGGGCACTGGTTCGAGGCCCAGCTGCTCCTCTTCCAATCCAGCTCTCTGCTGTGGCCTGGGACAGCAGTAGAAGATGGCCCAAGTCCTTGGGCCCCTGCGCCCACGTGGGAGACCTGGAAGAAGCTCCTGGATCCTGGCTTTGGATCAGCACAGCTCTGGCCATTGCGGCCACCTGGAGAGTGAACCATCGGATGGAAGACTTCTCTCTCTCTCTCTCTCTGCCTCTCCTTTTCTCTCTGTGTAACTCTGACTTTCAAATAAATAAATAAATCTTTAAAAAAAATAAGCAGGCCCTTGGAAAGTTAAGCAGTAGATTTTCCTGTAACCCATGAATCAAATGAGAAATCATAACGAAAATTAGAATATTTCCAACAGAACAATAACTAAAGTAGTATATGCATGCAGTAGAAGATGCAATATCTTAGAGCTGTCTATTTTTTCCAAAATGTCCCATACATTCAATGCAATAAAAACTCCAACAGACCATATGTGTGTGTGTGCGTGTGTGTGTGTGTCTGTGTGTAACTGATAACCTCTACATAAAACTTACATGAAAACACAAAAAGGAAAGAGTAGCTGAGATAACCTTGAAGGACAAGTTAGACAACTTTTACTACCAAGACTTTTACTATCAAGACTTACTATATAACTGCAGAAATTAATTCAGTATAACACTGGTGTAAATATGAATAACAGAATGGAATAGATAATCTGAAAATGGAGCCACATATGTACAACAGCATTTTAACAAGTTCATGGAAAATGAAATAAAATGGTAAGTTTATTTTGGTGCAAAAATTTTTTGAGATGCATATGAGTATGTTCAAAAAGTTCATGGAAAATTCATACAAAGAAAAAACTATGGGGCTTGGTGCTGTGGTGCAGAGGGTTAAGCTACCACCTGTGATGCTGGCATCCCATATAAACACTGGTTCGAGCCCCAGCTGCTCCACTTCTGATCTAGCTCCCTGCTAATGGCCTGGGAAAACAGTGGAAGAAGGCTCAAGTCCTGAGGTCCCTGCATCAACGTGGGAGACCTGGAAGAAGCTCCTACTCCTGGCTTTGGGTCAGTCCATCTTTGGCTGTTGCAGCCATTTGGGGAGTGACCAGGTAGAGGATTAACCTACTGCTCCACAGCACCAGCCCCTCCCACAAACATGTTTAAGGTATTCTTAAAGTAATTGAAAAGATCGAAGAAGTGTAACTGAATTTCAGGTAATACAAAAACTTGCACTAAAAATCTCAAGGCTGCAAGAACATAGGAGCATGAGGGAATTCAGAACTCCCCCTGGGGCACCCACATCCCATAGCACAGTGCCTGGGGTCAAGGCCTGGCTCCACTTCCGGCCCAGGTCTCTGCTAATGCACACCCTGGGGAGGCAGCAAGTGATGGCCCACGAACTCGGGTCCCCACCACCCACATGGAAGACTCAAACAGTACCAGGCCTCTGGCTTCAGCCTGGTCAGCCATGGCTGTTGCAGGCATTTGGGGAGTGAACTAGTGGACAGGGGGGTCTCTGTTTCTCTCTACTTTTCTCTCTGCCTTTCAAGCAAACAAAAAATAAAATTTTCGAAATCTTTTTAAAGTGCGTGGAAAATGAAATTAAAAGCTAAGTTTATGTTGGTGCCAAAACAATTCTGAAACTCACACAAGGGAGAAACAACGCATGGACTTCAAAACTGTTTGCACCCAAACCAACGTATCTTTGAATTCCATTTTCTATAAACTTTTTGAAGTGCTCTCCCGCGTCTCCACCCTAAGCTTCATGAAGTCAAGACTGTAGCCATCACTCTATCTCAGTGTCCCACAATGATCACTAAGATATGTTAACTGTTCAGTGAGAGCCACAGAATCACCAAGTCTGAAAGTGAGTTGGGAAAGAACTGGACATTGCTGGGTTATTCAGATGCACTAGACCGAGGTAGGGGGAGCCCCTCAAAAACAGGGGAGATCAGTGCAAGTTGAGTGGGTCATATTTCAAGGACTGATTCCAGAAACTTCCCTCTCCCTTCCTTGTCCCGGGAAACAAACAACAATCCGCAAACGTTTACCGCACAGGTTCTGCCCAGACCGGTTCTGACCTCACGGAGAAATCAGGCCCTCTGACAATTCAGCATTGAACTTGCAGCTGAAAGTGGTGACAACAATGGCAAAAAGTCTGCTCCAGGTTTTCTACTTGAGAGAAGCTTCCAGAGTGTGCCCTGTTTTTGGAAGCAGCTGGGGACTGACCCGAGCGGCATACAGACAGCAGTAATTTGCACAGAAAAAAAAAAAAAAAGCCGTATCCTCAAACTACTCACATGGAAATGCAGTATTATTGTCCAAATAAGGCCGAGGATAATGGATGGGTTTCCATCTATGATATCAGCAACATGGATATTGATGAGCTTGATCTGAAAAAGCAGGACACACGGGTTAAAAGGGAAACAAAGACTCCATGGCCTTAATCACTCTGATAATTTTGCAGGTGAACTGTATGCTCACCGATCGGTTCTTCAGGAATGTCAGGGCGTGTTCTATATTGATTCTGCACTGGAACGGATTAAGTCCTTTATCCCGCGGCTGTGATGGTCAAGCAAACATGTTACTGAGAAACCGGAAACACGCTTTTTAAAAAAGTCGACAACAACAAGTTGGCTGGTGTCATTTAAAGCTCTTACCAACTGTTGGCCCGAGAGTACTTCGAGCAGGTCCAGGAGCACATGGCCCTTTTTAATGTCGGTGAAGAGGTCTGACACAGCTGAGGGCGGCGTGTGCTGCAGAGGTCACGAGAGAAAATAAATCAGACTGCGCCCCCAACACAAGTGTGCTTCGAAAACGCCCAGGGGCCGGCGCTGTGGTGCAGTAGGTTGATCCTTCGCCTGTGACGCCAGCATCCCATATGGGTGCCGGTTGGAGTCCTGGCTGCCCCTCTTCCAATCCAGCTCTCTGCTAATGGCCTGGGAAAGCAGTGGAGGATGGCCCAAGTGCTTGGGCCCCTGCACCCGCATGGGAGACCTGGAAGAAGCTCCTGGCTCCTGGCTTCAGATCGGTGCAGCTCCAGCCGTGCGGCCATTTGGAGAGTGAACCAGTGGATGGAAGACCTCTCTCTCTCTCTCTGTAA
Organism: Oryctolagus cuniculus; assembly: GCF_964237555.1. Taxonomy (NCBI): domain Eukaryota; kingdom Metazoa; phylum Chordata; class Mammalia; order Lagomorpha; family Leporidae; genus Oryctolagus; species Oryctolagus cuniculus. The sequence goes on from NC_091451.1 coordinate 6,539,807, forward strand.
CTCTCCCAAATAAATAAATAAAATCTTTAAAAAAAAAAAAGAGCCCAGAAGGAGGGCAATTTCCTTTTAAATTAAAAGAGTGATCAAGAGCATGCACACTCCTTATCAAGCCCTGACAGGAAAAGTAGTGACCATGCTGTATCTCGTGGCAAACGCGTAGTAACACAACACTCCAGCGTGGAGCCTGCACTGAGTTTAAAATCCGTGCACGGCAGTGAGGGCAAGATGTTCAGAATCAGCCAGGAGTGACGCCCACCCGCCTGCACCTGCTCGTCCATGTGTCCTTTTTTAGAATCACAAGCATCAGGTGGGGACAGGCAGGTGGGCACAGGCTGGGGGCCCTGGGAAGACAGGCTGGCTCATCATGTGTCCAGGTTACTCTGGCAGCCGGCATCACCAAGGGCTAGAATGGCCCCAAGATCCTGATCACGGCCGCTGGGGCCCAGGCTGCCTAGTTTTGCATCCCTGCACGGCTACTTACAAGCTGTGTGATGTGGGTGAGTCACACAACTTCTCTGGGCCTGACCTTCTTTCCCCTCGGAACAGGAATAACACCATCTACCTGGCAGGAAGGTTGTCAGGAGTAGTCAAAGTCATCACAATTACAGGGCGGATGGCAGGGTCAATACCAACAAATCACCATCATTTCGCGTCCTTGAACTATTTCTGTTTTCATACTGTCTTAGCTCCTGCCGTATCAAATACACAAAAACAAGATGGAGCTGACTTTCGGCACACTCTCTCAAGAAGAGATATCCCACAACCTGTCGCGGGCCAGCGCCTTTCTTAATGGCCGGCTCGGGGCCACCTGACAAAGGAAGGGGAATTAACTACATTTCTGGCTTCATGTGCCCGTTCTTTCCTCACCTTTGCCAACTGCGAGTTTATCCAGCAGGTGAAGGTCTTCTTCTGAGTGTCTTCCTGTTCCGCTGTCAACAGAAAGAACAACACAGCTATCAAACGAGAAGCCTCGGGAACCATCGGAACACAGCCAAACTGCGCAGAGCGGTCACTCAGGGCTCGGGCACATGGCGCACAAGCTTACGACCAGCTGGGGCCCAGGGCTTTAGAAACAGCGTGGACACGCTTGCTTGCTTGTTTGTTCTTGAGAGGCAGAGAAAACAGAGAGAGAGGAGTTCACATCCCCTGGTTCACGCCCCAGATGCTAGGGGAGCTGATTCCAGATTCCTGCTAGGACACACTGTGCGAGGCACAGCAGCGATGGCTCAAGCAGTTGGGAGACCTGGATTGGGTCCCCAGCTCCGGGGCTTTGGCCCCAGCCCAGCCCTGGCTGTTGTGGACATTTGGGGAATGAAACAGCAGATGGCGGCTCTCCTCTCTCTCCCTCTCAAATAAATAAATAAAGATAAGAGTGCAAGGATAGGGGCCGGTGCTGTGGCATAGCAGGCAAAGCCGTCGCCTGCAGTGCCGGCATCCCATATGGGCGACGGTTCAAGTCCCAGCTGCTCCACTTCTGATCCAGCTCTCTGCTATGGCCTGGGAAAGCAGTGGAAGATGGCCCAAGTCCTTGGGTCCCTGCACCTGCGTGGGAGACCTGGAGGAAGCTCCTGACTCCTGGCTTCTGATCAGCCCAGCTCCAGCCATTGCAGTCAACTGGGGAGTGAACCAGCAGGTGGAAGACCTCAATCTCTCTCTCTCTCTCTCTCTCTCTCTGCCTCTCCTTCTCTCTCTCTGTAACTCTGCCTTTCAAATAAATAAATAAATCTAAAAAAATGCAAGGAAAGATATCAGGGGATGAAGAACAGTGAATAGCCAGTAGAGTTAGTGGCCTGGGGTTGCCCATGGACTCCAGGACTTGTTGGAGCTGGGTTGCTAGAGAGAGTGGTGTCCAGAGATGGGAGTGCATGAAACAGAGACCATGGGGGAGTTTGCGTCTGCAGGACAGCAACAGTGGATGATGGAAGTCGGGCAGATGGCAGGTGTTGCTGGAGAAGAGGCATTCAAGACGCTGAGAGCCAGGAGGTGAGAGGGTTCGTAGCTGTGTGTATCGGCTTTGCCCCGTTGTGCTGGAGAGAGCGACAGTTGCAGAAGGAGCTGAACTCTTTGGGAAATGATGGCAAATGACAGCTAGGGAGACGGCTGTAGCACTGAGGTGGTTCGATGTCCTGACATTAAAGAGGACGGAGACTGCTGGAGGCGGCAGTGAGGATCAAGGAGCTGTTAAGGAGCCCGAGCCAGAGCAGGGGGGGAAGCAGTGTTCTTAGAGGGGCCGCAGCCCACTGAGGGCAGGAAGCCAAGGCATGGGAAGGACGCTGGGGGCTGGATGGGGATTTGGTTGATGGTACATGCAGATTTCAGCCTCAGGAGTTCAGCAGAGGTAGGAGATGCAAACAACGGGAGCTTGCGCAGAAACCAATCGGAATTACAGTAAAAGGAGCCCACGAGTCCAGTGTGCGTGTGTGTGCGGCAGGTGCCCACGTGAGCATGTATGCACAATCATGCACGTGTGTGTGTGTGTGTGCTGACTGCATGAGCAGGAATTAATGATGCAGTAAAATGAGATCTGGGGAACTCAGGGCCGAGGAAGGTGGCAAAGCTGAGAATCCTGGGAGCAGAGAGGGGTGGGCGTCTGAGCGCCTGCTTATCCTTGTCCATGAGCTGAGGGGGGTCTTGGGAAATGGAAGCCCTTGACCTGTGGGCTGAGGATGTGTGCTGCCCCTGAGGGGCAGAAGGCTGGGGGTGGGGGTGGGATGGGGAACTGTGGTTCTTCCTGGGCAGGGAAGGAGAGACCCACGTGGGCTCCAGTCTCCTCCTAGACCCCTGCCTGGTTAATTACAGCAACAGTCAGCACTCCCTGTGTGCCAAAGTCCACGCCACGCACTTCAAGGAAATCGCTAAGTTCTAACCATTTGACTCCCTGTGACACGGGGACACACAGCCGCTCAGGATTTGAACCCCGGTCTTTCCGACTCACTTCAGCTTGTCTACAGCTAACTCCGCAGCAGTATTATCTCCAGGATCAACGTCAAGACTAAACCGCCAGGACTCCGCGAGCCTGTAAGACTCCTTCAGATATTCTGGAATTTTCTTTCTGCACGGCCGGGCTCAGCCTGCAGGTCTGTTTGAGTGAGGACCTCTTCTCGTGCCCCGCAGTTCCCAGGACCATTGTGTCAAGGTGCTGTGGGGACTTCATTCTTCCGTCAGTAAGAGCCATGGCCTCAGAGCGGCATTGCAGCGTAGTAGCTTAGGCACCGCCTGCAAAGCCAGCAGCCCAGAGGAGCACCTGTTAGACTCCAGTTGCTCTAGTTCCGATCCAGCTACCCACTAATGCACTTGGAAAGCAGCTGGGTTGCTTGGGGCCTGTCACCCACGTGGGACACCAGCATGGAGTTCCAGGCCCTGATCTCAACCCAGCTCAGCCCCAGCCACTGTGGCCATTTGAGGAGTAAACAAGCAGATAGAAGATTCTCCCTCCCTCTCTCTCTCTCCTCTCTCTCTCTCTCTCTCTGTCCCTTTCTCCCTCCATCTGTAATTCTTTCAAATAAATAAATCTAAAAATAAAAATAAAAATCACCTTTCTCAGCTAACCTATGGCCTTTAAAAAAAATCAAATGTTGGGGCTACCGTTTGACTTATGTTAAGACATCAGATGCCTGTTATTAATGTTACTAAATCTCCTCAAATCTTCGAGATATATATTTGCTATTTTTTTCCTCTTAATATCACCTGCTGATAAGACAATAATTCTTAAATGTATTGATGCTTATCAAAAAATGCATGCAACGCTATTTTTTTCCTCAATAAACAATCCAATCAAGTTTTTATGATTCTAAGATCCAGGTATCAAGGGACATGCACCCAATGCACATGAATTGAGATCACATATAAAGGTGGGGGTGGGGGCTGGTGTGGCATAGTGGGTAACACTGTCGCCTGCAGTGCTGGCATCTCACATGGGCGCTGGTTCAAGCCCTGGCTGCTCCACTTCCAATCCAGCTCTCTGCTGTGGCCTGGGAAAGCGGTAGAAGATGGCTCAAGTCCTTGGGCCCCTGCACTTGCATGGGAGACCCAGAAGAAGCTCCTGGCTTAAGCCCAGTCATTGCAGCCATCTGGGGAGTGAACCAGCAGATGGAAGACCTCTCTCTCTCTCTCTCTCTCTCTCTCTCTCTGCATCTCTGTAACTCTGACTTTCAAATAAATAAATAAATCTTAAAAAAAAAAAAAGTGGGAGGGACCTGTCCATTTCTGACAATAAAGCAGAAATGCAAGGAAACACCGAGAGGGCACTGTGGCCCAGGGGGTTAAGCAGAGGCTTGCAATGCCTGCAACCCACATGGGAGTGGCTGGGATTCGACCCGCCCCGGCTTCGGATCCAGCTTTCCGCTAACACATCCAGGAGGCAGCAGATAATGGCCCAATAATTTGGTCCCTGCCACCCATGGGGGAGACACGGCTGGAGTTCCGGGCTCCTGGCTTCTGCCTGGCCCAACCCTGGCTGTTGTGGGCAGTTAGGGGTGAACCAGCAGAGAGAATATCTCTCTCTCTCTCTCTCTCTCTCTCTCTCTCTCATTCTGCCTTTCACATAAATAAACCAATAAAACTTAAAAGAAAATAAAGTTTCACAGGGACACAAAACTAAACCTTGAGAAAATAAATAATAAAATAATAACAATAAAGAGGACTCTTCCTTATTCTTAAGGAACAAAGAGATTTTTCTACCTAGATGATAAGATGTGAAGAGGAAACTAACCAAGAATTATTATTATTAGCAGGTCCAAGAGACGAGCCTGCACTGGGGGCTTGAGGGGAGTTATGGGGATGGGGGACAGGCAGGCAAAAGGCAGCGTAAAACTGCATGCAAAGGGACCAGCGCTGTGGTGTAGTGGGTAAAGCCACCACCTGCAGCGCCGGCATCCCATGTGGGCGCCAGTTAGAGTCTCAGCTGCTCCACTTCCAATTCAGCTCTCTGCTGTGGCCTGGGAAAGCAGTAGAAGATGGCCCAAGTCCTTGGGCTCCTGCACCCCCGTGGGAGACCTGGTTCCTGCCTCCTGGCTTTGGATCGACGCAGCTCTGACCATTGTGGCCATTTGGGGAGTGAACCCACAGATGGAAGACCTCTCTCTCTCTCTCTCTCTCTCTTCCTGCCTCTCTGTAACTCAGCCTTTCAAATAAATAAATAATATTTAAAAATAAAAATAAACCTTTAATGCAAAAACAGCATCGCCTGCCTAGGGCGTCTCCCTGCTCCATGTATTTCCAAATCAAATGAGGCCTTGGTACTGAGCAGCTGGGGGCCAGGAGTTTCCCTAAGCTGGGAAGAGCTGCAGCAAAATCAAGGCTCTCACTCAATAACCAAAATTTGGAGCGGCTAATCTAATCCAAGGGTAGGCGCTCAGGAATAGCTCCTGACAGAGACATAGATTTAAACGGAAAATAGTCAACAATTTTCTAAAGGCAACCTGACAGTATCCAGGTCCTAACTGGATTAAACTCTCCTAGAAGCAAGGGCAAGTCCCGGGGAGCAAAGCAAACAGTGCACGAATCAGCTCTTCAGAAAAGGACCTGGGACGGAATCTTCCTGGCTTGTCACTCATCCTCCAAACCTAGAGGGCATTTCTTCATTCTCGAAACAGAAACCCTTGAAAGGAAACAGGACCCCTTGCTTCACGGCAAAGCAAGTGCAATTAAACACCTTTGTGGCGGCTCCGTCCAGGGGTTTCCATTCATCCCGTGACACATTTTCTTACTCCCTTACCCTTGAATGGCTGTATTAATTCCACAGGAACCAGGGCTAGGGAGCTCCCCCTATGGCAGGATAAGAAACCTTTTGTTCTTTTCAAAGGCTGACCCACTGTGGGGGGAGGAGGGGGTGTGGATTCAGAGTCACGTGCTCAAAGCCACTTAATAAATTCCTCTTGGAATGGCACACAGAGAGACTGGGTCCTTTTAATCAGTAGGCATCAAGGATAGAAAAGAGCCAAGACATAAAGAGAATAATACCATCTATTACAAAGACAATTTCCCTTCAAATGCTAAGAAATGGAGAATGAGAAATTCTTCTGATTCCTAAAGCAACTAAGAGACAAATACAATGTTAGTGAATAAATGATCAACTCTTAGTCTAACATTCTAGGCTGCAACCTATTCTAGCTGGCTCCCCCTGACTCCAAGGCTTCTCCACCTACACTCTGCTTCCCTAGACAAGCTGGAATAGCTCCCGTTGCTGGATCGAGCTGGCTCATGGTTTCAGTGGCTAGGCTTCCTCTGGAATAACCAACCTGCAGTGCCTGCCACTGAATTCACAGGCGCCCCAGGCCACAGCGCGGTGCCTCACACACGTGGGCAGCCACCGGCTTTTGCCCAAATAAAACATATCCTGAACAAAGGCTCCTCCCCTAACCTGAAACAGAAATCCTCTCTCTGGCCGAGGCCTCCATCAACACTCGGTTGGATCTCCTTTTACTCCTATTACTCCAGATTGAGGGCGGCCCGTTATCTGAAAATCTGAAACCCAAAAGGTTCTAAAATCCAAGACTTCTTCAGCAATTCACATGACACAACAAGTGGAAAATTCCACACCAGGAACCTTGTTTTATGCGTGGAGTTATTAAAAACACTAGCAGTAAGGCAGGCATGATGGTGCATAGGGTAAACTGCCCCTTGCAACCCTCACTTCCCTTATCAGAGTGCAGAGTGCAGGTTCGAACAAGTCCTCCCTAAGTGCTCTTTTTTTTTTCTTTCTTTTTTTCCTGCTTTGTTTCGCATCCGGCATCCTGCAAATGTATCCAGGGAGGCAGCAGATGACGGTCAAGTGCGTGGGTGCCTGCCACTCACGTGGGAGAGCCGGATGGAGCTCCAAGCTCTTGGCTTCAGCCACTCACGTGGGAGAGCCGGATGGAGCTCCAAGCTCTTGGCTTCACCCTGGCCCCGTCTTCGTTGTTGTGGGCCCTTGCAGAATGAACCAGCACATGGAAGATAATACTTGTCACATGAGCGGCTGGCACTGTGGTGTAGCAGGTGAAACTTCTGCCTGTATCCCATATCGACACCGGTTCAAGTCCTGGCTGCTCCACTTCTGACCAAGTTCGCTGCTAACAGCTTGGGATAGCAGTGGAGGATGCCCCAAATGCTTGGACCCCTACCACCTACGTGGAAGACCCAGATGAAGCTCCTGGCTCCTGGCCTCAGCTTGGCTCAGCCCTGGCTGGTGCAGCCATTTGGGGAGTGAACCAGCAGATGGAAGATCTCTCTGTCTCTCTCTGGCTATCTCTCCTTCTCCCTTTGTTACTCTTTCAAAAAAAATAAATAAATCTTTTTAAAAATTTTGTGGTTGATGGTGTGTGGCTTAGTGGGTAGGCTGCTAATGGCCTGGGAAAACAGCAGAAGATGACCAAGTGCTTGGGCCCCTGCCACCCATGTGAGAGACCTGGAAGAAGCCCCTGGCTCCTGGTTTCAGATTGGCCCAGTTCTGGTCATTGGGCCATCTGAGGAATGAACCAGCAGATGGAAGATCTCTCTCTGCGTCTCTTCCTCTCTCTATGCAACTCTGCCTGTCAAATAAATAAATCTTTAAAAAAAAATTTTTGTCAACTGAGTGTATGCACGTATACATTAAATAACTATAATAACTATCGAAGGGATTTCAAAAAGTTCATGGAAATGGTATGCAAAAATAAAGTTTATTTTGGTATAAAAATATTTTAATCTATGCATAGCTTTTTCATAATATGCATTTTCTATGAACTTTTTTTTTTTTTTTTGACAGGCAGAGTGGACAGTGAGAGAGAGAGACAGAGAAAAAGGCCTTCCTTTGCCGTTGGTTCACCCTCCAATGGCCGCTGCGGCCGGTGCACTGCGCTGATCCGATGGCAGGAGCCAGGTACTTATCCTGGTCTCCCATGGGGTGCAGGGCCCAAGTACTTGGGCCATCCTCCACTGCCCTCCCTGGCCACAGCAGAGAGCTGGCCTGGAAAAGGGGCAACCGGGATAGAATCCAGCACCCCGACCAGGACTAGAACCCGGTGTGCCGGCGCCGCAGGCGGAGGATTAGCCTAGTGAGCCGCGGCGCCGGCCTCCATGAACATTTTGCAGCTCCCTTATACAAGACATAGTTTCATTTTTTAATTTGACAAACACGAAGCAGAGATTTAGATATACTACTTACACTCAAAAAGCATCTGTCCCATTGTAGGACTTTCTTTAAAGGCACACCCTTTCAGAATATATAAATATTGGAGTGAGCGGTTAGCCCAGCAATTGCAACACCCACAGCCCACATCGGAGAACCTGGGTTCAATGCCAAGGCCAGTTCCTGAGTCCAGCCTTCCGCCAATGCGGACCCTGGGAAGCTGCAGCTGATGGCTCAGGAACTTGAGCCCTGTTATCTGCATGGAAGACTGGATGGAGTGCCTGACTCATGGCTTTAGCCTCGCCCCACCCTGGCTGCTGGCATTTGGCGAATGAATCAGCAGGTGGAAGATTCTCCCTCTCTCTCTCTTTCAAATTAAATAAAAACAATTTTTTTTAATTTGTGAAAAGGGAATTAAGAGATAAGTTCAGGGGCGGGCGCTGTGGGTCAAGCTGCCGCCTGCAGTGCCAGCATCCCATATGGGCACTGCTTCGAGTCCCGGCTGCTCCATTTCCGATCCAGCTCTCTGCTATGGCCTGGGAAAGTAGTAGAAGATGGTCCAAACCCTTGGGCCCCTGCACCCACGTGGGAGACCCGGAAGAAGCTCCTGGCTCCTGGCTTCGGATCAGTGCAGCTCCGGCTGTTGTGGCCAATTGGGGAGTGAACCAGTGGATGGAAGACCTCTCTCTCTATCTCTCTCTCTGCCTCTCTCTCTGTGTAACTCTGACTTTCAAAATAAATAAACAAATCTTTAAAAGAGAGAGAGAGAGAGAGAGAGAAGCTCATTTTGGTACAAAAATTTTTGAGAGAATAGGTGTTATGGTGCTGCAGGTTAAACCACCTCTTGGGACATCCATGTCGCATATTGAAATGCAAATTCCAGGGCCTGCGCTTGGCTCACTTAGTTAATCCTCCGTCTGTGGTGCCGGCATCTCTTATGGGCACGGGGTTCTAGTCCCGGTTGCTCCTCTTCCAGTCCAGCTCTCTGCTGTGGCCTGGGAAGGCAGTGGAGGATGGCCCAAGTCCTTGGGCCCCTGCACCCACATGGGAGACCAGGAGGAAGCTCCTGGCTCCTGGCTTCAGATTGGCATAGCGCCGGCCGTAGCAGCCATTTGGGGGGTGAACCAATGGAAGGAAGACCTTTCTCTCTGTCTATATCTCTACCTGTCAAATAAATAAATAAATAAAATGCGAATTCCAGTCCTAGCTACTCCTGCTAATGCTCCCAGGAGGCAGTGGGCGATGGCCCATGAACTTGGGTTTCTAGATGGAGTTCCTAGCTCCTGGCTTTGTCCTGACCCAGAGCTGGCTGCTGGGGACATCTGGAGAGTGAACCAGCAGATAGAAGACCTCTCTCTCTCTCTCTCTCTCTCTCTCTCTCTCTCCCATTCTCTATCACTCTGCCTTTCAAAAACAAATACGTATTTTTTATTTTAATTCATGCAGTTATCTCATGCTATGAATTTTCCAAGAACTTTCTGAAGACCCCTTGCATACATATTTTGTGTTATGTCAAAGACGTGCTAATAAGACCCAGCCGCCATTCCCTCAAACGACACTGCTAACTCGCTATTATCCAGGACGGACATGGTAACGGCGATAATTAAATCTGGACAATAACACAACACATTGTAGCCATGTGTCTCAACAGACATCCATACACTCTTAATCGAGCTATTATCCAATAGAGAGGGAACTGAAAAATGTGAGGCCACCTCCCCTACGGCTTCTCATGGAGACTACAGAAATAAAGAAAGCGACCAATTAAGGCAATAAAAACACACAGGCACACAGAATCCAAACAAGCCTAAAATATGTGAAGCATAAACAGGAAAAAGCCTGCGACTTAGCTATAACTGGGGAGAGTATCAACCGAGAGAGAATAATTTCCTCGCCACCAACCACAAACAAATAAGTAAGAAAGGAAAACACACAGGACCAAGCCCGAGCTCCGAAAAGCCAGCCCGGGAGGTGACTCCCGGAGAAGGCAGCTCACAAGCACAGTGCACGACCATTCTGAACCTCGAATTCTTTGCCTTCGCCTGGAGGAAACTATGTTGTCCCTGGGGCACCGGCCCCCGCCAGTCAAATGCTGCATTTCTAGACTGAAATCACACCCCAACTTCCAACCCAGCCTGGCACGCGCTCCCCGATGGCGGGTTTCACACCAGCGTCCGTGACACCTGCCATCCTTGCCCCCCCACACCCGAACCCGGACCAAGGCAACCTCCCACCAAAGCCTGCCAAGTCCGCCCCCCGCGGCGCGGCTCGCACTTCCTTCTGCACAACTCCTGGCTCACAGCCCGCCTTCCCCTTCCATCCACACCCGCAGTTCAGGCCTGGGAGGCCTCCGTGCAGCCCGCCAAGCCTCTCCGCCCGCGCCTACACGCCACCCACCCACGCCTCCCCCTCCGTGCGCTCCCCCAGCCCGGGCCCCAGCCTGTGCCACGCCCCCACCTCTGCCTCCTTCACCTGCTCAGGTTTCAGCTCAGCGGTCCGTGTCCTGAAGAACTCCTATGTCAACCTCAGCATTCTGTTTGCTTTCCTAAGTTCCCAGGGGGTCCTTCCCATGTCCATTTCCCACTTCTCTCCGTTTGTCATCCACACTGGAGAGCCAGGCTACCTGTGCTATTTACTGGCTGTGTGCCTCAGTCTTCCCATCTGAAGAATGGGCACCGCAGTGCCTCCGTCACAGACTTGTTAGCAGGATTAAGTACCTCTGTGAACACAGATCAGAGACAGAAAAACTGCAGCCCACAGGCCAAATCTGGCCTGCTTACTTGTTTCTGGAAATAAAGCTTTATTGGAAAACAGACACAAGCCATTGCTTCAAGTATTGCCGACGACTGTTGTTATGCTACAGTGGCAAAGTTAAGTGGTGGCAGACAGAGACCATATGGTACTCAGAGACTAAAATGTTTACTATCAACCCCCCCCCCCCGAAAACCCTTGTCAATCTGTGGCAAAGATGGTGCTTCATCTACACAAATAAAAATTAGTTATGGGGGCCAGTGCTATGGCGTAGCGGGTAAAGCCTCTGCCTGCAGGGCCAACATCCCATATGGGTGCCAGTTTGAGTCCTGGCTGCTCCACTTCTGATCCAGCTCTCTGCTGTGGCCTGGGAAAGCAGTAGAAGATGGCCCAAGTCCTCAGGCCCCTGCACCCGCGTGGGAGACCCGAATGCAACTCCTGGCTCCTGGCTTTAGATCAGCTAATCTCCAGCTGTTGCAGCCATTTGGGGAGTGAACCAGCGGATGGAAGACCTCTCTCTCTCCCTCTCTGCCTCTCTGTGGCTCTGCCTTTCAAATAAATAAATCTTTAAAAAAAAAAAAAATAGTTACAGCGCACCTTGAAAACACTGGGCTCAGTGACAGAAGCCAGTCACAAAATACCACATACAAGGGGACTTCAAAAAGTCTGTGGAAAATGGAACAAAAAGATGATTTATTTTGTTGCAAAAGAAATGCTGAAGTCCGCGCATGCAAGGATTCTTCCAAGCGTTTCTGGAGAATGCTTATTAGGAAAACGTTCATGAAAATGCCTCTCGGGAAAAGCCCAGGCGCGGATTGGAATAAACGGTTAAAGGGCTGGGGGAGGAGGCAGCTTTTCCTCAATGCAGAGACTGGAACGCTTTGTGGAAAAATCGGTGACGTACAACTGATGGTTGTCACGGGAGTGAACCACACCCTTGTACAAACACCTGGGAGTCTGACACTCGGTCTTTGTTTCTAACCTCTCTAGAACGGAGCTCCTGGCTCTGGAGGCAAATCTTGGGTTTCGAGCATAGAAGAAGGCACCCAGATGACAGATAAGCAGCCCCGAATCTGGGCGCTATTTGTCTCACCCGAGTTGCTCAATAAGCATCTGTGGAATTAAATTAAAAAATCACTGCATCTCATGTAACACCTTTTTTTTTTTAACTCTTCACTACCTCTTATCTACCACGGCAAACTGCGAATGCCCTTCTTGTGAAAACCACGGATGTGAGCCTGAACACCCGGGCAGTGAGCCAGGCGCCTCTGACTTCTAAGCGCACAAGAACCAGGCTGCGCTGCACAGAGCCGCGCTGCGATTGTGAATCGGGGACTCCGACAGCAGGGAAAGCCAGAGTGACTCAGCATTATTGTTCCAATGCAGGCTGCCTGCCGGGTGTTCTGCTTCCCACCCTCACACACCTCCTTGGAGAAACGACTCTGCCAACTGATGGGACTGATTTCCAAACGGGACTCGTTCTCCAGACAGCGGAGGGAAAGAGAAGGGCCTGGCAAAACCAGTGATGAGCTAATAGACTCCGAGTCGTTAATAGGATGTGTCTCAACGCAAATCCACTATGCCATGGGGCTATCCTTTCTCTTTCTTTTTTTTTAAGATTTATTTACTTGTTTGAGAGGTAGTTACAGAGAGAGAGGTCTTCCATTGCTGGTTCACTCCCCAAATGGCTGCAACAGCTGGAGCTGCGCTCACCCAAAGCTAGGAGCTTCTTCCGGGTCTCCCACGTGGGTGCAGGGGCCCAAGCACTTGGGCCATCTTCTACTGCTTTCCCAGGCCATAGCAGAGTGCTGGGTTGGAAGAGGAGCAGCTAGGACTTGAACTGGCGCCCATATGGGATGCCGGCGCTGTGGGCGGAGGATTAACCTATGATGCCACGGCACCAGCACAGAGCTATCCTTATAAGACACACATGAGGGGCCCAGAGGGCTTGCTGAAGCAAGACATGGCCAGGAATCAATGGGAAGTTGGAGGTAAGGAAACATGACCATGTTTCATTAAAGCCACCAGTGAAGAGCTCAGGTAGGCATTTTATGAATGAGAAGAGGGCAGCACTCCCAGAAGAAGGGTTTTTATTCACTCCTCCAAGAAAGCATCTATCGAAAGCCTACTGTGGGGCCAGCGCTGTGGTGTAGCAGGTAAAGCCACTGCCTTCAGTGCCAGCATCCCATATGGTCGCCGGTTCAAGTCCCAGCTGCTCCTCTTCCAATCCAGCTCTCTGCTGTGGCCGGGGAAAGCAGTAGAAGATGGCCCAAGTGCTTGGGCACCTGCACCCTCATGGGAGACTCGGAAGAAGCTCTTGGCTCCTGGCTTCAGATGGGTGCAGCTCTGGCCGTTGTGGCCAATTGGGGAGTGAACCAGCGTATGGAAGACCTCTCTCTCTCTCTCTCTCTCTCTCTCTCTGCCTCTCCTTCTTTCTCTGTGTGACTCTGACTTTCAAATAAACAAAATAGATCTTAAAAAAAAAAAAGCCTACTGTGTCTCAGATAATATGCTAGGCGTCTCACATCTGGTGGAGGAGAAATTCAAATCCAGATGTGTCCAACTCAGACTCCATGTTCTTTTTATGAAACTTCAAAATCAGCTGAAATGACAATCTCAGGGCCAGTCTGGCTGCCAACGTGTCTCCTCCTCTCCTTCAAACCCAAGCGTCTCCCAAGAGTAAATCTACACTCTCTTCACTTCGTTCCCTACCACCTACCACCCAAACCATTAGACGCCTGTTGCCTCCATCACTCCACTTAATTCTCAGCCAGGCCACCTACAGTATCCCCACTGCTGAACTCCATGGCCACCTCCCAGCACTCACCAACACTGCCTCCTACCCTCTGCTTCTTGGAACTCTCTTCTGTGGACTCCATGGTGCCACACTCCTGTGGTTTTCTTGTGCTTTTCCCAACACCCCTTCTCAGGCTCTGCTTTGGGTTGATTGTCCTGTTTCTCCATCTGTTCTCCCTAGACACTTCTTCTCTTATTCTAGATATTTTCATCTATTCCAATGAAAGAAATTTTATTTTATTTGAAAGGCAGAAAGATGAAGAGAAAAGTACAGAGAGAGAGAGAGAGAGAGAGAGAGAGAAAGAGAGCTCCCATCTGTTTGTTCCCTCCCCAAATTCATGCAACAGCCACGCCTGGGCCAGGACAAAGCCAGGAGCTGAGAACTCCATCCAAGTCTCCCACACATGGGCCATCACTGCTGCCTCCCAGAGTGTGCATGAGCAGGAAGCTGGAATCAGAGATGGAGCTGGGACTAGAACCCCAAACTCTGATACAGGAGGTAGGCAACCAAGCAATGTCTTAACCACTGTGCAAAAAAAAAAAAAAAAAAAAAAAAAAAAAAAAAAATTATTATCCACTAATGACGCCCAAATCTTTACTTCACTTACTGAGCTTCCCGCCTGTATGTCCCATTGTTGTCTGGGCACCTCCACTTGGTTGCTGCATAGACACCTCCGCTGAATATTTACAGACCTGAGTCATCACCCCTACCCAAATCCCTCCCCGATCAAAGCTGTTCTCCTATTTTTTTTTTTTTCAATCAATGGCTCTATCAACCACTCCTTTGCCTGAGAAGAAACCTGAATCATCTATGAGACTTCCCTGTCCCTGACTGTCCAACCTCTCATCAGGCAGAAGTCCTGACACCATGAGATAGCTCCTGCATACCCATTTCTCCGCATTCCCATCATCACTAGACCAGGACGGCACTGTCTCTGAGCTGGACTTACCTGACCTAACCTGGTCTCTCTAGCTTCACACTCACTCCCGGGAAGCCTCCACCTCACACTGCAGCTTTTACTGGGGGTGTTAACCCAAGAGAGTGCTTGAACCCCCGAAGCACAGGAAACGGAAGCAAAAGGAGACGAGAGTTCAGCTGACTGAAGAGCTCCCTGCACAGCAAAGGAAACAGGGCAAAGAGGTGACTAACTGACAGCATGGGAGAAAAGCCGGGCAAGTTATCCATCTCACAAGAGGGTTAGCCAGAATACAGAAGCAACTCAAAAACTCAACAATAATAATTATTACCATGCACTTCAAAATGGGCAGTAGGTGCAGGCATCAGCAGTAGTAGTTAAGACACTGCTTTGGGGGCTGGTGCTGTGGCTCACTCGGTTAACCCTCCACCTGTGGTGCAGGCATCCCATATGGGCACCGGGTTCTAGTCCCGGTTGCTCCTCTTCCAGTCCAGCTCTCTACTGTGGCCCAGGAGGGCAGTGGAGGATGGCCCAAGTGCTTGGGCCCCTGCACCCGCGTGGGAGACCAGGAAGAGGCACCTGGCTTCTGGCTTCGGATTGGCATAGCTCTGGCCATGGCGGCCATTTGGGGAGTGAACCAATGGATGGAAGACCTTTCTCTCTGTCTCTCTCTCTCTCACTGTCTAACTCTACCTGTCAAATAAAAAAAAAAAAAAAAAGACACTGCTTTGGACACCACATCCCATATCTGAGTGCCAGGGTTCAAGTCCCAGTTGCAGTTCCTAATTCCAGCTTCCTATTAGGGAGCACATTGTGTGTGTCTGTGTGTGTGGGTGTGTGTACCCGTGCCTTTAAATTAATAAATAAATAAAATTTTTAAGTTTTAAATGTATTTATTTATTTGAAAGGCATAGAGACCCAGAGAGAGACACCTAGGGACAGATCTGCAACCCACCGGTTTACTCCCCAAATGCCTGCAGTAAAAATAAAATCTGCAATATCTGGGGCTGAGCCACGCTGCAGCCAAGAGCCAGGAACTCTGGGTTTCCCACTTGGGTGGTAGGGACCGAAACATTGAAGCCATCACTCACTGCCTCTCAGGGTGCACAGTAGCAGGAAGCTGGATCAGAGTGGAGGTGGGACCTGACCCAAGACACTCGGACCCGGGCTGCGAGCATCCCAAGAGGCAGGTTAACCTGCTGCAACTGCAACATCAGCTCCTAAAAATGTACTTTTAAAAGCTAAAAATAAGGGGCCGGTGTCGCTCCCCCTCTTCATGGAGGAACAACACAGGACCCTGCGCTGTTCTTTTGTCTGCTCGGCCCTCCCCGGGTTTGCTGCTGGTTCTTCCCGGGTTGGCTACCGTCCCTTCCACCTCCGTGGAGGGGCGGGCCCCCTGCCACTTTCCCCACTTCCGCGGGGGAGTGGCACACCGCCGGCCGGCCGGCTCTCTCGGGGGCTGCTCAGATGTTCCTTCAGATAGATGTTCCCCCTTAGATGTTCCTCGTGCATGTTGTCTCTCTCCTCCTTTATAGTCCTCTTCCACCAATCCCAACTCTGCTACCCACACGCCGAGTACGCTGCTCTCCTCCAATCAGGAGTAGGTCCTACAGTTTATTGGTTGAACTGGAGGCAGCTGTGTAGAAGCTGTTTCTCCCTTCTCAGCGCCATATTGTGGGAGAGCAGATGCATAGAATAAGTCTCAATTCCAGTAACTTAGTCTAGTCTGAGTTGCTCCCCACAGGCCGGCGCTGTGGCATAGCAGAGAAAGCTACCACCTGCTGTGCTGGAATCCCATATGGGCGCCAGCTCGAGTCCCGGCAGCTCTACTTCTGCTCCAGCTCTCTGCTGTGGCCTGGGAAAGTAATGGAAAATGGCCCAAGTCCTTGGACTCCTGCAGCCATGTGGGAGACCCGGAAGAAGCTCCTGGATCCTGGCTTCAGATTGGCTCAGCTCCAGCCACTGCAGCCATCTGGGGAGTGAGCCAGCGGATGGAAGACCTCTCTCTCTCTCTCTCTCTCTGCCTGTCTGTAACTCTTTCAAATAAATAAATAAATCCTTTAAAAATAATAAAAATAAATAGTAGATCTAAACAGCCATTTATCAAGAAGACACACAGTCAACAGGTATATGAAAAAGAAGGGTTAAAACTAATTATTAGGGAGATGCAAATCAAATTCACAATGAGATATATCTCATCCAGCCAGAATGGCTATTAACAAAAAATAAATACACAAACAACACAAAAGATAAATGCTAGTGAGAATATGGGAGCCCCTGCACACTGATGGTGGGAATGCTAAATCAGTGCAACCGCTGTGGAAAAAAATAGAGAGATTCTTCCAAAAAATTGGAACCAGAATTGCTCCATGATCTAACAGTACTTGGGCCCTGCACCTGCATGGGAGACCAGGAGGAAGCACCTGGCTCCTGGCTTCGGATCAGCACAGCACGCCAGCCGTAGCAGCCATTTGAGGGGTGAACCAATGGAAAAGAAAGACCTTTCTCTCTGTCTCTCTCTCTCACTCACTAACTCTGCCTGTCAAAAAAAAAAAAAAAAAAAATCACACAATGGGGCTGCACCATAGCACAGTAGGTTAATCCTCTGCCTGCGGCACCGGCATCCCATGTGCGTGCCAGTTGTAGTCCCGGCTGCTCCTCTTCAAATCCAGCTCTCTGCTGTGGCCTGGAAAAGCAGTGGAGGATGGCCCAAGTGCTTGGGCCCCTGCACCCGCATGGGAGACCTGGAGGAAGCTCCTGGCTCCTGGTTTCGTATCGGCTCAGCTCCAGCTGTTGTGGCCATCTGGGGAGTGAACCAATGGAAGGAAAACCTCTCTCTGTCTTTCCCTCTCACTGTCTGTAACTCTACCTCTCAAATAAGTTAAATAAAAATTTTTTTAAAAAAATCACACAGTGCCCCATAAATATGTACAACTTCATATGCATGTTTTAAAAAAAATTTTTAAAGATTTATTTATTTATTTGAAAGTCAGAGATATAGAAAGGCAGAGGCAAAGAGAGAGAGGTCTTCCATCCACTGGTTCACTCCCCAAATGGCCACAACTGCCAGTGCTGGGCCAATCTGGAGCCAGGATCGAGGAGCTTCCTCTGGGGCTCCCACGCAGGTGCAGGAGCCCAAGGACTTGGGCCATCTTCTACTGCTTTTCCAGGCCACAGCAGAGAGCTGGATCGGAAGTGGAGCAGCCAGGACTAGAACTGGAGCCGACATGGGATGCCAGCACTGCAGGCAGCGGCTTTACCTACTATGCCATAGCGCCAGCCCCCGTGCCCTTTATCTTGTAAGGTAAAACTACTGACGTCCTGTGCAGAAAAGGTGGAAAAAAAAAAACAAGGCATGACCAGTGAGGGCGGCTCCATCCCAAGGTGAGCAGCCAGAGCACGTGGCCACGCTTTCTGCCATCTTCCTCCCACGCTTCTTCAACACGCATCACTGCACTGACCAGGAGAGAGATCATTCATCCAGAATCTGCTGTCTCTTTTCCAAAGACACACACATATACAACTTCAAGCACTGCGTCTCTCTGACAAAATCACTCCCCTCCTTCTATCCACTGCTTTTAAGTGACTCTAAAAATACCCAGTGGTCGTGAACTTCAGGTCTCATACACACTGAGAACCAGACCTTTCGCCAAATTCCCCTGGACAGGTTTAGAAAAACAGTCATTCGGGAAACTGGCATTGCCAAATGTGGAAATCAGATGAGGGAAATTAATATCTCAAAGACAGACGTTTCAAATGGCCCCCAATTTTTAGAGCTTTCAGCCGCACACTAAACCCACCAAATGGTTCTGAATTGAGGTACTACATTCACTTACTAATTCCCCGTTTTCAGAGTAACATTGATGCATGTTGGATTTTCCTCTAACACACCACTTCAAGCTCTGGGTGATTACACTCCTGCCGACACGCAGGCATACACAAATGCTCAAGAAATCTGCTATCCCATGGGGCTAACTAAAAAGGATTTTTACTTCTACGAAGAGTGAATGAGATCTTTGCTAGCCCACTTTACAGCACTCTCAATGACCCTGGATTTATCTTGCCCTAGTTTTCAAATGTAACTGACCCGGAACAAAGCTTATCTCCAACTCCTGGAAAAAACAGAACCAAAGTTCCCAGAAACCAAGACTCTGTATGGAACCTAAGGGGGGGCCGGGGGAGCGCATTTTTTTCCTGAAAACCACTGCACACTGCAAGTATCACAAGAGCTCTGTTCTTTTCATGTATTTTTTTAATTTTTTTAAGATCATAAAGTTTCAGGCCGGCGCCGCAGCTCACTAGGCTAATCCTCCGCCTTGCAGCGCCAGCACACCGGGTTCTAGTCCCAGTCGGGGCGCCGGATTCTGTCCCGGTTGCCCCTCTTCCAGGCCAGCTCTCTGCTGTGGTCTGGGAGTGCAGTGGAGGATGGCCCAGGTGCTTGGGCCCTGCACCCCATGGGAGACCAGGAGAAGCACCTGGATCCTGCCATCGGATCAGCGCGGTGCACCGGCCGCAGCGCGCCAGCCGCGGCGGCCATTGGAGGGTGAACCAACGGCAAAGGAAGGCCTTTCTCTCTGTCTCTCTCTCTCACTGTCCACTCTGCCTGTCAAAAAAATTAAAAAATTTAAAAAATTTATAAAAAAGATCATAAAGTTTCACAATACCAAGGCAAGCAAAACTCCAAGAAAATACAGCAAGAGACAACATCAACTACTATGATTATCAACAGGAACTTTCTGGAAGTTTCTATGCTGGTACAGTACAACACTGACAGCCAGTGACGGGCACAACTTGATCATTTTCTCTGGGTTGAATAAATCTAGTCAGCCGAAACAGCCCCAGAGATGATTGGCTTTTATTCATAAAAACTGAGCCGTTTGAACTAGTTAGGGAAGCAAACGCATTACCTGCAAATACACAAATTTTCTTATTCTTCATTCATTATATCGAGCAAAATCTCACCCTGCACACTTGGCTGCAAAGGGGCAAACAGTCCACCCAGAAGCCTTTTACAAACGTGCTTTCAGAAGTGCATGGGGAAAAAGTGCAATCAAAAGGTACAAAAGGTAATTTTATTTTGCTGTAATTTTTTTAAATCCCTGCACTTTCTTCATAACATGCATTTTCCAAGAACTTGTTGAAGACTCCTTGTATGCATAGATTGCAAAATTTCCTATGCCAAAATAACTTACCTTTTAATTCCATTTTCCGTGAACTGGATCAAATGCCCTTGCATTAAACCCGTCCCTCTGTCTCGGACTTCACAGCCACAAAACAGAACAGACTTTTTCCCAGGAACATGACACTGAAGCTGTCCTTAGCCCCCAGTACCAGGGACACACCTCACTGCTTCGTGTCTAAACAAATCCATGTTTCCAACCTACTTCACAATTTTCATGAACCCTGAGCAGCTTCCCTGGTTCAGGGGACTTTATAGACCTTGTTTTTTTTATACTGGGGTGGCCACTCAGTTACTCATTATACAACTATTTATTGAAAGCCTAAAATATTCAGAAATTTCAGTGGCAATAAACACACACGCATTTCAGATGCCCCTACCTAAAACACACTCAGAGAATCAGAAAAGCTCAGGAGTGTGATTGATCAAGTCACAGCACAGAGCAGAGCAGACAGGAGGGAAGCAGCGACTACACGAGCTCAGGAAAAAGACAACAAACTCCAGGGAAATTCTGAACACACCGCTCACTTCCTACAGTAGGAGAATCACACAGGCACTGCTAAAAGTTCATGGAGAGAGATCTCAAAGAGAAGCTTATTTTGGTGCGAGACCCGGCTGCTCCTCTTCCGATCCAGCTCTCTGCTGTGGCCGGGGAAAGCAGCAGAAGATGGCCCAAGTCCTTGGGCCCCTGCACCCGCGTGGGAGACCCAGAAGAAGCTCCTGGCTCCTGGCTTCAGATCAGCGCAGCTCCAGCTGTTGGGGCCAATTGGGAAGTGAACCAATGAATGGAAGACCGATCTCTCTCTCTCTCTCTCTCTCTCTCTCTTTCCACCCCCTTCCTCTCCCTCTCCCCCTTTCTCCCTCTTTCTTTCTCTCTCAAATAAATTCAATTAAAACAAAAAAAAAAAGAATGACTAGATCTGCATCTCAGGTCATTTTCTCACTGCACGACACCCACTGGCAGAAGTCCACGGAGCTTATGTATTTCTCTCCGATCCCCAATCTATTCCTCTTTGTACCTGAACACTGAGCACGCTGCACGTGGTTGGCACTCAGCATTCACCAAACGACCCACTAGAAGCAAACCTTACATCTTAGTAGGGAGCTTGTAGTCTAACCCACTACACGTGGACTACTTTTTTCTCCGAGAGTAGAGTTATTTCTTTATTTCAAATGGGCAGATACCCATTGGATGGACATATCAAGTACACCTTGATGTTCTGAATACATGTGTGTTGTGGAATGGTTAAATCTAGCAAACTAATGGCCTCACATTTTTATGAGGAGAGCATATGATATCCACACTCTTTATGATCTTCAAGAATACTATGTCATCAACTATAGCCACCTCGCTGTATGATCGGTCTCTTGAAATTTATTCCTATCTAACTGCAGTGATGCCTCCCTAACATGGCTAATTGTAATGTTACTGAAAACAACACATAAATGGCAAGCGTCCCTTCAGCTGGCTGCTCAGTAAATAATGCATACATTTAGATGGAGCAATAACCTAACTACAGACTCACACTCCACTGCTGAGCCCCACCAAGTAACGGCAGCTACCCAGAAAGCATGGGGGGCTTTTCAGTCTTCTAAAACGTCATCCAGACAGTAACAGCACTCAATAAGCCACATGAGCATTGTTGGAAATGATGCAGTAACTGGGCGGCTTCGTTTTTACACAGCTGGCTCCCCATTCACCAGCACTGTGCAGGATGCTACTAAGCCCCTCCTGCAGCGGCAGAGGTAACAGGATACACCTGCTTGCTAGATCCGTGTCTAGGTAATGATAGCATTCTGTAGCTGGGTGCTGTTTGCCAAAGCACTGGCCTGCTTCATTTTTGAAAACAAAATCATTTGCTTCTGGGATAGGTGTTTGGCCTACCAGTAAGACACCAGTCATGAAGGCCATATCCCACCCTGGAATTCCTGGGTTTGATTCTCAACCACAGCTTCCTACTTAGGCAGACCCTGGGGGGAAGCGGTGATGGTTCCAGTAACCGGGTTCCTGGCACCCATGCGGGAGGCCTGGGTTGGGTTCCTGACTCCTGGCTTCAGCGCCCAACCCCAGCCATTGCAGTCATTATCAAAGTGATAGGAGCTCGCTCGCTCACTCTCTCTCTCTCTTTCTCTCTCTCAAATAAATAAAAATTTTTTAAATAATAACTTGCTTCTGCTACATAACTATTCTGTTATACAATGCCTGTCCTTTTATGACCAACAAGTTACATTTGTTTGTTAAAAAAGAAATAACAGGCGGCTCCTCTCGCGGGGATTGGCTGTTGGCGGCGTTGCGGCTAAGCTCGTGTGCGGCGGCGGTGTCGGCAGCGGCTGCAAAGGGAAGAGTTTGGCGCGATGTCTCATACCATTTTGCTGGTACAGCCTACCAAGAGGCCAGAAGGCAGAACTTACGCTGACTATGAATCTGTGAATGAATGCATGGAAGGTGTTTGTAAAATGTATGAGGAACATCTGAAAAGAATGAATCCCAACAGTCCGTCTATCACATACGATATCAGTCAGTTGTTTGATTTTATTGATGATCTGGCAGACCTCAGCTGCCTTGTTTACTGGGCTGATACCCAGACATACCAGCCTTATAACAAAGACTGGATCAAAGAGAAGATCTACGTGCTCCTCCGCCGGCAGGCCCAACAGGCGGGAAAATAATGGAGTGGAAGCAGTAGGGGGATGGGGGTGGGCTTGGAACACAGGTGTGTACAGCGTGCTGTAGTGGGAGTTTTGTATTATAGTGATCCTGTTTCCACTTGGTACACTCTAGCCAGATTGAATGTATCAGATGAAGTGTGAGAATGTTGTTCAATCTGAAACCCCCATTGCCCCTTTTTTCTTTTCTTTTTCTTCCCTTTTTTTTTTTTTACTTAAACATTTTTATGAGGATTTAGATGGAATTTTTTTGTCAGTTAATGTTGGTTCCAGAGCTTCAGACTGTTGAGATCTGCTTTATAACAGTCACTGTACTAACCCTTGGAGATGGGGTGGGGGGTGGCTCAGTTTAGTTACATCCTCAAGGCAAACTCTTAGTGGAAAATAAATGTTCTTTAGTTATAAAAAAAAAAAAAGAAATAACAATAACAATAACAAATAACAATACACGAGGGAAGCTCCCCAAACAACTCAAACACCCCGCCATTGACATTTCAGCTTCTCAGGAAGAATCAGCCAAGTTCACTCATTACTGTGATTTTCTTCTTTTTTTAAGACTTATTTATTCAAAGAGAGACAGAGAGAGATCTTCCATCTACCGACTCATTCTCCAAATGGCGGCAATGGCCTGGATTGGGCCATGCTGAAGTCAGGAGCCTGGAACTCCACACTGGTCTCCTATGTGGGTGTCAGGGACCCACGCCCTTGGGCCATCCTCCACTGCTCTTCCAGACATCAGCAGGGAGCTGGGTCAAAAGTGCAGAACCCGGGACTCGAACCAGCACCCATATGGTGTGCAGCATCACAGGTGGCGGCTCTATCTGCTGCATCACAACACCAGCAGCTACGGGATTTTCTAATGGGTTCTCCACCTGCGTCATGCTGTTCATCTTTTAAAAGCATAGACAATTCCCCAGAACTCTTTGTAAGAAACCGTTTATCTGCACACTTTACTTTTAGTGAACTGACACAAATACGTAATGGTCTTCTTATTTGATTCCTAGAAAAGCAGTTAATAAAAGCACAGTGAATAAAGTGAACAATGTGCACATTATGTGTGCGACCACAATTATGAAGGAGCTCAACCTGAAATCCTTGGAGGAAATCTACCTTATTATCCATAGCCAATCGCTGCAAAGTCCTATTGAGTCTTCATGGTTCCCCATACTTTCTTTTTTTAAAGATTTATTTACTTATTTGAAAGTCAGAGTTACACAGAGAGAGGAGAGAGAGAGAGAGAGAGAGAGAGAGAGGTCTTCCTTCCATTGGTTCACTCCCCAGTTGGCCGCAACGGCCGGAGCTGCGCTGATCTGAAGGTAAGACCAGGAGTCTCTTCCGGGTCTCCCAGGTGGGTGCAGGAGCCCAAGCACTTAGCCATCTTCCACTGCTTTCCCAGCAGAGAGCTGGATCAGAAGTAGAGCAGACTCGAACCAGTGTCCATATGGGATGCAGGCACTGCAGGCGGTGGCTTTACCCGCTAAGCCACAGCGCCGGCCCCTTCTCCCATACTTTCAATCTCTCCACTGTCATCCCATCTCAGGCAAACATCACCCACCACCTAATGTTTGCCAGCGCTTCCTAACTGGTTTCTCCAACTCTATTTTCTTTCCCTTTTCCAGTCTACCTATACTTCAAAGCCACAGTAAAGCCCTTAGACACAACTCCAACCCAAGCTCATGTCACTCCCAACTCCCAAGACCCAGGAGCCGTGCCCTGCCTAACAGCACAAGCTCTAACTCTGTGTGCCTGAGGTCAACTCCCTGAAGGATTTAACCAGAAACACTTCTCAAGGGATTTCTACCTTGCTCTCAAAGAGCACTGAATAGCAAAGATTCTCTCCAACTTGGAACTTCTGTGATACTTACCCGACTTCACCCCAACGGTTTCCATCATCATATTCGCCTGATGCCTCACAAATTACTCCCTGGACATCCCTTTCCCACCTGAAGGATCAGTGGAGATGTTCTTTCAAACAAAATAGGCAGTTAGTATTTTCTTAAAATAAAATAGAAGGAAGAACTCATTACTGTGCCAAGGGAGAAATCCCAATGGAGAGAGTTAAGAGGGATTCCATAATGAAAATATGGCTAAAACAAATAGTTTTTAAAGACAGCTATTTATTTAATGATTTTAGTGTCTTGAATGCATATGTCTCAAATTTATTAAAAATGTGGGCCATTCAGAGTAATTCAAAACACACATGAATCCATGCAAATTCATAAAGACCATTCCTTTCTCTTCCTAACCCTTAGCAACTCCAATGCTCTTCTCCCCATTAGAGGTAAAGAACATAAACAGGCCCCTACCAAAAGTAGCCTGAAACTCCCTTCATAGGGGTCTTTTCTCCAGGATCCCACAGAAGACGAGCAAAGAGCGAGAACTCACTTGCTTACCGTCCTTGTAGGGATTTCAGCAAAGCGCAGCCTAGAGTTCAGGCTCCGGTTTGCACAGCCTATCAGCGGTGAATCAGACAGCTTAATACTCTCAGGGTGTGGCCACAACGGCCTCGCCTTAGATGAAGTTTGTGTTGGAATAAAGTAGGCTTGGGAGGTCAATTAGGCCATGCCACTGTCTGTGTCTGCCTCTTTCATAGAAGGTTCTGAAGCGGAACGGGATAAAAAAAAAAAAAAAAACCTTTACATAAAGTCTCTCTTCTCATAAGACCCCAAGGACCGTCAAGCACGTGTGAGTTCTATGACAGGCACCTCTGCCTGCATAGCAAACAAAGCCAAATGTTTCTCCAGCTAACACCTTTGCTTAAGTAGTACATGATGGAAATAACATCTATCAATTCTTTTTTGCCCAAATAGCTCATAATCCTGCCATGAGTTCGAAGTTACTATTAGAAATATATACAACTTCCTTCCTCCTCCCCCTCTCCTTCCCACCCTTCCTTCCCTCTGTCTGTCTGCCCACTGAAACAACACGAGCTACGAGAGCCATAACAAACCCACTGCCAACAACACAGCAGTTGACCCTGGGAAATCAATTCTTGTCACACTTCAGCTTCCAGTCCCTAGGCATGGAAACTCTCCATGTGGTTCCTCTCTCAGGTGTACCCAGTTAAGGGGGAACAACCCTTCCACGGCAGCCACTTGAAGACATCACAGGACTGGCTGCCCACCTGTCCCATCAGGGCAATGCGCGCAGCACTCCCAGCCCCTGGATACATCCTCCTGAACTGGTGGGTGCACGTACAACACGTTACATTGCGAAACAGCCCGGGCTAGTCTCCTACAGTACCGCAGGTTATATAACAGAGTACAATCCGAAGCGTGCTAGGAGAAGCCACTCATTTCTCAGTGAAGTGCAAATTAATTGCAACTGCATTGTCAACCAGAGAGCACTAATGTGACTTGAAGTTGCTCATCCACCCTCTGGATGGAAAAGTTTGCTACCGTTGACAGGATAAAGCTAAGATTACATGTTTGCTAGAAGAAGTTGCCTCTCTCAGATTGTCCTTCGAGTTATGTCAGAGGGGGTACAACACGGTAGGGGGTAAAAAAACACCAATATTGCAAGTCAAAACTTGGGCCGGTGCTGTGGTGTAGCGGGAAAAGCCGCTGCTTGCAGTGCTGGCATCCCACATGGGCACTGGTTCAGGTCCTGGCTGCTCCACTTCCGATCCAGCTCTCTGCTACTGCCTGGGAAAGCAGTAGAAGATGGCCCAAGTCCTTGGGCCCCTGCACCCACGTGGGAGACCTGGAAGAAGTTCCTGGCTCCTGGCTTTGGATCGGCACAGCTCCGGCCATTGCAGCCAATTGGAGAGTGAACCAGCTGATGGAGAACCTCTCACTCTCACTGTCTCTGCCTCTCCTCTCTCTGTGTAACTCTGACTTTCCAATTAATAAATAAATCTTTAAAAAAAGGATAGTAAGTATACCCTGAGTGCCCAAGTAGATAGAGCAGAACAGAGGAGGGAGTCACCTCCTGGCCTGGGAGAGGCCAAGAGCTCAAGGACAAGGCTGTCTGGTTGACCTTGGGACAGATGAAGGACCGAGGAGTTGGATTCTTCCAGGGTTGGAGGACGGACCAGAGGACCCCACGGGGAACAATCTAAACAGCAGCACATACACAACGAGGAGTGTGGCCCCACAAGGAAATGCGGGGTGGCCGCAGCAGGTGTTTGCCGGGGTGGGACGGGAGATCCAGGCAGAGAGAAAACAAGCCGCAGATGAGGAAGGGCTGTGAGTCTACACCCTAGTGTGATGGAAGCCACTGGAGAGAGATGCCAGAACCAGGACAGTGAAACAGGAATTCTGCTTTACAGCTTTCCCGGGAGGTTTCTGCTCTAGCTAGGTGCCCTGCAAAAGAAGAAAGCCTGGAAGACGAAGATTTTGACTGTAAATACATAAGCAAAAATGACAGCGCCTTTACTGAGCCCCTACACCGTGCCAAGCCCTTAGCAGGCTGCACCGCACACCTGCAACACAGCTGTACCATTGTTATCCACACTTCCAAAAGTCTGCAGAAAATGGAATTAAAAGATAGGTTCATTTGGGTACCAAAAAATCTTGAAATCCTGCATACAAGGAATCTGCAAGCAGTTCAAGGAAAAGGTGTATTATGAAAAAATTATGCACTGTTGCATAGTGGGTAAAGCCGCCACCTGCAGTGTCGGCATCCCATATGGGCACTGGTTCAAGTCCCAGCTGCTCCACTTCCAGTCCAGCTCTCTGCTGCGGCCCGGGAAGGCAGTGGAGGATGACCCAAGTCCTTGGGCCCCTGAACCCGCATGGGAGACCAGGAAGAAGCTCCTGGTTCCTGGCTTCGGATCGGCACAGCTCCGGTTATTGTGGCCAATTGGGGAGTGAACCAGTGCATGGAAGACCTCTCTCTCTCTCTCTCTCTCTCTCTCTCTCTGCCTCTCCTTCTTTCTCTTATGTAACCCTGAATTTCAAATAAATAAATTAATCTGTAAAAAAAATAAAAAATTATGTATGGATTTCAATGATTTTTTTGCACTAAAACAAGAATATTTTTTAATTCCATCTTGCCAAGAACTTTCTGAAGTACCCACATATGAGGAAACTGGGACTCAAGAGAAAGTCTCTAGTCCAAGTTCAAACAGCTGCTAAGTGACAGAGCCAGCATTAGAAATTAGACTTACCTGGCTACTTATTGCAGCCAAAACTTTAAATGCAACTTCACAGGAAAATAAGAACACTTATTTTTTTTTCAGTAAAGTGAAAACTTAATTCTAACTACTCATGAATATTATGACACTATTAAAAATCTACTCACTGAAAATTTGTAAAATTAGTAACTCAAGGCTACCTCTCAATAATTTAAGTATTTCTTACTCTATACAAATCCAATGTTTCCTTTTATAAGTCTGGAACTTATATTTTATTCCAAAACCTGTTGCTTTTCCATCTCATGATGGAAGTCAAGAAGTTAATCATTCAAAATGAATTTGTAATCAAAGAGAAAAATATCAGAAAGACAGTAATTTTTAAATCTTTATCATAAATCCCTCAAATGAATCTATGACTTTTAAGGAACATTCTAGAAGTGTTCAGAATACTATCCATAGTCTTAAAATTTCCTTTAAAATAGCTGGTCATAGCCTATCTCTTTTATAGCTGTTAACCTTACACAATCCAAGATTTGCTTCATCAACAAAAGTGGAACGGCTAGTGGCTGACAGATCTTTATAAGACAGCATAGGGGCTGGTGCTGTGGCATAGCATGTAAAGCCGCTGCCTGCAGTGCCGGCATCCCATATGGGCGCCAGTTCTAGTCTTGGCTGCTCCACTTCCGATCCAGCTCTCTGCTATGGCCTAGGAAAGTAGTAGAAGTTGACCCAAGTCCTTGGGCCTCTGCACTCATGTGGGAGACTAGAAAGAAGATCCAGGCTCCTAGCATCGGATCAGCCCAGCTCTGGCCGTTACGGCCATTTGAGGAGTGAACCAATGGATGCAAGACCTTTCTCTCTCTCTCTCTCTCTCTCTCTCTCTTTCTGCCTCTGCCTCTGCCTCTCTGTAACTCCTTGTTCCAAATAAATAAATAAATCTTAAAAAAAAAAGGCACAAAAATGCCAAACTCCGTGAGAGGCCCTGGAAAAAGTCAGACTGTATTTATATCTGTGCACGCATGATTCCATGATTCAAATGCCATGCAGGTACCCTATTACCAGCATTCCCTTCTGTTATGGCAAAGCAAGGATGTGCATTAAAGAGATGCTGTGGGGGACCGGCACTGTGGCATGGCAGGTAAAGATGCTGCTTGCAGTGCTGGCATCCCTTATGGGCGCCGGTTCGAGTCCTGGCTGCTCCACTTCCGATCCAGCTCTCTGCTATGATCTGGGAGGGCAGTAGAGGATGGCCCAAGTCCTTGGGCCCCTGCACCCGCATGGGAAACCCAGAGGAAGCACCTGGCTCCTGGCTTCGGATCGGCACCGCTCTGGCCGTTGCAGCCAACTGGGGAGTGAACCAGTGGATAGAAGACCTCTCTCTCTCTCTCTCTCTCTCTCTCTGCCTTGCCTTCTCTCTCTGTAACTCTGACTTTCAAATAAATAAATAAATCTTTAAAAAAAAAAGACACTGTAGAAAACATCCAAAAGAAGTGCAAACCTCACAAAGTAGATCATGGTTAACTATTTAATTCTCACCACCAAGAAAAGACACGGACATTTCTAAAAGTTTATAGAAAAACAAAATGAAAAAAGAAGTTTACTTTAAAAATTTGAAATTCCCAGTCTTCAAATACATACATATTTCTATGAACTTTTCAAGGACCCCCCTCATATGCACAGATTTCAAGTTTTGTTGCACCAAAATAAGCTTATCTTTTAATTCTACTTTTCCACGAACTCTCTGAAGTACCCTCAGATGTACCAGCACTCTTAGGGTAAGAAAGCAAAGACACCGAATTCCTTCCAGGTGTTCGTGGCTTTCCTAGAGAGCTGACATAGCAAGAAAGACGTTTAAGGGAGCGGAATGGTTCCTACTATTGGAAAAAATACAGATACATTTTCAAAATTTCTCAGAAGTGAAACAGACCAACACGATTCACGAGAGGAGGAGAGCCAGACTTCCAGCGTTTCCAGGGGGGTTCCCCCAGCTCGCCTGAGTTACCTTGGAGTGAAATATGGAGATCATCGATGCCCACGGCCACCTGCTGGTCTTCGGCGGGAGCCACAGTGCTGGACGCCATGCTTCGACCCAGCGGAGGTTATATCCTGTCCATCTCAGTTAGAGAAGCGAACTGAAAGTGAAAGAGAGAAAACCTCATCAGGACCTCGCAGGCCTGCGTGGTGGCCAGAAGAGCGGCCACCTAAAAACTGCTCTCCCACAGCAGTCCGCCTTCCACACAGTGTTTCCTGAGTTCACAAAGAACAAAGGAACTACGCCTTCTTTTTGAATCATAATCAAGAACTTGCCCTGTGACCTATTCGTGCTCTTTGCAGTTGCTGGAGCAGGTCCAAAAGAACCAGCCCTGGGGACGCCGCTGGTGCTAAGAGGGAAAGCCGAGCGATTCCACGCAGTGACTCCTCCCGGGAGGCCAGGCTGACACCAGCTGATACCCTGGGCATCTGAGTGTGTGTGCTTGTGGAACCTTCAACCTGCAAAAGTTTTCTTTGAAACTATTTTTCTTAACTTAGTTCCTCTTCTGCTCCATAAATGTTGCCAATTTGCCATTTACTGGAAACAATAAGAGCTGAGCCTGCCTAGCTGGCAAAGAGAAACAAGCAAACAGAAAACCTACTATAGCAAAAAGAACACTGACAAACTATCTACGAAGTTGATTATTTGCCCGACCGCTATGTTCTCACCTACACATTTCTTCCCATAACTTTATCTGCACTCTCAAAGAATCATTCCAGTAAAAGCAATCCTTACCCCCAAATTCTTTAAAAGCATTACTTCATGTATATGCAAAGGTACTTCAATAAATTCAGGGAGAGGCTGGCGCTGTTGTGTACTGGGTAAGGCGCTGCCTGCAGTGCTGCATCCCACATGGGCACGGGTACAAGTCCTGGCTGCCCCACTTCCGACCCAGCTCCCAGCTGGTGCACCTGGGAAAGCAGAAGATGGCCCCAGGCCTTGGTCCCTGCACCCGCCCAAGGGAAGCTCTTGGTTCATGACTTCAGACTGGCCCAGCTCTGGCTGTTTCGGCTTTGGGGAGTAAACCAGAGAATGGAAAATCTTTCTGTCTCTCCTCTCTCTCTCTGACTCTGCCTTTCAAATGGATAAATAGATCTTTTAAAAAAAGAAAGGAAAGAAACAAAGAAAGGGGCTGGAGCTGTGGTGCAATGGGTTAAAGCCCCAGTCTGCAACACCAACATCTCAGGAGTTCGAGTTCCAATTCCGATCCAGCTCCCTACTAATGACCCAAGTGCTTGGGCCCAGCACCCACACGGAAGACCCGGAAGAAGCTCCTGGCTCCTGGCTTCAAATAGGCTCAGCTCCAGCCGTTGCGGCCATCTGGGGGGTGAACCAGCGGATGGGAGATATCTCTCTCTCTCTCTCTCTGCCTCTGCCTCTCTGTAAATCTGCCTTCAAATAAATACATCTTAAAAAAAAAAAAAACATGGTGCATGGATTTAATAATTTTTGCACCAAAACACATTTTAATCTCTTTGTTCAATGAACTTTTTGAAGTACCTGCCTACGTGCAGGGAATAAGAACACAACACTGATTCTCCCCATGCAGATGATCGAGTAACAAAATAAGCCTCACCAAGCACATGCAAATAAAAATGCATTAGGGGATGGATGGAGGATGGATATACGGACAGCTTTGTGATCAAGCAATTATTGCAAAACACTAATGTTAGAATCTGTGTTGCACATACAACTGTCACTGTAAAATCCTTTAGTTTTGCTGTGTATTAGACATTTTTCATAATAAAATGTTGGGAGGAAACACTGAAAGGTAAATAAATCTGAAGCCAACAGCTAAATACGATTGCATTAAATATTAAATAGACCATGTTTAAAAATGTAAAAGATAACAATCTTTTCATCATGTCTCCCTTGCTTTCATCCAAACCCCTTATATCATCACTCCCATGGGGCACAGTTGTTAAAAATGTTACCTACTAAATAACCTTGATTAATTACTAATCGACTTGCTTATCGGATGAATTAAGATGGATCAGAACCAGCCGAGATAAGGGTGTTTCCGCATTGAGCTCATGTGGTCTGAGCGAAAGGAAAAGCTGTTGATTAGTTCCCAAGAGATGATGTAGCCTGGTGCCTGATAAAGACAAAGACGCCTCCAGCTTGTGATAAACCAAGGATCTGCACTGCCCCTAGGACTCCGGAACCCAAAGTGGACACAAAACCCTTCTTCGATTTGACCAGAGGAAACCTGAAGTCCAGAATGAATTCCCTAGGGCCACCCCCCATTCCATGTCAGCGCTATTAAAAATAAAAGAATCACAGTAGTAGCAACGAAGCACACAGAGCACTTACTGAGGACTCTGCCCCATTCAGTCTTTGTTTGGAACCGTAATGATCCTGGAATTTGAAACACAGAGCTGCCAGGCACAGACATAACTCACAGCTGGCTAAGGACACACAGCCAACCAATGCAGAAGGGAAGATTCACACCCAAGTGGTTTCCGCTTCAGAGTCCACGCTCTGGATCAACATGCAATGGCAACTCCTAGAGCGAGCTGATTTGCCAAGGGTCACTCTCACTGTCTATCAAGAAGCATCTGTATAGGCCAGACCCCGCTCTCAAGGAATCCAATCGGAGAACGACAACTGAACGCGGTGTTTAAACCGAATCCTCTAAGACAGGTGTGTGGAGGGTGCTGGAGGCGGGGAAGGCAGCGCTTGAAGCTGAAGATGGGTGTGATGTCAGCATTGAAGTGGACTGAATCCTGACGATGGGTGTGATGTCAGCATTGAAGTGGACTGAATCCTGACGATGGGTGTGATGTCAGCATTGAAGTGGACTGAATCCTGACGATGGGTGTGATGTCAGCCATTGAAGTGGACTGAATCCTGACGATGGGTGTGATGTCAGCCATTGAAGTGGACTGAATCCTGACGATGGGTGTGATGTCAGCATTGAAGTGGACTGAATCCTGACGATGGGTGTGATGTCAGCATTGAAGTGGACTGAATCCTGACGATGGGTGTGATGTCAGCATTGAAGTGGACTGAATCCTGACGATGGGTGTGATGTCAGCATTGAAGTGGACTGAATCCTGAAGATGGGTGTGATGTCAGCATTGAAGTG
Organism: Oryctolagus cuniculus; assembly: GCF_964237555.1. Classification (NCBI taxonomy): domain Eukaryota; kingdom Metazoa; phylum Chordata; class Mammalia; order Lagomorpha; family Leporidae; genus Oryctolagus; species Oryctolagus cuniculus. The sequence continues at coordinate 6,572,403 of NC_091451.1, forward strand.
GACTGAATCCTGACGATGGGTGTGATGTCAGCCATTGAAGTGGACTGAATCCTGATGCCCCTCAATGCCCGCACACTTGGGGCCAGTGTTGGGTACAGTGGATTAAGCCACCACCTGGGATGCAGGTGCATGTCCTGGCTGCTTCACTTCTAATCCAGCTTCCTGCTGATGGCCTGGAAAAGCAGTGGAAGATGGTCCAAGTGCTTGCGTTCCTACACCCACATGGAAAACCTGGAAGAAGTTCCTGGTTCCTGGCTTCGGCCTGGGCCAGCCCGGGCCATTGCAGCCATTTGGAGAGTGAACCAATGGATACAGGATCTCTCTTTGTCCTTCTGTCTCTAACTCTGCCTTTCTCCTTCTCTCTTTAATTCTGCCTCTCAAATAAATTAATTAATTAAAAAAATCACAAGGTAGAATCTTGATCTTCAATGTCAGTGTTAGGAGGTGCAGCCTTTGAGAGGTGATTATGTGATTTTTAGAAGTGTCTAGGGGCTGGTGCTATAGCGTAGTTGATGAAGACGCCGCCTGCAGTACGGTATCCTATATGGGCACCGGTTTGAGTCCCAGCTGCTCCACTTCCGATCTAGCTCTCTGCCATGGCCTGGGAAAGCAGTAGAAAATGGCCCAAGTCCTTGGGCCCCTGCAGCCATGTGGGAGACCTGGAGGAAGCTCCCGGCTTCTGGCTTCAGATCAGCGCAGCTCTGGCCACTGCAGCCAATTGTGGAGTGAACCAGTGGAAGGAAGACCTCTCTCTCTCTCTCTCTCTCTCTCTCTGCTTCTGTAACTCTGCCCTTCAAATAAATAAATAAATCTTAAAAAAAAAAAAAGGCAAACCCCACTTTGAAAATTGAATTCATTGGAGGAGTTAAATTATTGGCCCTGAATACTGTCTTAACCCTACTTGATCACAACCTGCTACAAGAGGTCACGCGACCTGGGGGGGAATGGTTGTCACGCAGGGCCAGGAAAGGCGGGAACAGGGTAGAGAAGACCAACTCGTTGCAAGATTTCTCAAGAATGAAATTGAGACGCTAAACAGACTGTGGAAACGCAAGACACAAAGAAAGGGGTGAAGGCTTTGCCAAGTGGTCGCAAGAGTCGCAGGCGCCTGTGTCAGCAGTGATCTCCAAGGCTTGGCCGCCAGCGCTGTGTTCGGGCTCCCCTGGGCGGAGTGAGGGCTGCTCCCTCATGGAAAAGCACAGCAAGCTTTATTTTCCCTCTAATTATAAAAGTTATCACAAGTGCATAACGAATCTAGGATCTGCGATTAAAACGAATGAGAATATTCCTTTAAAGGAATGATGGTGGGGGAAGGGTTTGGTGCGGCAGGTAAACCACCAATTGGGATACAGGAGGGCCTGGGGCTGAGTCCCAGCTCTGTTTCCAAGTCCAGCTTCCTGCTAATGCACATCCTGGGAGGCGGCCGGTGGTGGATCAGGTACTTCAATCCCTGCCACCCGCATGGGAGACCCAGACGAGTTCCAGGCTCCTGGCTTGACCCAACCCTGGCTGTTGGGGGCATTCGGGGAGTGAACCGGCAAATAGGAGATTCATTCTCATTCTCTCTCTCTCTCTCTTTCCTTTTCAAATAGCAGACGAAGATAAATTTAAGTGAACAATGAGCCATGTTCAGGAACATAACCGAAAGTTGGGCAGAGTGAACATCGTGGCATCCAAAAGCAAACGGCACCTGTGGTGTGCCCGTAAAAATCCGTGCACCTGTCTGCACACACATGTCGCTGACACGTGTTATTTTGAAACGACTTTGGTTTGCTTGCACAATATCTCTCACTATGCCTGTTGTATCTCTGAAACCTCAGAACGTTTAGTGAGTTTCCTTTTTCTACGGAAATCTTGGCATTTACTTTAGATTATTATGATTAGAATGTTTTCGGCTGAGAAGTGACATTTGAACAGAGATGATCTCGGACAAACGGGATGGTGAGTGATTCCTAATTCTTTCTTACTAATCCGTGTTTGTAAATGTTCAGACGATGGATGCATATTTCTGCTGAAACCAAAGGGGGTTTTTTTTACCTTTAATTTAATGAAATGAGGAGTTCTTTTTTTACTTGTAATTTAATGAAATCTTAATGAAATGAGGAACAGGGTGTTATAAATTCAGGAGCAGTCCTTCATATGCCAGAGAAACCACATTCCTATCTCCATAATGAGCAGAAAAACAGTCACCTGACGGGAGAAAGTTCTGAGTTTGTCACAGATTTCTAGAAAATGCACCCTACGGTCTTTTCTCCCGACAGCTCAGTGGGTCTTTCATTTTCTCTTCATTAGACACTTGGCCAATGAGCGCTGTCAGTCTAAGAATTACAGAGAAAGCACTTTGTCAGCAGTGAGATATGCGTCCAACCTTGTAATTTTTTTTATTTATTTGAGATGCAGAGCGAGAAAGAGGGAAATCTCCTATTACAGGCTCACTCACTCCCAAACACCCCTAATGGCTGGGGCTGGACCAGGCTAAATCCAGGAGCCAGGAACTCCACCCAGGTCTCCCATGTGGAAGGCAGGAACCCATCCACTTGATCCATCACTTGCTGCCTCCCTGGGGGTGGAATTCCAGTAGGAAGCTGGCATGGGGGCAGAGCCAAAATCTCCAGTGTAGGATAGGGTTACCCCAAGAGGCATGTTAACCTCTGCACCAAGCACCTGCCTTATCCTCTCTTTCAAGGCTGATCAGGGGACCAGTGTTGTGGGGTAGCAGATCAGGCCACCGCCTGCAATGCTGGCATCCTACATGGGTGCTGGTTCGAGTCCTGGCTTCTCCACTTCCAATCCAGCTCCCTGCTAATGGCCTGGGAAAGCAGTGGAAGATGATTCTGTCTCTCTCTGAAACTCTGCCTTTCAAGTATATCAATAAAAAAAGTTAATCAGAAGAGGCACCATAGTGAGAAGTGATATAAGTACATTCACAGATTTTTTTAAAGCTTTATTTATTTATTTGAAAGGCAGAGTTGCAGCCAGAGAGAGGGGGAGACAGACAGAGAGAGAGGTCTTCCATTTGATGGTTCACTCCCCAAACAGCTGCAACGGCCACAGCTGACACAATCCAAAGCCAGGAGGCAGAAGCTTCTTCCAGGTTTCCCACGTGGGTGCAGGGTCCCAAGCACTTGGGCCATCTTCCACTGCTTTCCCAGGCCATAGCAGAGAGCTGGATCGGAAGTGGAGCAGCCAAGACACAAACTGGCACCTATATGGGATGTCTGCGCAGTAGGTGGACTTAAACCATTATGCCACAGCACCAACCCCTCAGGGATTTCTTAACAGAGTACTTAAATGCCAGCATTTGCCCTGAGGCACCTCCTTGTACTTTTTCCTATTTTTCACCTGCTCTGTGTTATTTAGGGGCCACCTAGGAATTTGGAAGAGTTTCCTCTCTGTCACTTGGGTCACAGAACTATTACAAGTGCTTAGCAGAAAGTTTATGGTACATGTACAGTAAGTTGCTTAGTCTTTTTCCCATTAACTTCCCATCATTCTGTAACTCTTTCCTGTAGGTCAAATTTGACCTTGGGCCAGCACTGCATAGTGGGTAAAGCCACTGCCTGCAGTGCCAGCATCCCATATGGGCACCAGTTCCAGTCCCAGCTGCTCTGCTGGGAAAGCAAAGGAAGATGGACCAAGTCCTTGGGCCCCTGCACCCATGTGGGAGACCCGGAAGAAGCTCCTGGCTCCTGGCTTCAGATCGGCGCAGCTCTGGCCATTGTGGCCATCTGGGGAGTGAACCAGCGGATGGAAGACCTCTCTCTCTGCCTCTACCTCTCTCTGTAACTCTACCTTTCAAATAAATAAAAATAAATCTTAAAAAAAAAGACCCACTGTTCTCACAGCCACCATGAACCACCAGTACAACCAGTCCTACCTACTCACCACAATGGGAACACAAACACGCAGCGATTCTCAGGTTATGATTCCGCTGAACTTACAATCCCACCATGCCGCAGGGTCACCCCCCCAACACCAACAGTGCCCCTAAAGCATCCACTTAACCAGGGTCCGAGCCCCCTGAGACAACGCAGCCAGAACCCTAGAAGAGCCCTCTTCCGATCTCAAACTGAGGGCTCTGAATTGCAGTATCCAACGCTGCAGAATGGAAATTATACTTTTCTTATACACTGCTTGTTGGAATTCACTGAAAACCCATGAAACTAAAAACCACAAAAACAACTGGGATGTGTTGAGCACTTACTATAGGATATGTCCAACAGTATAGAATGGTATTTATTATAAGCTGTGAAATGGAGTTATAGGGATTCTCCCATCTCTTGACCACCAGGAAAAATAAATGGATGAGCATTGGGGTGCAGCAGGTTAAGAGACGGCTTGGGACACCCACACCCCATATCAGGGCCCTAGCCCAAGTCCTGGCTCCTCTGCTTTTGACCTAGCTTCCTGCTGGTGTACAGTCTGGGAGGCAGCAGAGGATGGCCTAAGGACTCGGGGCCCTGCCACCCACATTGGAGCCCCAGACAAAGCTCCTGGCCCCTGACTTTGGCCTGGCCCTGGCTATTGGGACTGAATCAGTGGATGGAGGATCTCTGTCTCACTGTCTCTCCCTCTCTCTGTCACTCTGACTTTCAAATAAATAAGTCTTTTTAAAAACTGTTAAGTCCTAGCCACAAGGCGCCAGTGCCGTGGCATAGTAGCTTAAGCATCCACCTACTGCTCCAGCATCCCATATGGGTGCCAGTTCAAGTCCCGGCTGCTCCCCTTCCGATCCAGCTCTCTGCTGTGGCCTGGGAAAGCAGTGGAAGATGGCCCAGATCCTTGGGTCCCTGCACCCATGTGGGAGACCCGGAGGAAGCTCCTGGCTCCTGGCTTCAGATCAGCCCAGCTCCGGCTATTACGACCATTTGGGGAGTGAACCAGCAGATGGAAGATTCTGGCTCGCTCTCTCTCTCTCTTTCTTTCTCTGTAACTCTGCGTATCAAATAAATAAATAAAATCTTAAAAAAAAAAAAAAAAGTGTTCCTCCCCTCATTCCGTAAAGCATTTGTGGTTTGCAAAACACGTCCACCGTTCTGCTGCCTAGAAACTGAGCGGCTCTGAAAGACCAAAGAACCAAGCGAATTCCCATCAGACAAGCTCGTTTTTCCCAGGCAAATAAGACGTGAGGGCACGTCTGGGGCTCAGGGTATAAGGAGGGGTAGGGCACTCGAGAACGAACATGAACAAGCCCAGCAGGGAGGCCTGGGTCCCACAGCACCGCGGTCCACGGTTTGCCCTGGCGCACTCAGCAAACACACCCTCACACCTGCCCGAACCCAGGAGGAGCAGCGACTCCGATATACCAAGCCGATGTTCTAGAATCACTCAGTCCACAGGAGGCGTGATCAAGAACATTCACGGAAGACCTGTCGGCGAAAGAGAAAAGTGGGGGCCGGCGCGGTGGCACAGCGGGTTAACGCCTTGGCCTGAAGCGCCAGCATCCCATATGGGCACAGGTTCGAGTCCCAGCTGCTCCTCTTCCAATCCAGCTCTCTGCTATGGCCTGGGAAAGCAGTAGAAGATGGTCCAAGTCCGTGGGCCCCTGCAGCCATGTAGAAGACCTGGAAAAAGCTCCTGACTCCTGGCTTCAGATTGGCACAGCTCTGGCTGTTGTGGCCATCCGGGGAGTGAACCATCAGATGGAAGACCTCTCTCTCTGTCTCTGCCTCTCTCTGTAACTCTGTCTTTCAAATAAATAAAAATAAATAAAATAAGTCTTTAAAAAAGAAAAAAGTGGGAATAATTGAACCCACCAGTGAGACAATGGCTGCACTGTGGTGGATCTACAGAGGGAATGACCATTCTACAGCTAAAATGAATGAACAGCCAGTAGCAGCAAGGATGGACAGAGAGCATGTCGGGATTCTGAGGGGCTGGCGTTGAGTAGTGGGGAGCACGCCAGTTAAGAGGCTCTCATCACACTTTGGAGCACCGGGTTCAATTGCTGGTCTGGCGCCTCACCCCAGCCTCTTCCCAGTGCAGACCCCGGAGGCAGCAGGGGCGGCTCAGGAAATTAGGTTCCTGCCAACTGTGTGGGAAACCCGGATTGAGCTCCTGGCTTCCAGCTTTGGCCCCAGATGTTGTGAGCATTTGGAGAGGGAACCAGCAGATAGGGTTCCCCCCACCTCGTGCTCTCTATTCCTCTCAAATAAATTTAAAAACTATAATGACGGAGGAGAACAATTGCAGAAGATTAAATATACCATGAGGCCTTTCATGTACTTTATGTAGATTTATTCATATACATATAAGGGTATTTCAAAAAATTCATGGAAGGGGCCAGCATTGTGGTGCAACAGGTAAAGCTGCAGCCTGTGACGTCAGCATCCCTTATGGGCACTGGTTCATGTCCCAGCTGCTCCACTTCTGATCCAACTCCCTGATAAAGTGCCTGGGGAAGCAGCAGCAGATGACCCAAGTGTTTGGGCCCCTGCCAACCATGTGGGAGACCCAGAAGAAGCTCCTGGCTCCTGGCTTTGGCCTGGCCCAGCCCTGGCTTCTGTGGCCATTTGGAGAGTGAACCAGCAGATGGACAATCTCTCTCTCTCTCTGTCTCTCCCTCTCTCTCTGTAACTCTGACTTTCAAATAAATAAATAAATATTTATTTAAAAGTTCATAGAAAATGAAATTAAAATGTTTATTTTGGTGCTAAACAAACATAACTAAAAGCCAAGTATAAAAGGGGTCTTTCAGGGGCCGATGCTGTGGTGTAGCAGGTAGGACCACTGCCTGCAGTGCCGGCATCCCATATGGGCACTGGTTTGGGTCCTGGCTGCTCCACTTCCGATCCAGCTCTCTGCTATGGCCTGGGAAAGTAGTGGAGGATAGCCCAAGTGCTTGGGTCCCTGCACCCACGTGGGAGACCTGGAAGAAGCTCCTGGCTCCTGGCTTCGGATCAGGGCGGCTCTGGCCGTTGCAGCCATTTGGGGAGTGAACCAGCAGATGGAAGATCTCTCTCTCTCTCTCTCTCTCTCTCTCTCTCTCTGCCTCTCTGTGGCTCTGCCTTTCGAATAAATAAATAAAATTTTAAAAAATAAACAGATAGATAAAAGGGGTCTTTCAAATACTTGTGAAGAATGTGGACCACGAAAAAACTATACATGGATTTCAAAAAATGTTTGTGCCCCAATCAAGCTCATCTTTGCATTCCATTTTTCCACCAAAATTTTGAGGTCCCTCATATACAGTAGAACAGAGACATGCTGGCTAGTGCCAGACGCAACTCCAGGGAGTGGAGGGTGTGGGACTTCAGCTACAGAACTGAGCTGGCCTCTAAGGAGAAAGGGTAGCAGGAGCGTTACCAACATTCTGTTATTGCACTTGGAAACTTCAGGACTGAATTAGAATGCATCACTATTCACGGTTCTCCACTGCAGTAGAATTCTTCAGATGCAAGCGGAGTGAGATAGAATGGGGGAAAGAGCTAGACTTAGAAGAATCCAGCTTCAGACCCAGCTCTGCCGCCAACCACATGGCCCCGGGCAGTCATCAGCGCCGGGCTCCTCCACCTGTGAAACGACAATAATGATTTTGTCTGGGCCAGCGCGGAGGACTTTCAGATTCCTGCCAAAGAATCGTCCCCGAGGTTCTCTGCTGCCCATTTCAAAACACGGGATTACAAGAAACCACGTGCACGGAGCAGTGCACCAGGCCCTCAGAGCCCACCCGTTCCTGGATGTTGTCTTTGGAGCCCGGCCAGTTGTCAGGGGCCGTGAACTCGAGCAGCATTGTTCGATGCCTTCAGGGAACTGCTTCTATGAAGTGTGTTCCAGCGTGATCCCATAAGCCTGCCCGGGTGACACGGCACAGGAAACAACCCAGAGATCAACCCCTGTGCTCTGCAGGCTGGAGAACACAGCCCACTGACCACACCGCGCTCCCTTCACGGGGACACGGTGTGGAAAATTCTCCCAGGTCCCAGCACCAAGAACAACTCCAGCCTTGAGCACCTATTCTTTAAAAAAAAAAAAAAAAGATTTATTTGAAACTCAGAGTTACACACAGAGAGAAGGAGAGGCAGAGAGAGATCTTCCATCCGCCGATTCATTCCCCAGTTGGCTGCAAAGGCCAAAGCTGTGCCGATCCAAAGCCAGGAGCCAGGAGCTTCCTCCGGGTCTTCCCACATGGGTGCAGGGGCCCAAGCACTTGGGCCATCTTCTACTGCTTTCCCAGGCCATAGCAGAGAGCTGGATCGGAAGTGGAGCAGCCAGGACTCGAACCAGCACCCATATGGGATGCAGGCACTGCAGGCAGTGGCTTTACCTGCTACCCCACAGCGCCGGCCCCGAGCACCTATTCTTTTAACCCAGGCACTATGCTGCCTCCATGAACAAGGCGTCCCTTTCTCTTCTGGCTGCCAGTCCCCATCACTAGTGACAATAAATATCATTATGGAAAATAAGTTGTTTCACCGGCTGGCGCCGCGGCTCACTAGGCTAATCCTCCGCCTAGCGGCACTGGCACACCGGGTTCTAGTCCCGGTCAGGGCGCCGGATTCTGTCCCGGTTGCCCCTCTTCCAGGCCAGCCCTCTGCTGTGGCCAGGGAGTGCAGTGGAGGATGGCCCAAGGACTTGGGCCCCGCTCCCCATGGGAGACCAGGAGAAGCACCTGGCTCCTGGCTCCTGCCATTGGATCAGCGCGGTGCGCCGGCCGCAGCGCGCCGGCCGCGCCGGCCATTGGAGGGTGAACCAACGGCAAAGGAAGACCTTCCTCTCTGTCTCTCTCTCTCACTGTCCACTCTGCCTGTCAAAAAAAAAAAAAAAAAAAAAGTTGTTTCACCACAGGCTTGCTCCACCTACGCCAAATTTCCTTCCCTTGAACATCCTCATCTGTTTCTTGTTATTATTATTATTCTACTGAGTTTTCAGCTTCTCTATAAACTACTTAAAACATTCTCCGGAATAAGACAGTGGACAATTAAATTAACTCACAGATTTTTGGTAAGGACCAGAAAATGCACGTAGCATGATTAAACTATGAAATGAGTAGCTAAGGAAGGAAATGTTGGTAGTGGAAAACGGAAGCGCACGTGCTTCCCATAAATGAGGCTATTTAATATCTCCGAGTGCCAACTCCCTTGCCATCGAGCTGCCGGTTCTGAGCTTTAAGAAGAAGCCTAATTTGCATACTTGCTAATGCGCCACCCTATGAAGCAGCTGAACGACTGGGTGGCCTCCTCGCTCACTTCTGTCGGACTCGGCTTGTCCCTGTCCCATCACCCTCGTTCTAAGTGTGTGTCACCTGTAGCCTCAGTTCCTGCAGGTTCCAAATCAGGGGAAAGCCTGACACAGGAGTAATGGCTTACCCAAGCTTCCACGGAAGTGCGCCCCACGGAGGCGGAGCCGCGGGAAGCAACGAGGGGCACACACGTGGAGGGATTATTCGGAAGGAAGAATTCTTTACACTCAAGACTATTTCTGAAGCGCCATTTTAAGTTGACAAATAACAGGTGTGTATATTTATGGGGCCCAGTGTGATGTTTCAGTATATGTATGCATTGCATGGTGATCAAATAAATAAGGTGGACTAACATGTCCATCAAACACTCATCATTTAAAATCCACCTGTTGGAGACAGCAGGTGTTAGGGTTAGTGGTTAAGATGCCGTCGGAGGCACGCGCATCACTCACTGGAGCCTGGGTTCGAGTCCCAGCTGCATTCCCCATTCCAGCTTCCTGCTAACCCACACCTGGGAGGCAGCAGGTGGTGGCTCAACTATTCGGCTCCCTGACACTCACGTGGGAGACCTGGATCGAGTTTCTGGCTCCTGACTTTTGTGGGCAAGTTTGGGAAGTGAACCAATTGGATGGGAGACCTCTGAATCAATCTCTCCTTGCAAATAAAATAATTTTTAAATTTTTTTTTAAAAAGATTTATTTATTTATTTATTATTTCAAAGGCAGAATTACAGAGAGGCAGAGGCAGAGAGAGACAGTGGTCTTCCCTCCTCTGCTTCACTCCCTAAATGGCCACAATGAGCTGGGCCAATCCGAAGCCAGGAGCCAGGAGTTTCTTCTGAGTCTCCTAGGAGGGTGCCTGGATCCAAGGCCTTGGATTATCTTCCACTGCTTTCCCAGGCCAAAGCAGAGAGCTGGATCAGAAGTGGAGCAGGCCGGCGCCGCAGCTCAGTAGGCTAATTCTCCGCCTGCAGCGCCGGCACACTGGGTTCTAGTCCCGGTTGGGGTGCCGGATTCTGTCCCAGTTGCCCCTCTTCCTGTCCAGCTCTCTGCTGTGGCCAGGGAGTGCAGTGGAGGATGGCCCAAGTGCTTGGGCCCTGCACCCCATGGGAGACCAGGAGAAGCACCTGGCTCCCAGCTTCGGATCAGCGTGGTGCACCGGCCAGCGTGGCCGCGGCGGCCACTGGAGGGTGAACCAACGGCAAAGGAAGACCTTTCTCTCTGTCTCTTTCTCACTGTCCACTCTGCCTGTCAAAAAAAAAAAAAAAGTGGAGCAGCTGGGACTCGAACCGACACCCATGTGGGATGGCACTGCAGGCGAAGGCTTTACCTGCTACACCACAGTGCCAGCCCCAGCAAATAAAAGATTTGGGGGTGGGGGGCAGGGGGAGCCAGCCTTTTGTGCGTAGCAAGTAAAGCCACTGGCATCCTGGCTTCCTGGCTTCGGATTGGCTCAGCTGCAAGCATTGTGGCCATTTGGGAGTGAACCAGCAGATGGAAGACCTCTCTCTTTCTCTCTCTCTCTTTCTCTCTCTCTTTCTCTCTCTCTCTCTAACTCAACCTTTCAAAAACAAAAACCAAAACCAAACCACTCTCCCAGCTGTTTTAAAATGCACACTTCAGTACCTTCACTACAGCGCCAGAGGCAACAGCTCAGCAGACCCAACTCTTCCTGGTAACGGGGTCATTACACCCGTGAGCACATCCCCCCGCTCCCCACCATTCTCTACTGCTGTGGCTCGACTTCTCCAGCCTGCACATGCGAGCGAGACCACCACGGGATGCCTGTCTCTCTATTCACTTCAGATAAACGTCCAAACGACAAGATTCCCTGAGCGTTCCACTGTGCACAGACACCACAGACTTACACTTTTTAAAATCCATTCCCCCGCCCCTGGAGCTTGTCTCTGTATCTTCTCCTGTGAATGACGCTGCATGGAAGAAAAGACATCTCTCCACACCCGGTGTCAGGTCCTCTGGGCGCACGCCGCAGGCAGGACTGCTGGATCGTGTGTCAGTCTAGTTTTAGTTTTTGAAGACTCTCCGTGTCGTTTTCTACATAACTCTTCTAATTTGCCAAAAACCCACATGGTCGCCGATACCTAGCCTCCATCTTTTCGGTAACAGTCACCCTAACGGGGTGAGGTGGTATCCCACTGTAGCTGAGAACTGCCTCCACAACTCTCTTCCTCTTTTTCATTCTCCTATTTATCTTTTTCAGTTTAGCACTAAGAAATCCTACAGAAATAGGATGGGTTTCCATTATTGCGGTTGTTGTTCCTAAGATCTATCGATGTGAAAGGCACAGCGACAGAGAGATCTTCCCTCTGCTGCTCCACTCCCCAGATGCCTACCACAAGCAGAGCTGGGCCAGGCTGAAGCCACGAGCCAAGAACTCCATAAAGTGCTCCAAGCACCTGGCAAGGGATCCAAGCACCTGGCGAGGATCTGCTGTCTCCCAGGCACATCTGCAGGCAGCTGAACAGAAGTGGGGGTGGACCTGACCCCACGCACTCTGAGACGGGATGCAGGCATCGCAAGCAGCGGCTTACTGTGCTGTCCCACGAGGCTCACCGCTGATTTTGTTTTGTGTTGCTGTTTTCCTTTCTGGAATAAGAAACATATAAGTCTTTTCATTTTGGCTGCCCATTAAACACAGCCAAGTTTGAGGTCTCACTAAAGCAGCTGTGTGCATCCTCATTACATTTGTTTTCTTCTACTTTTTTTTGTCTTATTTTCTTGGTTTTTGCCTTTATTTTTGAAATGGGGGGGGGGGTTGATGTGCCAAACATTCAAAACTGTTATTTCTGTTGGATTTAGAGGCAGAGAGAGGGAGCTGACAGGAGAAAGGCCCTATCCACTGGTAACTCTCCAAAAGTCTGCAACAGCCAGGGGCCAAAGCTAGGAGCAGGAACTCAGCCCAGGACTTCCACAGAGGTGGCAGGGACCCAGCCACTTGAACCATGATGCCCTGCCTCCCAGGATACACAGTAGCAGGAATGCCACCAGGTCTCAAAGCCAGGCCCTCTGGTGTGGGCTACAGGTGTCCCAGCTGCGGGCTTCACTGCTAGACTAAATGCTCCCCCCGTTTTGACTTCCTGTCAAGAGCTAGTGTCTGATCTTACACATATTTATTGGGGTCATCTCCAGTTCTTTGTGAATCAGATGGAAAACGAATACATTTAAAGATTAAACTTATAGGTACGAGAGCAAGCCCAAACTCTGAAAGTACATTTATCAAGCATATATGTTTTCACACACACAAATAAAAATAGAAGTAATTCTAAGAATTTTGAACCTCAGGTCTTCTTGTATCACAGGACACCAGGCACTTGGCGAGCCAGGAGGCAGAGAGGCAGGGAGCACCCTGGCCCACGTCCATGGGGCTCCCCTTGTAAAGCCCTCACAGTCAATCATGAACCTGCGCCAGAAACTCGACCCCATCTACTCACTTCCAAAGGGCCCCACCTGCAGATCCCTAACTGGACTGCGTCTCCACCTTCACGTCCTAACCATTAACAGAACATGTTTACACACGGGCCTCTAGGGGATACCCAAAATCTTAGCCAAACCATAAGGGGGACGGATTGAGGAAATCTGTTCAATTCGCAAAGCTGAGCCAGTCCTACCGAGCTATCATCAGCACACATGCGCAGACAAGTGGCAGAATTCTGAGAATGACCAAAGTGTTCAGGGAAATGTACACAGAATCTCGCCGTGACTGTACCAGGGGTTTCTCCGAGGGTTTGATAACACAGATACTGCACAGATACCTGTAGCTGTGCCGCATTTCCTCACGGCTGGCTTGATCTTTAGAATGCCAAGGGCAGGAGTGGTGGTGCACAGTTAAACAGCGGGGCCTAGGCTGGAGCAACGCCTCTGCTTCCTTGTATAGCTTTCTGCTCCCGTGCACCTTGGAGGCAGTCCAAGTGTTTGAGGCCTGCCACCCACATGGGAGACCCAGATGGAGGTTTGTGCTCCTACCTTCAGCCTGGCCCAGCCCATGCTGCCACGTGCACTCTTATTAACAGAGGCACCAGCTGCTGCTGGGCCACGGACCCATTCTTTTTTTTTTTTTTTTTTTTAAGATTTATTTTATTTACTTGAAAGACAGAGTTACAGAGAGAGGTAGAGATGAAGGGGGTGGGGGAGTCTTCCATCCGCTGGTTTACTCCCCAAATGGCCACAATGGCCGGAGCTGAGCTGATTCAAAACCAGGAGCCAGGAGCTTCTTCCAGGTCTCCCATGTGGCTGTAGGCGCCAAAGACTTGGACCATCTTCCACTGCTTTCCCAGGCACATTAGCAGAGAGCTGGATCAGAAGTGGAGCAGCCAGGACTCGAACCGGCGTCCATATGGGATGCCGGCGCTTCAGGCCAAGGCTTTAACCCGCTGCACCACAGCACCAGCCCCAAAGGGCCCATTCTTTCTCTTTAACTATGTTCCTTTACAGAGGAAATGAGCAAAATCAATTTGTTTCAGATAAGAGTCTGCTTGGTTTTCTAAACCAAGTCCCGCTACAGCCTTTTACCATGTTCATAATTATGTTAGAGACCAGAATATGCAACCCCCAAAATATTCCTTGTGGGCATAAAGATTACTTTGAGCTAAGGGTAACTGAGGCAGTAGAGCTCTAAAAACAGACCACGTTTCCCATTTATGAAGGACATTTCCATTTGCAGAGACATCTGCCCCTTGTGCACCGGGAAGAGGAAAATGACTATAGAGGTCGGCGCTGCGGCGCAGTGGGTAAAGCCGGTACCTGCAGTGCCGGAATCCCATATGGGCACCCGTTTGAGTCCCGGCTGCTCCAATTCCAATCCAGCTCTCAGCTGTGGCCTGGGAAAGCAGTGGAAGATGGCCCAAGTCCTTGGGCCCCTGCACCCGCGTGGGAGACCCGGAAGAAGCACAACTCCAGCCATTGCTGCAGGAGTTTGGGGAGTGAACAAGAGGATGGAAGACCTCTCTCTCTCTCTCTCTCTCTCTCTCTCTGCCTCTCCTTCTCTCTCTGTGTAAATCTTTCAAATAAATAAATAAATCTTAAAAAAAAAAAAAAAGACCAGTGGCCAAGGGTAATGGGGATGAGGGGACAGATAATGGGGATTCACAGGAGAGACGCTTTCCATACTAGGGAGCAGAGGCCAGCGCTGTTCAGACAACAGTGACTGACCCGCTGGGGTGTTCAGCGAGGCCTGGGCTGACAGGCATGACAGGAAAAGGAAGTTTCTATCTTCCTGCCCTCAAGATTCCCCCACACCGAAGCAGGCAGGTCCCTAGCAAATGTAGACTGCGGAAGGCCAGGCTGGCCAGGAAAACTGAACCCAGACAAGCTAGGAATTTATTTATTTATTTTCATTTTATTTGAGAGAGACAGGGACACACACACAGCGAGAGAGAGAGAGAGAAGGAGAGAGAGAGAGAGACGGAGCTCTTCTATTTGCTGATTCACCCCACCAATGCCTGCAACAGCCAAGCCAGGAGCCAGAAACTCCACCAGAATCTCCCATGTGGATGCCAGGGACTCAATGACTGACGTCTTCATCTGCTGCCTCCCAGGGCTGCACATTAGCAGGAAGCTGGGTCAGAAGCAGAGGAGCCAGGACTCCAACCAGGAGTGGGGGCAGCTTAGAGTCTGTGAGTGACATTTAAAAAAAAAAAATCCAGGCCGGCGCCGCGGCTCACTAGGCTAATCCTCCGCCTTGCGGCGCCGGCACACCGGGTTCTAGTCCCGGTCGGGGTGCCGGATTCTGTCCCGGTTGCCCCTCTTCCAGGCCAGCTCTCTGCTGTGGCCCGGGAGTGCAGTGGAGGATGGCCCAAGTGCTTGGACCCTGCACCCCATGGGAGACCAAGATAAGTACCCTGGCTCCTGCCATGGGATCAGAGTAGTGCACCGGCCACGGCGGCCATTGGAGGGTGAACCAACAGCAAAGGAAGACCTTTCTCTCTGTCTCTCTCTCTCACTGTCCACTCTGCCTGTCAAAAAATAAAAAAAAAAATCCATCTAATAAACAAGCAGGCAACAATACATGGATTTGACACTCCCCTCTAGGAACTGTAATCCACTATTCTTACAAAAAATCATCCCATTTC
The DNA here is from genome assembly GCF_964237555.1 of Oryctolagus cuniculus. Lineage (NCBI taxonomy): Eukaryota > Metazoa > Chordata > Mammalia > Lagomorpha > Leporidae > Oryctolagus > Oryctolagus cuniculus. The sequence goes on from NC_091451.1 coordinate 6,587,672, forward strand.
TGAAGGTCATAAGGGGAAAAAGAATGAGCTCTTCATTACTTGGGCACACGCCTTCCTTGGGGTGCGTTCGTCAGGCCCCCCTTCCTGGGCCAGGGACGTTACACAGGGGTGATAGATAAGTTTCTGAGACAGCCGTGAGCCCACCCAGCAGTGCACGTGGAATCCTGAGGGAGACAGAGGCAGTGGGGGTGTCACTACCACGTTCACTGGGAAACAGCCCCATGGTGGGTGCTGGTACCACTGAGCTGGGGTCACCTGCAGGGCTCAGTCAGGTGACCATAAAGCAACATGATCCCACGCTGACCCGAGTACAATGCAGCAAACTGTCTCGGGGCAGCGGTTAAGAGTCTGCCCGGGGATACCCACATCTCCCATCAGAGTATGTGGGTCTGACTGCTGACTCCAATAACCCCCCACACCCCCGCCACATATGCACCCTAGGAGGCAACAGGTGATGAGTCCAGGAGTTGGGTTCCCGACACCCAGGTAGGAGACCCAGATGGAAGGTCCTGGTCCAACCGCAGCTGCAGGAAGTTCCCCAGCAGGTGGGACCTGTCTCTCTGCCTCTGTCTCTGTCTCTATCTCTCTGCCTTTCAAATAAAACACGCAAATACTTCTTTAAAAAAAAAAAAGTGGCATCTAGTTATGTCACACTCCACCCCAGAAATATGTATAATTGCTATTTGTATCAATTTTTAAAATATAAAAAAGAAATTAAAAGAGAAGGCAGTTAGCACCCACCTAGGTATTCTCAGAACGTCTTCCTCTGCTCCCATGAAGAAGCCACAAGACTACCATCTCCCCAGCAGACAGACTAATACCTTGCATTGCCACCACCCTGGTCCCTAGCAGAAACCCTGGCACACAGCAAGTGTTCAAGAAAGGAGGGCTGGACATTGGTGAAGGAACACACAGCTCAGAGCATCCTCAGTAGCTGGGCCTCAATGTCTCAGAGCAGACAAATCCAAAAGAGACAAGTGACTCGGTTCTGGCCACACAGAATCTAGAATGAACCACCTCCGGTAAACGAGAACACTGGGGGAAAAAAAAGATGGGGGACGGTTATTTTGAGAGTGCACCAGGCAATGCCAAAGTGTCAGCCTTCAGAGAAGGTGAACAAGAAAGAGGAGCCTGCACAGCTGCCAGACCTCAGCACCTCAAGGAGACAGGAATAGGGACTGCCGGTTTCACGAGTTTTTCAGGACACACATTTTCCGTGAGCTTCTCCACGCATTGTGCATGTCGGCCCTAACTGACATTTCTTCCCATCAATGGTACGATGAAGCTATACTCCTTGATTCATTTATTTAAGTCCATCTGTTGACCAGCTAGCTCACTCCCCAGATGGTTGCTATGGTCAGGGCGATCCAGGTCTCCCATGTGGCAACTGCAACTACTTGAGCCATCACCACCGCCTCCCAGGGTCTGCATTAGTCATGAGCCAGAGCTGGGTATCCAACCCCAGGTGCTCCAAACTGGGCCGCGAGCACTTTAGCTGCTGGGCTAAACACTCATCCCAAAGCTTATTCTTGAAATAATACACAGGGATTGTGAGTCTTTGCTGTGTCTCAAAGGATGTTGACCCATCAAAGAAAAATTCATTTGTTTTCGGTATGTTTATATTATCAGCAACCTCTGCCTATGAAAACTAGCAGTCCGAGTGTGCTGCATCTAGTTACTCTTAACTAAATGGATTACGGAGCCAAATAGTTCATGTTATTCCTCCAACATGCCAGAAAACTGGGAGAGAAAGTTACAGACTTAGACAGATGTTCAAGAAGACTCACACTAGACAAACGATATGGGTGAAAACGCCGAGTGTGTGACGATGAGTGTGTAGCCTAGAAGAGCAAGCGACAAGAGCCCCTCACCTGAAAAGGGTATGTTCTTTCTGTATTTTTTTTTTTTCAATTTATTTGACAGGCAGAGTTAGACAGTGAGAAAGAGAGACAGAGAGAAAGGTCTTCCTTCTGTTGGTTCACCCCCAAAATGGCTGCTACAGCTGGCGCTGTGCCAATCCGAAGGCAGGAGCCAGGTACTTCTCCTGGTCTCCCGTGGGGTGCAGGGCCCAAGCACTTGGGCCATCCTCCACTGCCTTCCCGGGCCACAGCAGAGGGCTGGACTGGAAGAGGGGCAACCAGGACTAAAACCCAGTGCCCATATGGGATGCCGGCGCCGCAGGCGGAGGATTAGCCAATTGAGCCACGGCACCAGCCCCTAGGGGTATGTTCTAAGACCCCAATCTAAATCACTGACAGTCCCAAGCCCAATGTACACTGTATTTGTTCCTATGCACACATACTTAGAATAAGGTTTAATTTATAATCTAGGCACACTAACAGATTAACAACAATAACTAATAATAGGGGGCTGGCGCTGTGGCATAATGGGTAAAGCCACCACCTGGGACCCTGGCATCCCATATGGATACCAGTTCGTGTCCTGGCTACTCAACTTCCAATGCAGCTCCCTGCTAATGGCCTGGGAAAGCAGCAAAAGATGACCCAAGTGCTTGAATCCCCACACCCAGATGGGAGACCCAAATGAAGCTCCTAGCTCTTGGCTTCAGCCTGACCCAGCACTGGCCATTGCAGCCATTTGGGTAGTATGCCAGTGGATGGAAAACCTCTCTCTCTCTCTCTCTCTCTCTCTCTCTCTCTCTCCTTTTCTATGACTTTCAAATAAACAAATAATTCTTTAAAAATAACTAATAATAAAACAGCAATTATAACAAAAGAGGTAATAAAAGCTACTAGAATTTGGTCTCTCACTCTCTCCCTCTGTCTCAAAATCTCTGTGGTACTATATTTTCTAACCATGGTTGATCAGAGGCGTTAAACTACAGAAAGCAAAGCTGTAACAGCCAGCACTGTGGCACAGCAGGTTAAGCCTGTGCCTGAGATGCCAGCATCCCATACGAGCGCCAGCTGCAGCCCCGGCTGCTCCACTTCTGATCCAGTTCCCTGCTCATGTGTCTGGGAAAGCAGCGGAGGATGGCTCAAGTCCTTGGACTGCTGCACCCATGTGGGAGACCTGGAGGAAGCTCCTGGCTCCTGGCTTCAGATCGGCACAGTCCGGCCATTGCAGCCAATTGAGGAGTGAACCAGCGAAAGGACTCTCTCTCTCTCTCTCTCCTTCTCTCTCTGTATAACCCTGACTTTCAAATAAATAAATAAATCTTTTAAAAAAAATCTTCCCTTGCAGTCTCTTCTAGAACCGTCCTTGGCACTCCATCCTCCTGCCAGCAGCAGCAGCTTCGTTGGGGACTGCTCAGAGCGGTGAGGTTCGTGGGACACAATGAACATTTCAGTTGTAACTTCCCTGCAGGCAATTCGGTGAGTATTTTTGCTAAGAAGGAGGAAAAGCAAGCCTTGTGGCCATCTTGGTCATTTCCTTCAGATTTCTGGCAGTGGTGGATAGAAGAATGACCTTTGGGCAAGCTAAATGGGACAGCTTGCCACGATCACCTACCTCTTCACTGAATTTTTTCTTTCCTTTTTTAAAGATTTATGTTAATTATTTGAAAGAGCCACAGAAAGAGGGAGAGACATAGAGAGAGGTCTTCCATCCGCTGATTCACTACCCAAACGGCTGCAATGAACAGTGCTGGGCCGATCTGAAGCCAGGAGCTTCTTCTGGGTCTCCCATGTGGATGCAGGGGTCCAAGGCCATAGCAGAGAGGCCAAAGCCAAGGCCACAGCAGAGAGCTGGATCGGAAGTGGAGCAGCCGGGAATTGAACCGGTGCCCATATGGGATGCCGGCACTGCAGGAAGTGGCTTTACCTGCTGCACCAAAGCACCAGCCCCAAGCCCATAGTTTTTAGGCATTAAAAAAAAAAAAAAAAAAAAGACAACTGCAGACCAGGGTGTCAGACACATCTAAAACTAAAAGATACCGACATCACAAGCCTGTCTTTGGCATTTCACTCTGCAGAAAGCAAAGCTGAGGAATAGAACAGGTGACTTAAGGGACAAGTAGACTTAAGGGACAAGCCAGAACATAAATAAAGACATTCACAAATGAGGTGACCACTCCTCCAAAAACCAAAGCTGAGTGGATGGGGGCAGGTGCTGTGACATAGTAGGTTAAGCCTCTGCCTGCAGCGCCGGCATACAACCTGGGCGCTGGTTCGCATCCCAGCTGCTCCACTTCCAATCCAGCTCTCAGCTATGGCCTGGGAAAGCAGTGGAAGATGGCCCAAGTCCTTGGGCACCTGCACCCACGTGGGAGACCTGGAAGAAATTCCTGGCTCCTGGCTTCGGATTTGAACAACTCCGATCATTGCAGCCATTTGGGGAGTGAACCAGCAGATGGAAGATCTCTGTCTCTCCCTCTCTCTCTGGATTTACTTCTCAAATAAATAAATAAAAATATGTTTAAAATATAAATTAAAAAAGAAAAATGAAAGGTCGAGTGGAACCTGTCCTACATCACAAGTTGGCCCCTTTTCTGCATTGATTGAAACTGAACTTGGGTGTATGTAGGTCATTAGTACAAAACATAACAAAAATCCACAAAAAACAAGCCCCATTCCAAATATCAAAATGGCTGGCAAAGGTGCATGTGCAAACGGAATTCATGGAATGTGGCTAATTCCTGTGGCCCAGCTCATGGGAGGACTCACCACAGATAAAAGGACAAGATACACAGTGAACGTCCACCCAGGTCAACTCACCGCATTCGCTTCCGATGGAAGGTCAGAGAAAAGAATTTTTTTTTAATTTTTTTTTTTGACGGGCAGAGTGGACAGTAAGAGCGAGAGACAGAGAGAAAGGTCTTCCTTTACTGTTGGTTCACCCTCCAATGGCCGCCGTGGCCGGCACACCGTGCTGATCCGAAGCCAGGAGTCAGGTGCTTCTCCTGGTCTCCCATGGGGTGCAGGGCCCAAGCACCTGGGCCATCCTCCACTGCACTCCCTGGCCACAGCAGAAAGCTGGCCTGGAAGAGGGGCAACCGGGACAGAATCCGGCGCCCCGACCGGGACTAGAACCCGGTGTGCCGGCGCCGCAGGCGGAGGATTAGCCTAGCGAGCTGTGGCGCCGGCCAGACAAAAGAATTCTTAACAGATAGGCATTACATTAACAAACCAGGAGCTTCTTATTTCTGCTTGTTCTGCTATTTTACAAATTAAGAGTCTGGAAGCACAATGCTTACTAAATTTTAGGATACGAAAGAATAAAAGATGGAGGCATATTCACCAGTAAAAAACACCTAACTCGTGACCAAACCGAGTGCCTTCTCCCATGCATAGAACATTTCACCCAAGTTACATCACTAAGTCCTCATCAAACTGCTCTGACACGGATACTAGGAAGTTCCCCAAAGCCCAGGGACTTGGTGCACCTTACCCTAAGGGCTTTGGCCAGTGGCCCGTGTCTCTGAGCCTTTCCCATCTCGCTCCTTGGGCCACTGTTGCCAACTCTATTTCACGTGCATCGGGGCCTCCTTAGACACCACCACACTGTACGAGGTGTCTGCCGAACCACAGTCCAATGCTATTGCACAGAAAGTTCTAGAAATAACTGACTTTTGAATAACTTTGTAGTACACTATAGGGTTGTCATTGTTCTATTCTATTTCTGGTTATTACTATTGGTCTCTGCACTTAGTTCATAATTTAAACTTGCACATGTAGGGAAAAATTAGCCCCAGTGTTCAGTGCTACCCGCAGGTGCAGGGATCCACAGGGTATCTTTGAACGAATCCCCTGTGGATGAGGGGTGACCACTAGCATGCTGGGAGGAGATAGGGTAAGTAAATTTTTCAAGTAATTATATGATTGAGTCTTTGAATGGCATCAACATTTGGTTTTAATCAACAATAATGGGAATTCCTTCACCCACAAATACAATGTATGCAATATGATGTAAATGCTTTGTAATGAAAAAATCATCACTATTAATATCAATTACAAGGGCTGGCACTGTGGCATGTTGGGTAAAGCCGCCACCTGCAGTGCCAGCATCCCATCTGGGTGCTGGTTCAAGACCCGGCTGCTCCACTTCCAATCCAGCTCTCTGCTATGGTCTGGGGAAGCAGTAGAAGATGGCCCAAGTCCTTGGGCTCCTGCACCCATGTGGGAGACCCGGAGGAAGCTCCTGGCTCCTGGCTTTGGATCAGTGCAGCTCCAGCCTTTGCAGCCATCTGGGGAGTGAACCAGCAGATGGAAGACCTCTCTCTCTCTCTCTCTCTCTCTCTCTCTCTCTCTCTCCCTCTCCTCTCTATGTGTAACTCTTTCTAATAAATACATAATTAAATAATTTTTAAGAAAATCAATTACTACGCTGCTTTTGAGTTAAAACCACATAGGGAACTTCGGCTCCTCACTAACTCAGGCCAACGACCACACTGTTCCCCCTGACATTTTTCAGAATGCAAACACTTCAGTGTTTCTCCTCCTGGCTCTGCCAGGACCCCAGGCCAAGAGCAGGATCAGGTGCTGGCTTCCCCCTCCTCTGCTGTACCACGGGAGCCACAGCCCCACCTGCCTCGCCATCGGCTGTGGGGCTCAAATAACTCACAAGGTAGCCAGTAAGCTGTCAGCCGCCACAGACTTGTCCTTTAGGGTTGTAGACTCTCCCTCTCAGAGCTGAATTTAAAGAGGAGTGAAATTCACACATGGCTAACAGTGCCCACAGCCCAGGAGTGACTTGTCCAGCTGGCTGGCCAGGGAGAAGTTCGTTACAGTTTCCAATGAGGAGCTTCAGTAATCGTGCCTCTGGTTCTCACGGTCCCTGCAAGGCCACAGCACTACGGCTAAGAGACGCTCGTGTCTTCCTAGAACAGGTTTAGTAACTGCCGCACACTTGCACGGAATGAGACAACAGGCTCCCGGATGGGGCACATTAACTCATTGGGAGAGGAATTAATTCAATGCTTTCCATTTCTGTTTGTTTTGTTTGACAGGCACAGCAACGGAGAAATTGGGAAAGACAGATAGAGAGATCTTCCATCCACCGGTTCCCAAATATTTGCAATAGTCAGGGCTGGCCAGGCTGAAGCCAGGAGCCAGGAACCTGACTCTCCCTGGTCTCCCACATGGAGGCAGGGGCCCAAGCACATAGGTCATCTATGGCTGTTTTCCTGGGCGCATTAGCAGGGAGCTGGATTGGAAACAGAGCAGCCAGGACTCCAAATTGGCCCTGCGTTATGGGATGGCACTGCAAGTAAGAACTTAACCCTCTGTGCCAGCACACCGGCCTCAGCTGGGCCGCCAGCCTTTCTTCAGGGTAACTAATCCAGGCCAAAAATCTCGCGCAAAGGATCAAATGGTTTACTCTCTGGCAATAACCCACAAAGTAAGGGAAGGCAAGAAAAACAATCATTCCGAAGCCAGCTTCACGGTCTAGTTCAAAGACATTAAACGTTTCCTATAAAAAGAAAATAAGGAGTGGGTGTTGGGCACAGCAATGAAGACGCCCACATCCCGGGCCGGCGCCGCGGCTCAATAGGCTAATCCTCCGCCTGCGGCACCGGCACACCGGGTTCTAGTCCCAGTCAGGGCGCCGGATGCTGTCCCGGTTGCCCCTCTTCCAGGCCAGCTCTCTGCTGTGGCCCAGGAGTGCAGTGGAGGATGGCCCAAGTGCTTGGGCCCTGCACCCCATGGGAGACCAGGAGGAACAACCTGGCTCCTGGCTTCGGATCAGCATGGTGCACCGGCCATAGCGGCCATTGGAGGGTGAACCAACGGAAAAGGAAGACCTTTCTCTCTGTCTCTCTCTCTCACTGTCCACTCTGCATGTCAAAAAAAAAAAAAAATGCCCACACCCCATAATGAGGTGCCTGGCTTCCTGCTAACGCATATCTGGGAGACACCCAGTGATGAACCAAGCATTCGAGTCCCTGCCATCCATGTGGGAGACCTGCACTGAGTTCCAGACTCCTGGCTTTGGTCTAGTCAGCTAGTGCAGGCATTTGGAGAGTGAAACAGATGATCTCTCTCTCTCCCCTCCTCTCTTTCTCTCTCCCCCTGTACCTTTTAAATTAATAAAATAAATGAATTTTTTAAAAACTATGTACAGATTTTTTTTTAATTTTTTGCACCAAAATCAAGATATGCCTTAATTCCACTTTCCGTGAACTTCTGAATGTGCCCGCTTAAGTCCAAAAGGCAAAATGCAAAAATCAAATAAAAGTCATGGTAGAGTGAAGTAACACAGAATTCCTAACCCAAATCTCCTGTCTTTCTTGCCATATCTTTCCTTTCATGAGAGGCAGAGAGGGAGAGAGAGAGAAAGCGGCCACCAGCTGGTTCACCCCCCAGATGCGATCCAGGTCTCCCACATGTGAGAGGAATCCAGGCCCTGGAGCCTCACGGTGGCCTCCCAAGGTCTATGCTGATGGGAAGTGGGAGTCAGCCAGAACTCAGGGGGCAGGCCCAGGGGCTCCGAGGTGCCAGGCAGGCATCTCAGCTGCGTGTTTTCAGTTTTGGTTTTTAACATTTATTTGTTTGTTTGTTTGTTTATTGGAAAGTCAGAATTGGAGAGAAAGAGAGAGAGATCTTCCATCCACTGGGTCACTCCCTAGGTGGCCGCAATGGCCAGGGCTGCGCCAGGCAGAAGCCAGGAGCCAGGAGCTTCTTCCCGGTCTCCCACATGGGTGCATCTTCCACTGCTTTCCCAGGCCATTTGCAGGGATCTAGATCTGAAGTGGAGCAGCCAGGACTCAAACCACCACCCATATGGGATGCTGGCTCTGTACAATGCCAGCCCCTTAACCAGCATCTTAATCGCTAGGCCAAACACCCATCCCTATCTCACTTTTTTTTTTAAAGACATTTATTTGAACAGCAGAATTAGAGAGACAGAGAGAGAGAGAGTAAAATCTTCCATCCGCTGGCTCACTCCCCAAATGGCTGCTGGGCTGTGCTGATCTGAAGCCAGGAGCCAGGAGCTTCTTCCAAGTCTCTCATGTGGGTGCAGGGGCCCAAGCACTTAGGCCATCTTCTACTGCTTTCCCAGGTGCATCAGCAGAGAGCTGGATTGAAAGGGAAGCACCTGGGACTTGAATCCATGCCCCTAGCAGGGGCTGGTGCCATAGGGGTAGGCTTTACATGCTAGGCCTTAGCACTGGGCCCCCCACCTCACCTTCTAAATGAAACATATGGGGGCCAGCACCGTGAACACTGTGGCACAGCACATTGGGCTGCTGCCTGCAACTTTGGCATCCTGTATAGGTGCCGGTTCGAGCCCTGGCTGCTCCACTTCTGATCCAGCTCCCTGCTAATGCACCTGGGAAAGCAGCAAAGGATGGCCCAAGTCCTTGGTCCCCTGCACCCATACAGGAGACCCAGATGAAGCGCTAGGACCCAAGCTTTGGCCTGGCCCAGTCTCCCTTTCTCTATAAGTCTGCTTTTCAAACAAATAAAAGTTAAATCTTAAAAATCAATAAATAAATGAAACTTATATAACTTCCACATTCTTTTACAATCATACAAAGTCAATCTTTGTCAGAGCCCTTTCACCAGTTGAAATAAAATACACAAGATTTAGAATGGTATTATCTAAATAATAAAAAACAACCAGAGGGCAAATATTTCCTTAAGAACATGATTTGTGGTTAACAGCAGTAGCACTAAGAACCCTAAGCCCGTTCTTTTAGTGACTTAACTGGCTGTGCCCCTGGGATTTCCCAGGACCACACACCGTAGACAACCCTGCCAGTAAACGATGTAGAATCCTCCTGTGTTGCTCTTGCAGACTAACTGCATCCTGTGGTCTTTGTAAAACACAGTGTTTGAGAAGTCCTAAAAGGAAAAGAGAGCAATGCTTTCACCCTGGGTTGCTTATTTGCCTGAATAAATAAATAAACGCAAGTTTCCTCCTTTGTCTCAGGCCTTGGACGAAGCCTCCTGCTTCCCACTGGAGCTGGGCGTTATGGCCCTGCCTTCGCCATCTGCGTGATTAACAGTCTGTGTCTGACCAACCTGCCCACCTTCCCAGCTCCCTCTGCGGGCTGCAGTCACCCCCTGAGGAGCCTTTCTCGGCAAGAGTGAGAGGCTGCGGACTATTGTGGGGCCTGTCAGAACTCAGGGAAGGGGATCCTTTGTGGGCACAGACCGCCTCCTTTGTCTGCTCCAGGTTCAGGGTCCCTTGCGGCTGACTCTGTGCCTGGTGGACCCACAGAAGTTCATTTCTAGAAGGGTTGGCTCTCCCCTCCCTGCCTGGCTGTGTCCGCAACAAGGAAAAGGTTTTTAAATTAAGCTTCTGATAAAACATGACTGAGATGCACAGACCCTAACAGACCAAAGGCAGGGCTTCCAGCACGAGGATACTTCAAAAACGTTCAGACGTTTGGCACAGCAGTTAGGTCGCTGCTTGGAAAGCCCACATCCCCTATGGGAGTCCCTGGTTTCAAGTCCAGGCTCCACAGCTAATCTATCGTCCTGCCAATGTGTACCCCAGAAGGCAACAAGTCATGGACCAAGAACTTGGGTCCCCGCCACCAACGTGCTGCGAGACCCAATCCAGTTCCAGGCTCCTGGCTTCAGCCTGTCCCAGCCACAGCTGTTGCAGGAAGTTGGTGAGTGATCAAGTTGATGGAAGCGTTCTCTCTCTCTCTCTCTCTCTCTCTTCTGAATAAATTAATAAAAATTTCTTAAAAGTTTATGGAAGATGGGATTTAAAAGTTTATCTTGGGGGCAGGCGCTGTGGCGTAGCAGGTAAAGCTGCCACCTGCAGTGCCAGCATCCCATATGGGCGCCGGTCTGAGTCCCAGGTGCTCTACTTCTGATCTGTCTCTCTGCTATGGCCTGGGAAAGCAGTACAAGATGGCCCAGGTCCTTGGGCCCCTGCACCTGCACGGGAGATCCGAAAGAAGCTCCTGGCTCTTGGCTTCGGATCAGCGCAACTCCAGCTGTTGTGGTCATCTGAGGAGTGAACCAGCAGATGAAAGACCTCTCTCTCTCTCTCTCTCTCTCTCTCTCTGCCACTGCCTCTCTGTATCTCTGGCTTTCAGATAAATAAATAAATCTTTAAAAAAAAGTTTATCTTGGTGCAAAACATGAAACCCATGCTTACACAAACTCTTGAAAAAGTTCCTGGAAAGTGCATATTACAAATCAATAATGCAAGGACCTCAAACAGTTGTGGCACTTTTCTCATTTCACTTTTCCACCGACTGTATGAAGCACTCGGGCCTAGTCTTCTTGGCTCATAAGGCAATAAGCTCTGAATTCCTTGCCACCTTTCAAGCAAAGAACAGAGTCTGCCCTTGAAAACACAATCCTATTTTTACTCCACTTCTATAGCTCTGAAATAAGAGGACCCCAAGGAACATCTGTGGCTCCCCAGTATGAAGTCAGGCTCTTCCCTCACCCTTGGATAGATGAGAACCCCCCGTGCCCTGGGTATGACCCCGGCTACAGTCAAAACACTTTCATAGTCTTAGGTTTGTATCCCCCAGTGTGTAAGTGCTCTGTTATTATCTGCATATCATTACCTTTGCACCCCCGAGTCCTCTGTCTCTGATGCAAAAGAACAAGACTCCTCAAGGATCTGGGGACTTTTGCAACCAGCTCTGAGCAAGTGACGCACTGAGCATGAGCGAACGGTGTGCGCTCAGATATTGAAGGGCTATGCCTTCTCTATTTTGCTGCTTTGAAAGGGGACTTCAGCATCAAAAACTGAAATATCAAAATCCAGGAACACCGGAAATCATCCAATGATTCTTCTTTTATTTTTTTTAATAAAAGAGCCCTCATCCCCTACTTCACTCCCTATATATCCACAATGGCCAAGTCTGGGTTAGGATGGAGACGGGGCCAAGAGCTCAGTCCGGGTCTCCTGCTTGCGTAGCAGGGATCTGACTACCTAAGCCCTCACAGGCGCCTGCCTGGTTTGTGTTCGCAGGAAGCCAGAATCAGGGCCGATGCCAGGAATCAGACCCAGGTGCTCCAGTAGGGACATGGTGTCTTAACCGGCGAGTTAGCCATTGGGCCAAATGCCTGGAGAGAGAGAGAGAGAGAAGTGTCTTCCATCCACTTGTTCACTCCCCAAATGGCCCTAATGGCTGGAGCTGTGCTGATCAGAAGCCAGGAGCCAAGAGCTTCTTCCAGGTCTCCCACATGAAGTGCAGGGGCCCAAGGACTTGGGCCATCTTCTACGGCTTTCCCAGGCCACAGCAGAGAGCTGGATCGGATGTGGAGGAGCTGGGACACAAACTGGCGCCTATATGGGATGCCAGCATTGCAGGCAATGGCTTTAATCCACTGCACCACATTGCCGGCCCCACAATCAATATCTTGATTCTTGTGTGGCCCAAATATAGGAGATATTAACCAGCTTCCACAGACAAGCCACTAGTCCTCACCACCTCCCCAGGGAAGATGTATATCACTTCCACGGGCAGGGCTGTCACCAGGGCTGCCGGCCCCATCGGGTTGTGGGAGAGCAGCAGGTGCAGGCCAAGCAGACCGAGTCATGCCAGCCCCGCAGGGTGCAATGTCACAGCCAGGCTTCCACAGGCGCATTGCACACTCCCCATGCACAGCCAAACGGCCCCAGCTGGAAAGCACACACGGCCACACCTTGAGACAGGGTCAAAAAGTATCACAGTCAGGGGCACCCAGGGAGAAAGAAGCAGACACAGAGACTCAGAAAGGAAACGCACGCAGTCATTATGAAGGATAAAGTACGCCTCCTTGATCCCAAACTCCACCATTAAACACCCAGCGTCACTCACCGATTTTTATCAAGGCCACCTAAGCCTATAGAAAATGAACACGCAGGGGCAGACACTGTGGGGCAGCGGGTGACGTCACCGCCTGGGACATCTGTCTGCAATCTCTCAGTGCCTGGTTCAAGCTCTGGCTACTCTGTGCTTGCAATCCAGCTTCGTGCCAGCGCACGCGGGGGGCTGCAGAGGATGTTCCAAGTACTTGGGCTCCCGCCACCCATGTGGGCACTCTCATGGAGCTCCTGGCTCCTGGCTTTAGCCTGGCCCAGCCCCAGCTGTTGCGGCTATTTGGGGAGTGAGCCAACCAAAGGAAGATCTCCCTCTCTGTCTGTCTGTCTGTCTCTCTCTCTCTCTCTCTCTCTCTGCCTTTCAAATAAATAAATAAATCTGGAAGGAAGGAAGGAAGGAAAAGTGTAGATCTTCAGAAGCCTTCTGTAATCTTAGTTCAGTCAAAATATTAAAATGTGGAGACGGTTCTCATTCCCACCCCAGTGGCCTGCTTGATCTCTAATAAGTCAAAGTGCAAAAGCAGAGAACCAACCACCTCTCAGTAAAGAAACCTCCTGCTGTACAAATTCCAAAGACTCTCCACCAAAATATTTAAACTTCCCTTAACATTTAATTGAAAGGCAGAGACAGAGAGAGACAGAGACAGAGAGAGAGATCTTTCATCCACTGGTTCACCCCACCACCGCCACCACCGCAAATGCCCACAACAGCCAGGGCTGGGCCAGGCCAAAGCCAGGAGCCAGGAGCTCCTCCGCGCGCAGTAGGGATCCAAGTTCACTGAGCCATCACCCGCTGCCTCCCAGGAAGCGCGGCAGCAGGAAGCTGGAATCCGGAGCAGAGCCAGGCCACAAACTCACCGCTGTGCCCAAACACGACTCCCTGCCATGCTTTCTGACCTGCTCCTTCTAAACTCGCCAGTTCTTGGCAGTGGGTGGTAATCAGCTTAAAAAGTGAAGTTTCTGTGGCTTTAACTAAAGTCCTAGCTTTCAGATCTCTCACTTTCCCCCTCCCCCTGATTTCATCGGGTCTGCTGTTTTTAGGTAGGAAAACAGTCAAGCTGCAAAGTTTTTTCTCTCCCTGAAGGCTTCTCCCCATCTATTTATAGGGATGGCAGCTTTCCCAATCCAAATAGAATTTATTAGGAAAGGTGACCGTCCACTTGCAGTGACAATATTGGTTATGTTTTTTGCTTTTTCTAAGGGAAAATCAATCGTGCAGCAAATTGATGGATCCCTCACCCTTTCATCCGTAGAGACCACTGATGGCACAGACTGCGGTCTCAACTGGTCTTTTTGTGGCCTGCGTGGATACTAAGCCCCAGTCCCAGGCTGGTTGGGCTAAGTATCCGGCTGGGCATCCAGGGCCAGTGGTTTACGAGCCATTTACTCCCCCACTGACTCACTGGGAGGTGTCAAACAACTCACTGCATTAAGCTGCTTTCTAGGGCCATAAAAGATGATTACAAACACAGTTAAAAGGAACTTTTTTTTTAATTTGAGAGAGGGAACTCCCACCCACTGGTTCACTCCCCAGATGCCCACAACAGCTGGGGTGAGACGAGGGTAGGCGAGTCTCAATCCAGGTCTCCCACACAGGCAGCAGGGACCAGCTAGGTGAGCTGCCCAGGGTCTGCCCTAGCAGGGAGCTGGAGTCAGGAGGTGGAGCCAAGCTTGGATTCCAACACAGGATGTGAGCAGCTCAGTCCCTGTCTTCAGTGGTCGGCCAAGTGCCTGACCCAAGAGACACATATTTCGGCTAGTTATTATTATTATTATTAAAAAGTATAATGACATCCAGTATTATAATTAGGTAGGGTTTAAATAACCAATTCAATCCATAGCCGATAACTCTATAGCCACCCCTTCATAAGACACAGCCCAACCACATACTGGAGTGCAGAACGAGAGAAGACACTGTAGCTGCACTGACCGTGACATTCAGTGCCCCGGAGGCCTGGAATCGGTATATAAGATGCTGTGGGTTATACAGGATTTGGCTCTCCGAACTCACGCACAGGTTTAAACCCCAAAGTCTCATGCTGATGACCAATGGCAGCTGGACAGATGAAAGTGGAACTCATTCTAAGGATGGTGTCTAAAGAAGGGGCCCTGGGAACTGGCTGGGTTGGATCGGATGACTAGGGGAGAGGCCCCAAGAGAACCATGATGGTGCTGTAAAGAGAGACCACACAGAGGGAGAGGAGGCGCTCGCTCCTTGCCTCTCTGCTTCCTGGCTCATCACGTAGCCATGCCTGCAGCCATTCCACATTGCCAGCCTCCGCCAAATGGCAAACTACTGGGCCACCCGATCTTGGACTGAGAGCCTCCACAACTGTGAGCCGAAATAAGCCTCCTTTCTTACCAAGAAACTCCTATCCTCCTGTCACTGAAATCACTGATTTTCAATGAAATCGCCAGCCTCTGGGGCCCTACAGAGACCACCAGCTGGCCCACCCCCTGCAGCAGGCAAACATCACCATGGCCTACACACTGTTAGTCCTGCAAATACGCCTGCCGAAAACAGTCAGGCCAAATAGAAAAACAACTGACTGTAAACACTGGTATTTCCAAGGCTTTGTTTGCTATCCTCTAAGATACGGGTGTTCTGCTCCACCCAGGTCTAACTGCTATTAATTCACTCGTTTTCTCTGCTAAGTCAGTCTCAATTTATACATCACCAGTCCCACCATCCGGTGTCCCCTAATGTCTATGACTCCACAAAAGCAGATGACAGCTGGGGTGCCCTGGTCCAGGAGGAGCCCTGCAGCTCCTGCACCCCCAGCTTAACCTCCAGCGGAATCAGGAAATGGACAGGGAGGAGGGGAGCCCTGAAGCAGGCACATCGTCACAGACCTTTAGTATCTGTAAAAGGTGCGAGCAGCATGGGAATCATGTTGACTCACGGCTGTCGACAAAGAACCTACAGGAAGAAAAGTTTGTTCTGTTAGTTCTGGTCTGTGGTTTCCATCACCAGCTTCATTATACCAGAACCTGGGGCTCGGAGGGGAAGCTGTCCCTCTCTAACCATTAAATCAGGATCCACTATACTTGAAGAGATGATTTTTATCCCCGTGATCTTGGGAGAAGATAAAATCTCTGCACACTCTTGTCTCACGCCATTAACACCGTGCCCTTTGTACTCATAAAGCATTCACTGTGTTTCCCCTTTCACATTTTTGCCTCTGTCCTTAAATCAAGTTACATGGCAAGAAATGCAAGGGGGGAGGAGAATTTCAGAACCACTGGCGTAAATACTAATTCTGACTAAGCAAGTAGAAAAGGCTACAAGAGAAGTGCAGCTTGTGGGCTCGGTGTTTGGTCTATCGTTAAGGCACCAGCTGCGGTATCCCATCCCAGATCGGAGTGCCTGGGTTCAAACCCAACTCAGCTCCTGCCTCCAGCTTCCTGCTAATGCAGACCCTGGGAGGCAGAGTGGCGGCTCAAGTGGTTGGGTCCCCAGCTCCCAGCTTCCCACCTGTCCCCACACCATCATGTGAGGCATTTGGGGTAGGGAGGAGAGTGAACAACAGATAGAAGTTATCTCTTTCCCCCACTCTTTTTAACGCAGCTTGTTTTCAACATGTTTATACATTGCTAAGTCTTTTTTTAAGATTTATTTATTTATTTATTTGAAAAGCAGAGTCACACAGAGAGAGAAGAAGCAGAGAAAGAGAGAGATCTTCCATCCAGACTCACTCCCTAATTGGCTACAATGGCTGGAGCTGTGCCAATCTGAAGCCAGGAGTCAGGAGCTTCTTTCGGATCTCCCACGCAGGTGCAGGGGCCCAAGGACTTGGGCCATCTTCTACTGCTTTCCCAGGCCACAGTGGAGAGCTGGATCAGAAGTGGAGCAGCCAGGTCTCCAACCGGCACCCATATGGGATGCCGGCACTGCAGGCGGTGGCTTTACCCACTACACCACAGCGCCGGCCCCATTGCTATGTTTTTAGCAAGATGTTTGCCTTCCCTTTCAGATTACCCACTTACGAAGTCCACTCATTTTTCCTAAAAAAGCAGTTACAGCAAATAAGCTCAAAATACTTTCTGCCTCTAAAAATACATATTTCTTTTGAGCAACATTTTTTCCACTTTGAAGTTCCCACTAATCCCAAGACAGAGGAGTCTGGATCCACAGCAACCTGTCAGATAAAAGAGCTCGGGCAGCTTCCAGATAGTCTCCTGGACCCCCTGAGCCGTTCTCTGCCCAGAAAATCCGCAAATCACAGTAATTTGGGAGCACCCAGCACAAAAGAGGCATCTAGAGTGGGGAGTACTTTAAAATGTTGATGTCCTCTTGTGCAACTACTATGGGAAGATCCAAAAGAATTAAAAATGAGCAAAATGCAGAATGGCTATCTAACAGAGAGCTAATGCAAGGGACCCACCAAGAAGGGAGGGAAGAAAGCCGAGCACATAGGAAGATTACACTGCCCAAGCCAACAAAGCTTTAACTCTCCTAATCCTGCTGCTTAAGAGCCTTGGGAACAATAACCTTCCAGAGAGCAGATGCAAGTAGCCAAGAAGAGACAAAGGGCATCGCACGCACCTCTGGCAAGTGCACCAGAAGTGACTGGGGCAAGAAAGCAGCAAAGCCAGGAACAACCCAAGTTAGTTAAACAGAGAGTCACGGAGAGAGAGGAGCAGTGAGCTGAGAGCTGAGCGCCCGCCCCAGTCCCCATGACCTTCCAGCTCCCTCGGTCTCCCAGGGGCCAGCCTTTACCCTGCTTTATGTAGTGGAGGGAAAAATGAGAGTTTTCTGATTTCCAAGAAATGTTATCCGCTCATATTTTAAAGGACTGTGAGGTCAACACCTCCTCCCCTGTGATCACATAAATGTGGGGAAATTAAATCCATCTTTACAATCAAGAATTGTAAGATTAGGTCGCATCCATCCTAAACAAAGGAATACGTTTCTATCTACAGGCGTGTTAACACTGAGACAATTCACATTTTCAAATGCGCACAGCTACATGGAGCTCCAATAATTCTGGATGAGCTTGTGTGGCTTGTGTACATGTTAATGAGCATATGTTTCTTAAACAACAGCTTTCCAAAACATATTCAAACAATATGCGACAGTACTCCAAAAAGTTCACAGGAAATAGAATTAAAAATGTTTATTTTGGTGCAAAAAAATACTGAAATCCATGCATAGTCATTCTTACATTTTCAAAGTGCTTTTTCCATGAACTTTTTGGAGATCACTATATGCATGGATTTCAAACAGTTTCACACCAAAATAATCTTTTAAATCCATTCGCCACAAACTTCTCGAAGCACCCTCTCAGAAACAAGCCAATGGGAAATTGAGCAAAAGAAACAAACAAGGGAAAGCTAGAAGGGGTATAAAAAATTAAATATCCAGAAATATATGAATGAGTACATGGACTGTGATATTTTCACACAATGGAATATTAAAGAAAGGAAATTAATAAATCAGACATATGTATATATATATGTATATATCAACATAAGTGAATCTCTCTGTGGAGAGGGAAAGCATAACTTGAAGAACATACAACTTGCAATAAGACTAGATATTAATTATATAGCATCTTAAGGAACAGGCTTCGTGGTGCAGGCAATTAAGCTGTCGCCTGGGACTTGTGCGACCCCTACAGCAGTTTCTGGGATTGAGTCCCAGATCTTCTGCTTCCAATCCAGCTTCCTGCTAACGTGCCTGGGAAGCAACAGTTGATGGTCCAAGTGCTTGGGTTCCTGCCACCCACATAAGAGACACTTGGATTGAGTCTGGGTCCTACCTTTGGCATGGCCCAACCATGGCTGTTGCAGGCATTTGATGCCCACAAATACCAGGAGGTGGTAACTCAATCCAGGTCCCACAGGCTAGGGGGTGGCATGAGCCCTATGACCTGAGCCACGACCGCTACCTTGCATTACCAAACACCTTCCTGCTTTAGCAGGAAGCTGGAGTCAGGAGCCAAAAATGGGGATGAAACGCAGGTACTCTGCAGTGGGATGTGCACGTCTATTGTATTTATTTATTTATTTATTTATTTATTTGAAAGGCAAAGTTACAGAGAGAAGAAGAGATCTTCCATCGGCAGGTTCACTCTCCAAAATGGCTGCAAGGGCTGGGGCTGGGCCAGGCTGAAGCCAGGAGCCTGGAACTCCATCCGGCTCTCCCACATGGGTGGCATCGGCTCAAAGACTTGGTCCATCTTTCACTGTTTTCCCAAATGCTCTAGCAGGGAGCTAGATCAGAAGTGGAGCAGCTGGGTCTCAAACCTGTGCTCATAAGGGATGCCAGTGACACACAAAATGGCTTAACTCACTACGGCACAATGCCTGCCTCAGATGTGGGCATCTTAACCAGAATCTTAACCACTATGCCAAAACCACCCCCCCTTAAGACTCTTTGAAAAAAAATTTATAAAACATTTATTTATTTGAAAGAGTTATAGAAAAGGAAAGAGAGAGATAGACAGACACACATATACACACACAGATTTTCTATCTGTTAGTTCACTCCCCACATGACCACAATGGCTGGAACTGGGCCAGGCTGAAGCCAGGAGCCAGGAGCTTCTTCCGGGTCTCCCATGTGGATGCAGGGGCCAGGCACTTGAGCCATCTTCCACTGCTTGCCCAGGCCGTAAGCAGAGAGCTACATAGGAAGCTGAGCAGCTGGGACTGGAACTGGTGCTCTTATGGGATGCTGGCACCACTGGCAAAGGCTCAGCCTGCTGCACCACCACACCGGCCCCAAGACTCTTGGAGTTCCCCTGCATTCTCTTCAACCCAGCTCTATGTCACAATTTACCAAGATTTTTACAGGGCACAAAACAAATAAATCTGCACATCCTTAGATCATTTAGTAAATCCTTGTAGATTTATTACAGATTCTGGCACATAAAATTTAGTTGAAGAAAGTGCTATGATGCAGGGTGGGCACTTGGCACAGAGGTTAGAATGTCATTTCCAGTGCCCACATCCTATAGTGGAGTGCCCGCATTCGAGTTTCAGCTCCACTTCCTCTTTCTTTCTTGTTTTTTTTTTTCTTTTTTTTTGGACAGGCAGAGTTAGACAGTGAGAGAGAGAGAGACAGAGAGAAAGGTCTTCCTTCCGTTGGTTCACCCCCCCAAATGGCTGCTACAGCTGGCACACTACGCCGATCCAAAGCCAGGAGCCAGGAGCTTCCTCCTGGTCTCCCATGGGGTGCAGGGCCCAAGCACTTGGGCCATCCTCCACTGCCCTCCAGGGCCACAGCAGAGAGCTGGCCTGGAAGAGGTCAGCTCCACTTCCAATACCGGCTTCCTGCGAGTGTGCATCCTGAGAGGCACCAGGTGATGGCCCTGCCGCATACATGGGAGACCCGGATTGAGTTGGATTCCTGAGCACGTTGCAGCTCGCTCGCTCTCTCTCTCTCTCTCTCTCTCTCTTTCTCTCTCCTTCTCTCTGTAACTCTGACAAGAAAGAAGAGGGGCCTGCACTGTGACGCAGTGGGTTAACGCCCTGGTCTGAAGCGCTGGCATCCCATATAGGCGCCGGTTCGAGGCCCAGCTGTTCCACTTCCTGTCCAGCTCTCTGCTATGGGCCGGGATAGCAGTGGAAGATGGCCCAAGTCCTTGGGCTCCTGCACCCACATGGGAGACCCAGAAGAAGCTCCTGGCTCCTGGCTCCTGGCTCCTGGCACAGCTCCGACCATTAAAGCCAACTGGGTAGTGAACCAGCAGATGGAAGACCTCTCTCTCTCTCTCTGCCTCTCCTTCTCTCTCTGTAACTCTTTCAAATAAATAAACAATGAAGAAGAGGAAGAAGAGGAGGAAGAGGAGGAGGAAGAAGAAGAGGCCGGGCCTCTCTCTAACAGGTATCCATTTGTTGGGCAGAAGCTGAGCCCAACAGCCATGGAAACACATGTGTCTTCTGCACCAGCGGTGAAGCCCTCCCGCCCAGCTCCGCTTCCCAGGGAGAGGCTGGAGAGCCGGCAAAATCGCTCCCATGCCACTGCCAAACCCAGCAGCCCTTTCTCACCTGAAGAGAAACCACCCCAGTGCCTTGTTTCTGAGCTTTCTCTTAAAGATACAAGTTTGCCAACTTGTGATGCCAGGTCTTATCATCTCTGGGAAAGGACACAATGCATGCTGTGACTGCTCCCTATCTTTGCTCTGACTTGCAATGTGCGCAGGGGCTCCTTTAGAAATATATCTGGCCGGCGCCGCAGCTCACTAGGCTAATCCTCCACCTGCGGCGCTGGCACCCCGGGTTCTAGTCCTGGTCGGGGCGCCAGATTCTGTCCCGGTTGCTCCTCTTCCAGGCCAGCTCTCTGCTGTGGCCCCGGAGGGCAGTGGAGGATGGCCCAAGTGCTTGGGCCCTGCACCAGCATGGGAGACTGGGAGAAGCACCTGGCTCCTGGCTTTGATTCAGCACGGTGCGTCGGCTGCAACGGCCATTTGCGGGGTGAACCAACGGCAAAGGAAGACCTTTCTCTCTGTCTCTCTCTCTCACTGTCCACTCTGCCTGGAAAGACAGAAAGACAGAAAGACAGAAAGAAAGACAGAAAGAAATAAAGATATCTGGTTTGTTTTTTTTTTTTTTTTTTGATCGGCAGGGAGAGACAGACTGTCAGAGACCCCATCTGCTGTTGCCAAAGGCCACAAAGCTGGGGGACAAAGCCAGGAGGCTGGGAACTCAACCCACATCTCCCAACTACCTGAGCCATCACCACTGCCCCCTCCAAGGATCTGCCATGGTGAGAAGCCAGAATCAGGAGTTGCAGCTGGGGATCGAACCCAGACACTCCAGTGTGGACAGGGGCTTTTCCCAATTGTTGGGCTAAATGCACATCTGACCTTTAAAAAACGCAAATTGAGGCGGGCAAGTGTGTGCCACAGCAGGTTAAACCACCACTTGAGACGCCTCCATCCCACATCAGAGTGCCTGGTTGGAGTCCTGGCTACTCCACTTCTGATCTAGCAACCCCATATGGGATCCCGACGTCGAAGGTGGCAACGCTACCTGCTAAGCCACAACACCAGCCCCCAAAATTCTTTGGGTTTCCTTTTCACGGAATTTCAGGCTACAGTTCTGAGGTTTCTAAGAAGCGGACTTTTCCTTCCCCATAGGAATACCTGTACTTGTCTACAGTTGCCCAAACACACATAACATACTCCTGACCAGAAACATCATGAGTTATTTTTTCCCTACTGGTGAACAAGTAGAACACTCTCAAAACCTGTCTTATGCATTCTAAATATTTTCCCAAGCAGAACCCAAAGTAGAACGACTCTGACAAGAGAAAAACCTGTCGTTCTTTGCGGGAAGCTCCTCCAACTTATTTGGGTCGGAAGTTGATTGACAGAGGTACTGAGATATGTACTCATCATTTTTTGTTCATTTGAGAAGCAGAGAGAGAAGAAAGCATCCAAGAAAATGCCCTCAATGGCCAGGACAGAGCAGAGGCTGGAGCCAGGAATGCAATCCAGGGCTCCTGGATGGGTGAGAGGAGACCAATTACTTGAACCATGACCACCGCCTGCCAAGGTCTGCATCGGAAGGAAGCTGGAGCCAGGTGCCACAACCGAGAATCCAGCCCAGGCACTCTGATGTGAGAGACAGGTGTCTTAACCACGAGGCTAAACACCTGCTCCAATTTGCATCTATGTTTAAAAGTTTATCTCAATATTTGTACATTCTTTCTGACAATCTACAGTGGGATAAAAGTGAAAAACTCAGTGATATTTCCTTTGGTATAGCCTGAAAGAACAGGCAAATGCTCCTTACACAGGTGACCAAACCTGTAGGTTCTTTATTTGATTTTAATGATTTAAAGGGGGGCCGGCATTGTGGTGTAGTGAGTAAAGCAGCCGCCTGCAGTGCTGGCAATCCATATGGGCACTGGTTCAAGTCCCGGCTGCTCCACTTCTGATCCAGCTCTCTGCTATGGCCTGGGAACGCAGTAGAAGATGGCCCAAGTCTTTGGACTCCTGCCACTCACGTGAGAGACCCGGAAGAAGCTCCTGTGCTCCTGGCTTCGGATCTGCACCGCCCCACCCACTGCGGCCAGCTGGGGAGTGAACCAGTGGATGGAAGACCTCTCTTTCTCTCTCTCTCTCTCTCCCTCTGCCTCTCTTTCTCTGTAACTGACTTTCAAATAAATAAATATTTTTAAAAATTAAAAATAATAATGATGATGATAAAACGGTGCTAAGGATCGTTTATATAGTACTTCATTTGTATAGACACTGTGTAGACATCATCTCTTTAATTCTTTTAGGTTTAGACAACAAACAGTATCTGCCTCATGTAGGGGAACACAGAGGCTAAGCAACTTGCCCAAAATCATACAGCAAGTTATGGGCAAGTCAGCTTGAACCCAAGTATGTCAGGCTCAAAAGCCCATGTCCTCATACAATGCCAAGGAGAAAACCTTGGATGTTTTATCCCATGACTCTGCACAGAAACTCACCACAACATGTATTATCTAAGCACACAACACATGAAGGGTTCATTAATATGGTGACCAGGAACAGGCACTGTGGAGCAGTGGGCACACACATCTAACAGAGTGTCAGTTCAAGTCCTGGCTACACAATACCAGATTCAGCTTCCTGCTATGCATCCTGGGAGGCTGTGGGTGTTGATCCAAGTGCTTGGGCTCCCGCTACCCACGTGGGAGACCTGGAGGGAGGTCCTAGGCTCTGGACTCCCAGCCCTAACTCGGCCCAGCCCTGGCTGTTGCAGACATTTGGAGAATGAACCAGCAGATGGAAGACCTCTCTCTCTCTCTCTCTCTCTCTCTCTCTCTCTCTGTAGATAAAAATAAAAAATGTTTTCAAAGTAAATAAGAATACTATATATGATGATAGAATAATATATACCAAACTATATATACATATATATGAAGCAAACTATAATGTGCCTATGTTAAATTCTATTCCCACCTCTTCTCTGCTCTTCCTCCTCTTGGAAAAAAAAAAGAAAGAAAGAAACATGTTTTTGTCCACTGTTGCAGTTAACTGGCAAACTTGTGTAATAAATTAACAGAACTGGTTTAGCAACAAATAAAGACAGTCAAGGTCTCTGAATTCTAAAGCTGGGTACGTCACTGATGTAAAAGGTGATCTGGGAGCGTTTAATATGCGTTCACTTTGAGGTCTGTGTGCTCTCAGGACAGCGGTCTGTAATAAAAGCCAATATGTAGGAAACCTCAATCATAAACCCAGACACCAGGTATCCAGGAGAACAAGGAGAATGTTCCCATTCCAGCTAATTTGCCTAACTGCTGCCAAGGTTCCGAGTGTTTGGAAACATTCGGATGGATAAACATACAGTTGTTGTCTGCACGGATCAGCTTTGGAGAGAGAAATATAAGAATGGAAAAAGAAAATAATATTTGAGTGTGAGTGTGAGTGTGTGTGTGTGTGTGAGAGAGAGAGAGAGAGAGAGAGAGAGAGAGAGAGAGAGAGAGAGAACCTGAGAAATACAGTGGCCTTGGAAGCTCCCTGCCTCCTCAGGGGGCAAAGAGAAACAGCGCCTGTCCGCTCCCAGCAGACTCTGTAACTGGAGCCCACGTGTGGAAATGGATGGCAGGCGGCCCCGGGAGCAGCCTGCTGGCTGCGCCCAGGATTCCCAGGTCCAACTGAGAAGAGCTTGGAGTTAAAGCTGAGGTGTAAACACCAGACCTCTTCTGAGCCTTGATTTCTTCATCAGCAAACACTGCCAGAGGGATGGGTGTTGGGCCCACTGGTTAGGACGCCTGCATCCCACACGCACCTGGGCTCCACGCCCAGCTCTGGTTCCTGGCCCAAGCTTCCCGCTAATGCACATCCTAGGAAGCAGTAGGTGTGGCTCAAGTGCCTGCGTCCCCGCCACCCCCAGGGGACACCTGAGTTAAGGTCCTAGCTCCTGGCTTTGGGGCTCAGGCACTGAAGGAATTTAGGGAGTACATCAGCAAAGGGGAACTGGTGCGCTCACGCTCTCTCTCTCTCTCTCTCTCTCTCCCTCCTTCTCTCTCCCTAGCAAACAAAAATTTGGGGGCTAGTGCTGTGGCATAGCCTGCAAAGCCACCGCCTGCAGTGCTGGCATCCCATATGGGCGCTAGTTGGAGTCCCAGCTGCTCCACTTCCGATCCAGCTCTCTGTTATGGCCTGGGAAAGCAGTGGAAGATGGCCCAAGTCCTTGGGCCCCTGCACCCACATGGGAGACCTGGAAGAAGCTCCTGGCTCCTGGATTTGGATCAGTGCAGCTCCGGCCATTGCGGCCATCTGGGGAGTGAACCAGAGGATGGAAGACTTCTCTCTCTCTCTGTCTCCACCTCTCTCTGTAACTCTGTCTTTGAAATAAATAAAATAAATCTTAAAAAAAA
Organism: Oryctolagus cuniculus; assembly: GCF_964237555.1. Classification (NCBI taxonomy): domain Eukaryota; kingdom Metazoa; phylum Chordata; class Mammalia; order Lagomorpha; family Leporidae; genus Oryctolagus; species Oryctolagus cuniculus. Next base: position 6,612,684 of record NC_091451.1, read on the forward strand.
AAAGCAGATACCTAATATAAGAGGTCTTTAGAAAGTTCATGGAAACTGCATATCATGAAAAAACTATGGGTATGAGTTTCAAAAAAATGTTCTGCACCAACATAAACTTACTTTTCAATTCTATTTTTCCAACAGATCTTTGGTGCCAGTGCACAATAGATGTTAGCCTCCCTTTTTTCAGAACTGAACTTCCCACTGCCAGCAAGATGCGCCACTCATCTTCAAGCTCCCAAATCCCATTAGCCCACCTCTGCCGCACCATCCAATCGCTCCCACACCCTCTCCTCCTGTGCTTTCTCTCAACTGAGGGCACCAGTGAGCTCTTTGTTTTGTTTTGTTTTGTTTTGTTTTGTTTTGTTGTTGTTGACAGGCAGAGTGGACAGTGAGAGAGAGAGACAGAGAGAAAGGTCTTCCTTTTGCTGTTGGTTCACCCTCCAATGGCCGCCGTGGCCAGCGCGCTGCAGCCGGCGCACCGCGCTGATCCGATGGCAGGAGCCAGGTACTTTTTTTTTTTTAACTTTTATTTATTTATTTATTTGACAGGCAGAGTGGATAGTGAGAGAGAGACAGAGAGAAAGGTCTTCCTTTTGCCGTTGGTTCACCCTCCAATGGCCATCACAGCTGGAGTGCTGCGGCCGGCACACCACGCTGATCCGAAGGCAGGAGCCAGGTGCTTCTCCTGGTCTCCCATGTGGGTGCAGGGCCCAAGGACTTGGGCCATCCTCTACTGCCTTCCTGGGCCACAGCAGAGAGCTGGCCTGGAAGAGGAGCAACCAGGACAGAATCTGGCGCCCTGACCGGGACTAGAACCCGGTGTGCCAGCGCCGCAAGGCGGAGGATTAGCCTAGTGAGCCACGGCGCCGGCCACCAGTGAGCTCTTTAGAGCCCGGCTTCGAGTTCTCTCTTCTCTCTCCTTGTACTCCCCTCTGTCTCTTTCTCCAGATGTCTCCCTGTGTCTCTAACACATCCTTCAGAACATCAGCACAGACAGAGCTCTCACCAGGCACCTGCTTTGGCTCCCCGCTGATGGAGAGAATATGGTCCCAACACGTTTGTATGCAAAACCCTCTGAAACCTAACCACGACTCGTCTCCCAGCCTTCTCGCCCATCACCACGTTCTGCCACGAGCCCTGCGCCTTTTTGCAGCCCACAGGGTCCTGAGAATGCAGCCTGCATTCTCCACCCATGAAAACCCAACTCATTGTTCTAGGCCCAGCCACACACACACACACCCAGCTCGAATGTCAAATGTTCTACAAAATTAGCTCTCTAGCTTCCCCACGTTGGCATCCGTCACCACCACTGCTTTGATGCACACACAGGGCTTGGCTTGGCTTCAGTGGGCACTGCTACAGAGGTTTGCTTACGAGGTTGTCTCCTCCAATTCCTGAAGAATTGGGGACCATGTCTGATTGTCCCCTCTACACCTGCCACCTAGCTCTTCGCGCACTGCACGCTTGAAATGAATAGTGTACTTCCAGTTACCCATATTTCTTTTAAGACTTTATTTAAGCTGGCGCCGCGGCTCACTAGGCTAATCCACTGCCTTGCAGCGCCAGCACACCGGGTTCTAGTCCCGGTCGGGGTGCCGGATTCTGTTCCGGTTGCCTCTCTTCCAGGCCAGCTCTCTGCTGTGGCCTGGGAGTACAGTGGAGGATGGCCCAGGTGCTTGGGCCCTGCACCCCATGGGAGACCAGGAGAAGCACCTGGCTCCTGCCATCGGATCAGCGCGGTGCGCTGGCCGCAGCGCACCAGCCGCGGCGGCCATTGGAGGGTGAACCAACGGCAAAGGAAGACCTTTCTCTCTGTCTCTCTCACTGTCCACCCTGCCTGTCAAAAAAAAAAAAAAAAAAAAAAGACTTTATTTAAAAGGAAGAGTGACAGAGAGACAGATCTTCCCTCTGCTGGTTCACTCCCCAGATGGCCGCAAAGGCCAAGGTGAGGCCAGGCCAAAGCCAGGAGTCTGGAACTCCATCCAGGTCTCCCACATGGGTGGCAGGGCCCCAAGCACAGGGACCATCTCCTGCTGCCTTCCCAGGAGCATTAGCAGGGAGCTGGATGGGAAGCAGAGCAGCTGGGACTTGAACAAGCACTCATACGGGATACAGGCATCCCAGACTGTGGCTTAACCTGCTGCACCCCAAGACTGGGCCTTTTTGCCCATATTATTTCAGGAACACTCATAAACTCCTGCCTATAAAGTAGATAGCATTTCAGCTTCACTTTTACAGATGAGGAAATCATTCAGAGGTTAGGTAATTTGCCCAACACGAGACAGCTAGTATACACCAAAGCCAGGATTTGAACCCAGGTCAGACACTTCTAAAAGCCAGTGTTCCTTCAGCGCTAATGCATGCGGACTTTTTGCTCAGGACCAAGACCTAGTAAATGACATTTCATCCTATCAGCGCATGGGGCGCCATCACGGGGATTCACAGTGACCCAGATGCGGGTATTTTCTTTCTTTCCCATCTTCACTCCCACGCATGCACCCACTCCCAGTGAAAAATCAATCAGGAATTATCTGGAACGTCTAGACAGGACATGAACGCATTCCTTCATTCTTCATGGCACAGACAACACTCGCAATTTCTAAGGCTTAGCAGACACACAGAACCTGAAAGAATGGTGAATCAATTCAAAACATGCTTGCTCTGCTCACACCTGAAATCCACAGCAGTTGCTAAGAAAACACACAGCCCGTGCAAGGCAGCAGGATGACTCACCCAGAGCAAGCTTACCTTCCACCCTCAGAAACCCTCACCAGCAGCTTTGTAACTAAATCACCAGCCTGTGGTTACAAACATTGAGGAGTGCCTTTCCTCCCAGGTCATTAGGGAATACAGTCAGTTCTTGCAGAAACAGTTCTATAAAATTAATGATTACCCAACAGAGCTGAAGCTTGCTACAATGAAGAAAAAAAAAGTACAAAGACTACAAAAGTGACTTGTGTTCTTTTAAACAAAGATTTATTAGCAGGGGTCATCCACTAAGTGACTATACAGGATATCTTAATAAGGACCTGCTAATTACTTGTTTTTTTTTTTTACCAGCATAAAAAGTGCAAATAATAAAATACATCTTTAACTCTGTAGTGAACAGAAACCGTAAGTCATTCCTTTTCATGTTTTCTCCTTTCTGAATCACTCACTCAGATGTTTAACTAAAAGTTCTACCATGGTGACTGACATTGTGGCGTGAAAGGTTAAGCCTGCAGTGCCGGCATCCCATATGGACACCAGTTCAAGTCCTGCCTGCTCCACTTTCTGATCCTGCTCCCTGCTAATACACCTGAGAAAGCAGAAGATGGTCCAAGTGCTTGGGCCCCTGTACCTACATGAGAGACCCAGAAGTGGTGCCTGGCTCCTGGCTTCAGATCGGCCCAGCTCCAGATGTTGCAGCCATTTGGGGAGTGAACCAGCTGATGGAAGACCTTTCTCTCTCTCTCTCTCTCTGACTCTGCTTTTCAAATAAATAAATAAATCTTTAAAAAAAAGAAGAAGAAGAAAAGAAAAAAGCCCTAGCATGCATTATCCTATCAAGCAATCTTATATGAGACTACTTCAAAAAATTCAGGGAAAGAATGGAATTAAATGTTTATATTGTCTTTCTCTCTCTCTGTTTCTCCCTCTCTCTGTAACTCTGCCTCTCAAGTAAATAAATCTTTAAAAAAAAAAAAAAAGTTTGTGTTGATGCAAAGTCCCAAACCCATGCATCTTTGTCATAACACACATTTTCATAATATGTATTTTGATGACAAAAATGTGTGATCCATACACAGCTTTTTCATACTATGCACTCCGCACCAACTTTGGGAGACTCTACCTGCAATGACTAGAGCGTAGCACCATATCAGCAGTGGAGACGCATTTGTGTTTCTGGGGTTTCTAAATTCACCTGGGGAACTTGGGGAACACTCTTGAGTAGCCTTATTTATTTTGTTGACTTTACACAGTGTGGTCGGCCTGTGTCATAGTGGGCTAAGCCTGCAGCACCAGCATCCCATAGCTGCCCCACTTCCGAACCAGCTCTCTGCTATGGCCTGGGAAAGCAGTGGAAGATGGTCCAAGTCCTTGGGCCCCTGCACCCACGTGAGAGACCTGGAAGAAACTCCAGGCTCCTGGCTTCAGATCGGTGCAGCTCCAGCCATTGCGGCCATTTGGGGAGTGAACCAGTGGATGAAAGACCTCTCCTTCTCTCTCTCTCTCTCTCTCTCTCTCTCTCTCTCTTTCGCATTCTCTCTCTCTGCCTCTCTGTAATTCTGCCTTTCAAATAAATCTTAAAAAAAAAATCTCTGTGGCAAGTGATATAATCAGCTTTTCCTCAGGAAAGCACACCTTGCACCCCTGAACCAAAGGGATTTTAACAGGAGCCCTTCTGTGTACAGCAGTTCTGCCCTCTCTCTCCAAACACAACCATAGTGTGGCCTAACCTCTGCCTAAGTAGGTTATCTCTGACTTTGAGGAAAAGACTGCATGTGACACATCAACTAAGATGAGTGGATTTTTTTTAAAAAAATCGTACATCCCTAATGCTGAATTTTAATCATCTGTGATTACTTTAAAATGTCCCATAAATAGGAATGAAATGATATTTTCATTTGACTATTGCTTATAGCCCTTGGGGAGGGAGGGGAGCATCATTGTATTCTTCGAATTCCATCTCCGAACTGCACTGACTCTGTTCTCTTTGTATCAATATCACATGAACATACGAATTGATGAAAACTGTTACAGTAACGATCATGCATTTGCTGTGACCCTGAAAATCTAACGTAGTAATAAATTCCTTAATAATATAGATAAGACATTCCTACATGCTGACTACCTTTTCTTTCCAAAACAGGCGACACTATTGCCAAAATGAGTAGTGAGAGGTCTTCATTTCCACGTATGAAAAACCTGCCTGAAGCCTTCTAATGCCTCCCTTCGCCCAAAGCCTGCCTTCCAAATGCACAGGCAGTCACTCCCTTTTGGCAGGGCCCGGGTCTAGATTCTTTCTTGCAGTTCTGGAGTATCACCTGTCAGCATAGTACATGTACCGCCGTCAGGACAATGAGGGGCATAAAATAGTCTAGTAAAACGAGTTCACAGCAGCAACAAGTACCCTAATCTCAATAGATTCTATAGGAACAGGAGTATATGCATATGTGTCCACGTCCTTTGTTCTGCCCATATGTGTGCAAATGAGCTCCAGATACCTTTTATTGGTACTTTTTTTTTTTTTTGGACTGATAGAGTTAGACAGTGAGAGAAAGAGACAGAGAGAAAAGTCTTCCTTCCATTGGTTCACCCCCCAAATGCCTGCAACCACCGGCGCTGCACCGATCTGAAGCCAGGAACCAGGTGCTTCCTCCTGGTCTCCCATGCGGGTGCAGGGCCCAAGCACTTGGGCCATCCTCCACTGCCTTCCCGGGCCACAGCAGAGAGCTGGACTGGAAGAGGAGCAACCGGGACTAGAACCCGGGGCACATATGGGATGCTGGCACCACAGGTGGAGGATTAACTAAGTGAGCCATGGCACCGGCCCCTATTGGTACTTCTAAAGTGTAACCATTCTATGACTGCACATGATTCAGATTTCTCTCTAGGAACTTTATGTTTCAAATAACATAAAATGCAATTACTTAGGGATGAAACAGCATGATCTATGAAATCCAGCACGGAAGGTCAGTGAGCGTAGAGTGCTGAAAATCAGACTGGCAGAATTTGATAATTATTGGTTCTAGCTAATGCTTACCTACCATCCTGTCTCTTTGAGTGCACATGAAATTTTTTATAATAAAGATTTTAAATCCAATTTACCATTGCTCCAGTGTCAAACACAACTTCAACATTTTGCTTTGTTTGACTTACACGGCAATCAATGCTTTATATACTTGATGAGTGCCAGCTGGGGCTCTTCAAATCCAATGTGGGTAAATACCGCATTTCTAAACCACACTCACAGGGATGGGAGCACAGCACGTGGGATGCCTACACACCATCTCAGAGCATCTGGATCTGAGTGCTGATTCCAGCTTCCTGCCCAGGGAGGCAGCAGCTAACGGCTCAAGTACTTGGGTTCCTGTCACTCACCTGGGAGACTCAGATGGAGTGTCCATCTCCTGGCACTGGCCTGGCCCAGCCCCAGCTGTTGCAAGTATTTGGGATGTGAACCAGCAAATGATTCATTCTCTCTCTCTCTCTCTCTCTCATCCTCTACCTTTCAGATAAATAAATAAAAAAGATAAAACCTTACTACTGGATCATACTGTGGACTTCCTTTTTTAACAAATGTATTTATTTGAAAGGCAGAGTGGGAGAAAGAGTTTGAGAAAGAAAAATCTTTTATCACTGGTATCACTCCCCAAATAGCCATAACGGCTAGGACTGAACCAAGCCACAGCCTGGAGCCACGAATTCCATCTGGGTCTCCCAGGTGGGTGCAGGGGCCCAAGCACTTGGGCCATCTTCTGCTGCTTTCCCAGGCTAGAGAGGAAGTGGAGCAGTTGGAACTGGCATTCTGATATGGGATGCCAGCAACACAAGTGTCAGTGTAGCCCACTGCACCATACCGCTGGCCCCGCTCATGGACTTTAAAAGCTAGAAAAAAATTTCAGATCTTCTAATTCTGCCAGTGCACCTCATTCTAGGGCTGTCGTGTAGCAAGTTAAGCCTCTGCTTGCAACACCAGCATCCCATAAGGGTGCTGGTTCGAGTCCCAGCTGCTCCACCTCTGATCCAGCTCCCTTAAATGTCTCTGGGAAAAGTAGCACAGGATGGCCCAAACCCTTGGGCCCCTGCACGCACATGAGAGACCCGGAAGAAGCTCCTGGCTCCTGGCTTCAGATCGGCCCAGCTCCGGCCATTTGCAGAGTGAACCAGCGGATGGAAGATCTCTCCCTTGGTCTCTCCCTCTCTCAGTCTGTAATTCTGCCTCTTAAATAAAGAAATCTTTAGAAAAAAAAAAAAAACCCACAGGTTGCCATGCTGCCACCATCATGGTTTCTGATTCAATAGGTCTTATGCTGCTGGTCCTGGACCACAGGTTAAGAATCACTGCCCCAGCTGACTGCTTCCTCCTGCTCCTGCCTCCGCCCCAACGCTCACGGTGACCTCAATGGGACTGCGTGTGCCTCTGCCTATGGCTCTTCTCCTGCTGGAAAGCTGGCTCGGGGCAAGGGACATTGATTTTCATCCACGTGCCACAGCCTAGATTCGATAAATATTTACAAAGCAAATGACTGTGTGGAGTGAATCGAATAGGGGTGTATTTACAAACCAGACAGAAGAGGAGCTACGCACCGATGATAAACTGCAAGCAGTCGCAGCAGCTAAAGGACATGAAAAAGCCAGGTGGGAACAGAGCAACGTGTAAGTGGTGGCTCCGGACAGACCCGAGCTCTGCAGCCCAGACTGGAGTTTCCAGTCCTGCCTGGACACGGGAGGCAGGAGCGCGAGGCTCACGTGTGTCAAGGGCGATGTGCGGACCTCAGAAGCTGTCAACAGCGCCCATCCTTTCACACATCTTTCAAAGTCTCGGGGTCTGGAAAACGTAGACCTGGGGGGGTTGATTCCTTCCCCCTTTCCACCTCTCACCTCCTGGTGCAAGAAAAGAAGCCATGGTGGGACTGGCGCTGTGGCATAGCAGGTAAAGCAGCCGCCTGCAGTGCTGGCATCCCTTATGGGTGCTGGTTCTAGTCCCGGCTGCTCCACTTCCAATCTGGCTCCCTGCTATGTCCTGGGAAAGCAGTAGAAGGTGGCCCAAGTCCTTGGGGCCCTGCACCCATGTGGGAGACCCAGAAGAAGCTCCTGGCTCCTGGCTTTGGATCAGCCCAGTTCTGGCCATTGTGGCCATTTGGGGAGTGAATCAGTGAACCAGTGGATGGAAGCCCTCTCTCTCTCTCTCTCTCTCTCTCTCTGCCTCTCTGTAATTCTGCCTTTCAAATAAATAAATGAATACTATAAAAAAAAGAACATAACGTACAATTTCTTGAAGAACTGCAAGCCTTAAACAAAAATGATTTTACATTACTCCAGACATAACCCTTTTAGTGTAAAATAGGAGGGGGCTTAGGAGACACGGGTCACTCACTGATACCCAGGAAATCAAGCCGGAGAACAGGCGGCTGCATTTAATATTAACACTATTTCCTAAGATGTGGTTAATCTGAAATGTTTCATAATGACAACTAAATGAACAAACACAACACTGGGTTAGTTTTTTCCAGTTTGGCCTGTCCCACTGCCAGGCAGACTGAGACGGTCCCCAGCCCCCACGGCCTGGGAATGAGCACAGTGCAGTGCTGAGTCCTCCCGCGACACCAACAGCTCCTCGGGCTTAGGGCCCCTGTCTTCCGCTCCGGGCACAGCCTCCAAGCCCAGGCTCTGCCATTCCCCTTCTGATGACCCCAGAAGGTTACTTAGTCTCCACAGGACCCAGTTTAATAAGCCATGAAGGGGCCGGGCAGTGGGTTAACACTCTGGCCTGAAGCAACAGCATCCCATATGGGCACCGGTTCCTGGAAGAAGCTCCTGGCTCCTGGCTTCAGATTGGCGCAGCTCCAGCTGTTGCGGCCAACTGGGGAGTGAACCAGTGGATGGAAGACTCTCTCTCTCTCTCTCTCTGCCTCTCCTCTCTCTGTGTAACTCTGACTTTCAAATAAATAAATAAATCTTTAAAAAAAAATAAGCCATGAAATAAGGCTAATATGGTGTGTGTGTGTGTGTGTGTGAATACTTGCAAAAGCTCATGGGAAAATAAAATTTTAAAAATAAGTCTATTTTGATGCAAAAAAAAAAAAAAAAACTGGAATCCAGACCTAGTTTTTTCATAATAAGTATTTTCCTTGAAGATCCAAGTGAATTTCTGCAGAAGACCCTGTGTGTTCCGACACCTGATCATCACCCTCCAGGGAGCCCCCCCCCCCCAACATCTGCTCAGCCACCGTGATCTCTCAGTTCCCACAAAGCCACACGCGGTCAAGGTCTTTCCAGCCTCAAGGCCTTTGTCGCCTGGCGCCTGCCTCCCCTCCACAGCCCTTATCATCAGAAAGCCAGCTCCTTCCAAGCTTCCAAGTGTCAGTCCCGGCGCCACCTGGGCGGAGATCGCTGTCTCCCACTGTCTCCACATTCCATCCCGGGTCCCCGCTCATTGTCCATTCAGCAACGTGCCTGAGAACCTACCTACCACGTGCCAGGCACTGTGGCACATTCTGCAGCCCCAACACAGCGCTGATGGGGTGTACAATCTAGTAGGGGGAAACAGACAAGCAACAGATGTTACCTGGCATGGAAAAAAAAAATAATAATAATAAAGTTACACAAGGAGGAATGGGAGTTGCTTAGGGGGCTGTGGTTTTGTCTGTGGGCCAGCGAGGGCTCAGTGAGAACCCTGCACGGTGTAAAGAGGTGGAGAGGATGAGAAGGGAGCAGAGATGGCGGGCGGGGCGGCCCAGCACAGGAAGTCCAGGGGCCCTGGGGCAGCAAGACAGGCAGCCAGTCCGGCTGTGGATGCGCGAGTCGGGAGTGCAGCAGCGGCTGAGACAGGAGGCTTTACTGGGTCTCTGCCTTTCATTCACAGGGAGCCGGAGAGGCCACACAGAAAACTCATGTGATGTGGTCTTCAAAGGTGCAATCACGAAGTGCGTGTTGGGCCTGAACAGTTAACACACCCGCATCCCACATTCGAGAGTGGCTGGTTCAAGTCCTGGCTCCTGCTAATGCAGGCCCTGGGAGGCAGCAGTGATGGCTCAAGTCCTTGGGTCCCTGTCACCCACATGGGAGGCCTGGACCCAGCCACGGTCACTGCGGGCATTTGGGGAGTGTGAACTGGTATCTGGGAGCTCACTCGCTCTCTGCCTCTCAAATTGAAAAAGAAAAAACTGTGATGGTTTTAAAAGGAAACTCTACTTTCTCCCTCTCTTCCCCTTAGATAAGGGCAGCTGCCTCGGGCACCCTATAACCCAGCACCCAGCACAGTACACGGTTAGGTATTCAATAAACAACGACAAATAAACTAAACAATCTATGTAAGGTGTTTACTGTTCTATAAACGGCACCCACTACGACCCAGACACCCAGAGTCAAACAGAGTGGCTGGCCTATGGTAGGAGCTTGCTGGAGGAAACGAAGGAATAATTTTTGTGAAATTATGGAAAACCTGAATTGACAACATATGCAGAGTAATGGCAAATGAACAAATCGCCTTTCACCCTTTGCCTTCACTTAGGAAAATGGGTCTGATTCGGTTTTTGGATTTTACATCAAACTCTCAGCCTAGGTTACTGAGGACAGTAGAATAATCCCCTTGTGGCTGGGTTCTTAGAACACACTGCAGTAGCCCACAAGCCAGCCCAGATGGCTGAAATGTCAGCAACACGTCTGATGGGTAAACAAACACCCACACCACCTTTTAAACACCGTGCATGCACAAGGCTACAAACAGGTTTGAGCTTGAATTTCCAACTCGAATAAAAGTCTCCTTAACCCCAACATGCGGACCAAGACTTACACATCTCCACTTGTCACTCATGGTTGAATCTAGAGGGTGAACCACAAAAAACCTCAATGAGGATTACACCTGTTCCCACGGTCCCCCCAAGTGGGAGGGGAGGGGGTGGCCCGGTTGGGTTGAGGCTAGTCCGTCATTATTCCAGAAATAGCCTCTGGGAATCCCAACAATTTTCCAAAAAAGAAAACGAGAGACATGATGCATTAAAACACATAGACACAGCAGGTACGGCATTCCCGTGAGAGCCGAACCCGCGCTCTCCCGGAAGACCGTGCTGTTCCCACGGCAGGTGCCTGGGGTGCACGGTCAAGTCCTTCCTCCTGCCCCCAGTAACCACGATGGAACCGCCCCAGCATAGCCACAGCCAGCACAGCTGCGAGCGAGGCCTTCGGGGCTGGGGGAACTTGGAGAACAGAGACAGAAGTTGCATCCGATCAAACTTATAAAAGAAAGAGCTCAGTGCAGCGGCGCGGCTGGGGCGTCCCGGCCTAGCCCCGACTTGCCAGCGCTCGCACGCAGCCGTGCCCGCTGGCATCCGCCTCGGACGCCTCTTCCAACAGGGAAATCACAACTTTGGGAAACAGGAGGCGCCCCCAGCACCTCTCAAACCTCCCCAACCGTGGCTTCCAGCCGCACTGGCTGCAAACAAAACAGCCAGGAAAACACCCCCAGGGAGGAGAAGGGGCCAACGTCAGACCCTCACGGCAACCGCACACAACAAAGACCCCAAACAATCAAGATGGCATTAGAATCCCGGCCGTCCCGGCGCTGCCCCTCCGGGGCCCGGGCCCCTGGGGGCCCCGCGCCCTCTGCAGCCCCCGTGCGCGCCGCCCACGATTCTGCAATCCGTGCGCCGCGGCTCCCCGCGTCCCTTCTCACGCGGGGAGCGTTCAAAATCTTTCCCGCCCAGGCGTGACCCGAAGGATGCAAACAATCAACCGCTTCCCCCACCCCACCCCGCGCCCCGAGCGCCCGGGCCTGGGCCGGCGCCGGGGTGGGGGCGGCCGGGGCACCCGGGGGCCGAGCGACGGGGTGCAGCCACCTTCCCGAGCCTGGGGGACCGGCGCGCAGGGACCCGGAGGTGACACAAAGAAGCCGGAGAGACAAACGCCACCCGCTGGCGCTCGCTGCAATCCCCGAAGCGCCCCGCCCGCTGACAAGTTTGCGGCGCCTTCCACGCACCCGGCTCTCCCCACCCGCGCAAAGTTTCCCGGGTGGCCTGGCTCGGACCCGGGCGGCAGGTCGGTCCCGGGCACCCGCCGCCCCCGCCCCCAGGCTCGGGGACCTCCTCTCTCCCTCTCGCTCCCTCCGGGGCGCACTGGGGGTGCTGGGGCCCCGCGGCCGCGCTCACCCGCCGTCCGCTCGGCCGAAGGGCGAGGGCGCGGGCCCGAGCTGTCCACGGTGGGCACCCCCGCTCGCCCCGCTCGCTCGATCGCGCCTCGGCGCCCGTGCCCCGGCTCGCTCTCGCAGTCCGGCCGCGGGCTCCGGGCGCGCTCCGCTCCTCGGCGCTCAGAGCTGCTGACCACGCCCCGCGCCTGCCCCGCCCGCCGCCCGCCGCCCAGTCCCGCGCTCGCCGCTCGGCGGCCAGTGTGGAGCGCGCCCGCCAGCGCCGGGGCGGAGCGGCCCGCCCCCCGCGGCAGGCCCCGCCGCCCGGGGCGGGCAACTTTCTTTCCGGGTTTGGGAACATCGCAGGTGGCGGCAGGGAGAGGCGGCCTAGCGGTCTCCCCGGGGCTGGGGGCGAAGGGCCCACACCCTCTCCCCTCCAAGGCCTTTCCGGCCGGTAGCGGCGAGGAACTTGGCCGTGCGTGGACTCCGGGGTCTGGAGCGGACCTGCGAATTTGCCGCCAGGTCTCCACCCCCCTCCCCGGGCCGCGGCAGCCCCGGGAGCCCCTTCTGCGGGGAGGTGCGTGGATTCAGAATCCGAGGCCGAGTTTCTCCGCGCGCGGTGCCGACCCGCGGCCACCTGCCGGGGCGGGGGGGGGGGGGCGGAGACGCGGGCTAACAATGAGGGTTGCGGGTCCCTCCCTCCCCGGGGCGAGGGGCGGAACCGGCCTGGATCCCGGGACGCCGATCTCCCAGGGCTGCGAACGAGCCGGATCCTGGATCCCGGGGGATCCGCCGGCAGGTGCAGTTAGATTTCCAGCAAGTTACTCGGCCCCTCTGGACTCGGGCTGAGGTCACTGACTGCCCCTCAGCCCTGGCGCCGCTGCTGCCGGTTCCTAAAGCGCTCGGGATTCCTGAAGCGAAGGTGCATACCTCACTGCTACTACACAAAGAAGCGGGGACTTGTCAAGTGTTGCCCTACGCAATCAAATTTAACTTCCTGTGAGTCCGAATCCGTGTATTTCGTGTAGCTTCAGGCTCTTGCCTTGGCTGAAAGTGACCCAAACTAAACGGTGAGCAGCGAGATGAGAGGCTGGATAGCGCATCCTCCATCAGCATCTGTTAGTGGAAAATTTGAGTTGTGATTTGAACCCACACTGTGGGACGGTTATTTCAAAAACGTGTGCTTCCGCGGCTGCCAGGCTGATTCCAGGGAGTCGTGTGAAATGCGTTCGTGGCGGCTGGTAGTCCAGCCCTTCGCAAAGCAGCAGGAGCAAGCTGCATGCCATTCCTCCTACGCCTAGACCATCGTTCTGATAATGTCACTTCCCTTCTCACACTGCCAAGGCTCGCATTATTGATGAATAAGGGCTTGAGTCACAACAAAGCTCCATAAAGCAACAAGAGCCTTCTGGGTCTGGGGCATCTTTTATTTTTTTAAGAAAGCTTTTATTTAATAAATATAAGCTTCATAGGTACAGCTTTTGGATTGGTGGTTCTTTCCCCCCATACCCGCCCTCCCACCCCAACTCCCATCCTACCTCCTACTCCCTCTCCCATCCCATTCTTCATTAAGATTCATTTTAAATTATCTTTATATACAGAAGATCTACTCTATTCTAAGTAAAGATTTCAACGGTTTGCACCCAAAGTATAAAGTACTGTTTGAAAACTAGTTTTGCCGTTAATTCTCATAATACAACTCATTAAGGACAGAGGTCCTACATGGGGAGCAAGTGCACAGTAACTCCTGTTGTTGATTTAACAATTGACACTCTTATTTATGACGTCAGTGATCACCCAAGGCTCTTGTCATGAGCTACCAAGGCTATGGAAGCCTTTGAGTCCACAAACCCCAACATTATTTAGACAAGGCCATAAGCAAAGTGGAAGTTCTCTCCTCCCTTCAGAGAAAGGTACCTCCTTCTTTGATGGTCCCTTCTTTACACTGGGATCTCACGCACAGAGATCTTTCATGTAAGTCATTTTTTGCCACAGTGTCTTGGCTTTCCACGCCTGAAATGCTCTCATGGGCTTTTTAGCCAGATCCGAATGCCTTAAGGGCTGATTCTGAGGCCAGAGTGCTGTTAAGGGCCTTTGTCATTCTATGAGTTGCTGTGTATCCCGCTTCCCATGTTGGCTCCTTCTCTCCTTTTTAATTATATTATTATTAGCAGACACTGGTCTTATTTATATGATCCCTTTGACACTTAACCCTATCTTTATAAGTTATGCACTTACACTGATCACTTTAACAGGTAAGGTGGCATTAGTACCTGTGGGGCATCTTTTGCACTTTGCCTGATGGGATCCACAATCAGAACGTCAAGTTCAGGAGCGGTTGGACCCCGTATTCATGGCACGATGCACAAAGTGTTGTCTGCTGTGTTTCTTCTCTGCTCTCGTATTCGTTTCCATTCCTTGCCTATTGGCTATCTTTACAGTAAATTCTCAAATAAATAAACACACCATGGTGGCACCAGTCTCTGGGAAAAGTGTCATCAGTAATTCCCTAATTGTTCCCTCCCTGGCACCGATGCTACCAGCCCTGCAGTGTTGTTTCATGCTGTGTGCAGTTCAGTTGGAAGAGCACGGATAGAATGGCTCAGAATGTTCTCGGGTGTCTCCAATTAGAGCCTCTAATTACCTGCGGTGTCTCCTCATCGGGCCAGTTTGGATAGTAAATGAAGGCTTCCTTTCAAGTCAGCCAATTAGACTGATGGCAGCAGCGCTGAAACAGATCCTGCACACTTTGAAGGGAAAAGAGAATGCAGAGCTGAACAGGAACACGTCTGAGTCGTTTGGAAGCACGGCACCGGGCTGCTGTGCCTACAGACACACCTGGGAGAGAGGAAGAGCCGCGGGGGGCTGGCCACACCTACGTTCTCCGGGAGCGAATCGCGCAGACTCCATGCAATACCGGCGTGAGGTCCCCGTGTGCCCCTGAGCTATCACTCACACATCAGGCCTCTGCACTTTCGGCAGATGATCCATTGTGCACAACAGCACACCTGAACCGCTTTGCCGGCTCCCGTTGTGGTAAACGCCAGTTTGGTGCGTCAATCAAACTGAAAACACATCTGGAACTTGGTGTCCGAGTACGCTGTGGCCCACAGGTGAGCACTAATGAGGCAGATGTTCTAATCGTAGTTGCATATGAGAATGAGGGAGCCAAGAGTTACTGCCAAAAAGCGTGGCCACAGGGCCGGCATTTGTCCTAGCAGTTAAGACACCTTGCCCGGTATTGGAGCACTTGTGTTCAGTCCTTGGCTCTGGCTCCGGACTCCAGCTTCCTCCTAATACAGGTGCTGGGAGGCAGCGGTGACGGCTGAGTTCCTGCCACCCCATGTGGGAGACCTGGATTGCATTCCCAGCTCCTGGCTCTGGGCCCGGCCCAGCCATTGCAGGCATTAAGGGAAGTAAATCAGTGGG
Source organism: Oryctolagus cuniculus (assembly GCF_964237555.1). NCBI lineage: Eukaryota > Metazoa > Chordata > Mammalia > Lagomorpha > Leporidae > Oryctolagus > Oryctolagus cuniculus. The sequence continues at coordinate 6,627,934 of NC_091451.1, forward strand.
TGCAAGTATGTTCTCTCTCCCTCACCACCTGCCCCCACTTTCTCTCTTCCCCCCCTACATAAACACCTAAAAATAAGTAATTAAAAAAAAAAAACATGATCTGAGGATCTCAAGTTGAGTTCAGCATCCTCACACCATTTAGAGAATTAAATTCACTGCTCTTGAACTTGGACAGCAACCCCGGTCTCAGCACCGATCTCACAGAACTAGCGCCGTCTGGATTCCTGCAGCCCCCACTGGGCTGAGTACCTTGGTCTTCCTCTTTGCATACACCTCATGGTACCTACAACAAGAATGGCAATGGGCTTGCTACCAGGAGGTAATCGCAGTCTGTGCGTGGGTGCCAGGTTGAGAAAGGCTGTAGGGCTGCGTTTCATTTAGGCAAGAAGATTCCAAGTTGGGGCTGGCTCTGCGGTATAGCAGGTTAAGATGCCTCCTGCAGTGCCGGCATCCCATATGGGCACCTGGTCAAGACTCAGCTGCTCCACTTTTGATCCAGCTCGCTACTATGGCCTGGGAAAGCAGTAGAAGATGGCCTAAGTCCTTGGGCCCCTGCACTCTCATGGGAGACACAGAGGAAGCTGCTGGCTCCTGGCTTCAGATCAGCACAGCTTGGGTCATTGCAGCCAATTGGGGAGTGAACCAGCGGATGGAGGACCTCTCTCTCTCTCTCTCTCTGCCTCTCCTCTCTCTGTGTAATTCTTTCAAATAAATCTTTAAAAAAAAAAAAGCAACTTAAAAAAAAAAAGAAGATTCCATGTCGATGAATGTTACCAGCCCTCTGACGTGGGCACCAAGGGGACAAAGTTGACACTAGTATCATGCATCTGCAACCCTCACGGTGGAAGGAGATAATGTCAAATGATATCCACATGCTTCAGGGATTTTTTTTTTAAAGATCTACTTATCTGTTTGTTTTAAAGGCAGAGTGACAGAGAGAGGGAGATACAGGGAGAAAGATCCTCCATTCACTAGTTCACTTGTGCAAATGTTTGCAACACCCAGCACGGAAGCTGGATCCAAATTATGGAGCAGCCAGGACTCTAACCAGCACTCCCGTATTTATGGAGTAGCCGGGACTCTAACCAGCACTCCCGTATTTATGGAGTAGCCAGGACTCTAACCAGCACTCCCGTATTGGACGCAGGCACCCCAAGAGGCAGTTTAACCTGGTGCATTGGGATACTGGCCCCATCAGGGAATCTCAAAAGCAACACAGAACTATCTGTATGTGAACAGGTTTGTAAAATACTCTTTAATCTGAGACAGTGAGATCTTTGTTACCTGTAAGAAATTGTATTATCCAATTTAATAACATTACTACTAAGACAAAAGAACACTGACGTGGAGCTAAATACTTGTTAGTACAAGATCTCTTTCCACCTCAGGGAACAATCTTGCATATACCCATATGTTACTATATATTATATATGTGTATATATTATATATGTGTGTACTATTATATATTATATATGTGTGTATTTATCACTTTAGGGGCATTTGTGTGGGCCTGGAATGAAGAGTTGGCCAGGAAAGCAGCTCTGTTCTTCGTTAAAGAGCCCTGTCGCCCCCAGTAGAGGCCTGAGCTCCTTATCTTACTCTGGTCCTGTTTCCAGCCAAACCAGGAAACTAACGGAAATCACGGCTGGCTGGTTGCCCCTTGCAGTGCGCTCTTTCTGACCACCGTCCTGATAGAAGCAGAAAACTGTGCTGCCAGATGCAAGCATGCACTGCCATGTGAAGTGGCAAGTCCAGCGTTCTAGAATTGAAGAAAAATGTACCTGACGCTCTAAAAGGCGCTTCAACACGTTTGCGGAAAAGCACACATTCTGGAAACACTTAATTATGGATTTCAGCTTTTTTGCACCAAAATAAACTTCTTAAATTTTTATTTATTTGAAAGGCAGAGAGAGAAAAAGAGAGAATCTTCCACCTGCTGGTTCGCTCCCCAAATACCTACAATAGCCAGGGCTGGGCCAGGGCAAAGCCAGGAGCCTAGAACTCCATCCTGGTCTCCCACATGGGTAGCAGAAATCAAGTGGTTGAACCATCGCCTGCTGCCAACCCCGGGTTCACGTAGCAGGGAGCTGCAATAGGAAACAGAGTTGGGGCTGAAATCCGGGCACTCCAATATGGGATGCAGGTGTCCCAAGCAGCATGCTAATTGCTGCACCAAACACCCCAAATGTGTGTTTAATTCTACTTTTCCATAAACGTTTAAAAATGCCCTCATATATGAAATTCTGAGCATGGAGCCTGGCATGCCATGAGGACCCAGCAAATGACAGCTGTCAGTATTGCTGTTACTTCTCTCAGCAGCAATGGGCCTTAGGATGGCATTATTGCAAAAACACTTTATTGAAGTGGCAAATTAAGGTATTGGATTTTAAGGATTCCAAAGCTTTCTTCATTTGTTACACAGGAGAAAACTGAAGCCTTAGAGTAAGATATTTGCCTAATGCCATAAAACTAATTATAGTAGACCCCAAATTAGAAGCTGCATATGATTTTAGCAAAAATCAATGTGTCATTGACGGAAACTCTATTGAATATTTAGTAGTGCGTTTTACTGTCAATTGAAAAGTGATAGATTAATCATACTGCTCAGATCATAACAAAAAAAGAGAGAGAGAGATATTCACACATCTGTCTCAGGCTAACATAGATTTCTCGGGTCAAATTAAACAGTAAAATAAATCTAAATGTAGCAAAAAGTTCATGGAAAATGAATTAACAGATTAATTTATTTGGTTCAAAAAATTGAAATTTATACATAACTTTTCATAATATGCATTTTTCATGAGCTTTTTAAAAAGATGTATTTATCTATTTGAAAGACAGGTAACACAGACAGAGGGAGAATCGGAAATCTTCCATCCACTGCTTTGCTCCAGATATTGAAACACCGAGGCTGGACCATGCTGAAGCCAGGAGCCAAGACCTCCAACCGGGTCTCCTACATGGGGGTAGGAGCCTAGTATTTGGGCTGCCTTCCCAGACACGTTAGCAAGAAACTGGATCCAAAATGAACAGCTGGGACTTGAACCAGCACTTAACCTGTTAAACCACAATGCTGTCTACTCCATGACCTTTTTGAAAACCTTTGTACACATGGATATCAAATCTTTTGCAACAAAATATTTGTTTAATTTATTTGAAAGGTAGAATTACACTCACAGAGGGAGAGAAAGATAAAGAGAGAGGTCTTCTATCCACTGGTTCACTCCCCAAATGGTGCCAACAGCAGGGCTGGGCCAGGCCAAAGCCAGGAGCCAAGAGCTTCCTCTGGATCTCCCACGTGGGTGCAGGGGCCCAAGCACTTGGGCCAACTTCTGCTGCTTTCCCAGGCACATTAGCAGGGAGTTGGATCAGAAGTGGAGCAGCTGGGACTCTGACCAGCACTAGTGAGGGATGCTGGCTTGGCAGGCAACAGCTTAACGCCATTATGCCACAGCACAACCCCTACACCAGAATAATTTTAATTCTGTATTCCATGAACTTTCTGAAGTATGCTTTTATGATATTACACCTCAAAAACAGAGCTATTTCTATCTCAAGCTTATATGGAGTCAGTCATGAAAATTGACTTCACAATACGTCTCAAAGAATCCTCAAGAGTAGAACAAAGCAAATAGCATTTTAAATAATATTAGTACTTAAGTTGTATAATAAAAGTAAGAATAGCAAAATCAGAAAATAGTCCTTTCCATCTGGGAATTTTAAAATGCCCTATCAGATGAGATTAAAATTGAATTGCATAATTTTGGGAAAATGATGATAATGCAAATAATATATATCAGAGTCTATAAGCCAAATTAATTGATTAGAGAAATGTTATAGCTTTAAATACTTATATTAATAAAAATGGAAAAAAGGCCATATGACTTAGATTTCTTTTTTTTATTTTTATTTATTTATTTATTTATTTTGCCAGGCAGAGTTAGTGAGAGAGAGGGACAGAGAGAGATAGAGAGTTATAGACAGTGAGAGAGAGACAGAGACAGAGGTCTTCCTTCCATTGGTTCACTCCCCTAATGGCCAGTACGGCCGACACTGCGCCAATCTGAAGCCAGGAGCTGGGTGCTTCTTCCTGGTCTCCCATGCGGGTACAGGGACCCAAGCACTTGGGCCATCCTCTGCTGCCCTCCTGGGCCACAGCAGAGAGTTGGACTGGAAGAGGAGCAACCAGGACAGAATCCGGCACCCCAACCGTAACTAGAACCCGGAGTGCCGGTGCCGCAGGCAGAGGATTAGCCAAGTGAGCCACGGTGCCGGCCAATGACTTAGATTTCTAACTCAAAAATCTAAACCAAAGAAAAGCAGAAGGCAGAAAATAAGGCTGAAGCAGAAATCAAAGGTGTCCAACTCAGAGTACCCATAAATAAGGCAGTATGCCAATTATTTGGGAAAAATTGACAGACCACTAATTAACCTAACCCAGAAAACAAGGGAGAAAGGGTAAATGTTGGAAATAAGAAATAAAAGAGGGATATAGTTTTAAACAGAAAATTACATAGCATTTAAAAAGTACCTGTAGGAGCCTAGACTTAGCAGAAATTGCAATATGACAAAATTAATCCCAGCAGAGATAGAAAGCCTAGAAAAAAAAATATTTTTTTCAGAAAAAATAAATAGCCATTCACACAAAAAAGGACCAGGCCCAAATGGTTTCACAAGGAAATTCTTCCAAATTCCCAAAGACCTAATACTTAGATGGTACAAAACTGTTTTGGATCAAAAAAGAAAAACTTCCAAAAAAATTTTTTTTAATTTATGTATTTGAAAGGCAGTTACAGAGAGGCAGAGAGAGAGAGAGAGGGACAGAGAGGTCTTCCACCTGCTGGTTCAATCCCCAATTGGCAGCAACAGCTGAAGCTGCACCAATCCAAAGCCAGGAGCCAGGAGCTTCTTCTGGGTCTACCATGTGGGTGCAGGAGTCCAAGTACTTGGGTCATCTTCCACTGCTTTCCCAGGCCATCGCATAGAGCTGGATTGGAAGACTAGCAGCCGGGACTTGAACCGGTGCCATATGGGATGCCGACACTGCAGGCAGCAGCCGTACCCACTATGCCACAGTGCTGCCCCCCCCAAATTGTTTTTATGAAGCCAGCATAAACACTGACTCCAAAATCTGACAAAGACTGAACATAAAAATCTGAAACCATTCTCACTCATGAATATGGATGTAAAAAAAATCCTAAGTCAAACATTAATGACAGAATCCAAAAGCATGCTTAAAAATATTTTATGCCATCTTGCTCTTTGGTATTTGTGCGAATGAGTTGAAAATTTAGATCCAGGCTGGTGCCGCGGCTCAATAGGCTAATTCTCTGCCTGCGGCGCTGGCACCCTGGGTTCTAGTCCCGGTTGGGGCACCGGATTCTGTCCCGGTTGCTCCTCTTCCAGGCCAGCTCTCTGCTGTGGCCCGGGAGTGCAGTGGAGGATGGCCCAGGTGCTTGGGCCCTGCACCCGCATGGGAGACCAGGAGAAGCACCTGGCTCCTGGCTTCGGATCAGCGCGGTGTGCTGGCCGCAGCACACTGGCTGCAGCGGCCACTGGGGGGTGAACCAACGGCAAAGGAAGACCTTTCTCTCTGTCTCTCTCTCTCACTGTCCACTCTGCCTCTCAAAAAAAAAAAAAAATTTAGATCCACACAAAAATCTATCCAGGAATGTTTATAGCAGCTTTATGCATATTTATCAAACTTTGGGAGTATCTGAGAGGTCCTGCAGTGGGTGAGTGGAGAAATAAACTGGTGCATCAGACAGTAGAATATCACTCAGCACCAAAAGGAAATGAGGTAGTAAAGGATGGATGTGGTGCATCCACTGTGGCGCAGTGGGTTAACGCCCTGGCCTGAGGTGCCGGCGTCCCATATGGGCACCGATTCAGGACCCGGCTGCCCCCTTCTGATCCAGCTCTCTGCTATGGCCTGGGAAAGCAGTAGAAGATGGCCCAGGTCCCTGGGCCCCTGCACCCACGTGGGAGACCCAGAGGAAGCTCCTGGCTCCTGGCTTCAGATCGGCACAGCTCTGGCCATTGCGGTCAATTGGGGAGTGAACCAGCAGATGGAAGACCTCTCTCTCTCTCTCTCTCTCTCTCTCTCTCTCTCTGCCTCTCCTCTCTCTGTGTAACTCTGAATTTCAAATAAGTAAATAAATCTTTAAAAAAAATAAAAAGGGTGGATGTTTGTCCTAAAGCTAAGACGTGGTTAGGATTCCTGCACCCAAATCGAAGTGCCTGTGCTCACTGGGCGCTTGTCACCGGCTCCTGACCCCTGCTAAGGCAGATCCTGGGGCCATCTGCCATTGCTTTCCCAGGTACATTAGTGGAGCAGGCCGGGAAGCAGAGAAACTGAGGCTAGAACCAGCACTTATATGGGATGCCAGTGTTAGAGGCTGTGGCTTAACCTGCTGTGCTACGATGCTGACCTTTCCTAGTTATTCTTGCATTTTCTTTCTCTGTTAAAATTATAATCAATTTACTTAACTCCAGGGCCAGCGTTGAGGCATAGCGGGTAAAGCCACCACCTGGGACACCAGCATCCCATATGGGCACCAGTTCAAGTCCCAGGTGTGCCACTTATAATCCAGCTCCCAGCTCATCCACCTGGGAAAGAAGGGGAGGTTGACCCAAGTGCTTGAGCCTCTACACCCATCGGGAGACTCCCGGCTCCAGGCTTTGGCCTGTCCATTGCTGCCACCTAGGGAGTGAACCAGCGGAAGGAAGCTCGCTCTCTCTCTCTCTCTCTCTCTCTGTCTCTGTCTCTCCAACTCTCTCTATATAATTCTGCCTTTCAAATAAATAAAGAAATCTCTCAAAAATATTTACATAACAACAGGAAAAAAAATCTTAGTACCATTATGGAATTGCCTTATATTTATATTTGGGGGCAAATTTGTATCTTTATAATTTTATTTGCCTTATCCAAATGATAATCTTTGTTCAAGGCTTCTACAGTATTCTTTTAAAGATTTATTTATTTATTTGAAAATTACACTGAGAGAGAAGGAGAGGCAGAGAGAGAGGGAGAGAGGGGTCTTCCATCCGCTAGTTCACTCCCCAATAGGCTGCAACAGCGGAGCTGTGCTGTTCCGAAGCCAGGAGCTTCTTCTGGGTCTCCCACGTGGGTGCAGGGGCCCAAGGACTTGGGCCATCTTCCACTGCTTTCCCAGGCCATAGCAGAGAGCTGGATGGGAAGTGGAGCAGCCAGGACTCGAACCAGCACCCATATGGGATGCCGGCACTGTAGGTGGCGGCTTTTACCCGCTGCGCCACAGCGCTGGCCCCAGTTTTTCATCTTTGAATTGTGCTATGAGTCAAAAGAGAGCTTGTCTTTTTTTTTTATTATTATTTAATGAACATAAATTTCCAAACTACAGCTTATGGATTACAATAGCTCCCCCCCCCCAATGACTTCCCTCCCACCCACAACGCTCCCCTCTCCCCTTCCCTTCACATCAAGATTAATTTTCAATTATCTTTATATACAGAAGATCAATTTCGCATATAGTAAGTAAAGATTTCCACATTTTGCACCCCCACTGAAACACGAAGTGTAAAATACTATTTGAGTACTAGTTATAGCATTAATTAAACACCTAAGAGTAATTGTGTATTAATTACAGAGTTCAACCAATAGTTTTAAGTAGAACATAAAATGCAACTTTTGTATTGTTGTGGGAGAGCTTGTCTTATAGGCATTTGTGCATGATTTGTAGATAAGGTAGTAAAAGTTACATTTCCAGAAACAAGTATAGAAGCTAAAATTCCATGTCTCAGGCTTTGTAAATGACTTGGATAAATGTGCTATTTTCCTTTCCCGTTCCATTTTTGCTCTCATTTTGCATCTTTTGCCCATGTTTAGGTGAGTTACAGTATCTCCATTGCGTATTGTGAATGTTATGATGGAAGAATGACGTTTATGTCCACGGATGTTCAGGTATTTTGGAGCATCTTAAACACTCGTGGTGCAATTATGTGAGCAAAAACTTGAACTAGAAGATTGGTATTTTATAAATAATATTCATGCATATTATTTATGTATCATCTCACCTAGATTGCTGAACTGGAAATTTTGAAGTGCCAAGTGCAACATGTAGTACGTATAATGAAAGAATTTTTATAGCCCTGCATTGGTTATGCTGTGGCTCAGATGCAATGTGAAGAGTGACTACTGCCAAACAAATGTATTTAGGAGGGGCCATCTCTGTGGCATAGTGGGTGATGCCACCGCCTGCAGTGCTGGCATCCCATGTGGGCACTGGTTCAAGTCCTGGCTGTTCCACTTCTGATCCAGCTCTCTACTATGGCCTGGGAAAGCAGTAGAAGATGGCCCAAGTCCTTGGGCCCCTGCACCCACATGGGAGACCCGGAAGAAGCTCCTGGCTCCTGGCTTCGGATAGGCACAGCTCTAGCCATTGAGGCCAATTGGGGAGTGAACCAGAGGATGGAAGATCTCTCTCTCTCTCTCTCTCTCTCTGTGTGTGTGTGAGTGTATGTGTGTGTAACTCTGACTTTCAAATAAATAAATAAATGTTTAAACAAACATAATTTGCTTAATATGTTTTAAGAAAACAATTAGATTTCAGAATTTCTTTACATTCTTTGAAGCTATGCTCTGGTTAGTGAGTTTCTTTAGGGTTAATGAATGCTGCGAAGTCACGTTACATGCTTACAGGTGTACCATGTTTTGTCAAAAAATTATTGACCGAGGTACACTGTTGGATCAATGTAAATAAACAGTACGTGAATCTCTTTAAAATATTTATTTATTTACTTACTTATTTATTTAAAAGACAGAGTAGCAGAGAGAGAGACAAAGAGAGAAAGATCTTCCATCAATTGGTTCTCTCCCCAGATGCCCCAGTAACTATGGCTGAACCAGGTCAAAGTCAGGAGCCAGGAACTCCCATCAAGATCTCCCACTTGAGTGGCAGGGCCCAAGTACTTGTGCCACCTCCCAGTGACATTAGCAGGAAGCTGGTTCAGAAGCACACAGGAGCCAGGGCTTGCTCCCAGGCACTCTGACGGGGACATGGGCATCCCAAGCGGTGTCTTAACTCATCGGACCATAGCACCTGCCCTGTGAAATAACTTTTAAAAAAAGATTTTATGTATTTATTTGAGAGGTAGAGTTACAGACAGTGAGAGGGAGAGACAGAGAGAAAGGTCTTCCGTCCGCTGTTTCACTCCCCAAATGGCTGCAACGGCCAGAGCTGAGCCTATCTGGAGCCAGGAGCTTCTTCCGGGTCTCCTATGCAGGTGCAGGGGCCCAGGTACTTGGGCCGTCTTCCACTGCTTTCCCAGGCCACAGCAGAGAGCTGGATCAGAAGAGAAGGAGCTGTGACTAGAACCGGTACCAATATGGGATGCTGGCACTGCAGGCAGAGGCTTAACCTACTGCACCACAGCGCCGGCCCCTGAAATGACTTTTTGAAGTGCTCTGGGGCCCTCTCTGTTCTCTTATTCATCCTGATGCTCCCTGGAGACTTACTGGGCAATTCTCCTTCTTGAACCCCTGGACCATATAATGCAAACGCCACCTGCACCCTTCCTGTTCTTCTTATAATCCCCCACAGAGCTTCCTTGTACACCTTTTCCTTCTCATTGCCCCTGCATTTCCTGCCTGCTTTTTCCACCTTTGGTTTTCTATGAAGTTCCCTTGAACCCTTGCTGTGTCCCCTTTCAAAACCCCAGCCTCCTCCATCCCTGTACCTACCCCTTCCCCAAGAGATCTTCTCTCCCCACTCTCGCACTCGGGGACTTAACTGTGAGCCCCTCTCCTTCCAAAGGGGGCAGGAGGGCCTCAAGTATCTTCATAGGCAAATACCTGAGGCTGCAAATGGGAAAGAGGGTTCCAAGTGTTGTAGCACAGCGGTTAAAACACCACTTGGACGCCCACATCCCATGTCGGAGTTCCTGGGCTGGAGTCCTGCGTCTGCTTCCAATCCAGCTTCCCGCTGATGCATACCCTGGGAGGCAGTAGAAGCCAGCTCAGTTGTTTGGGTCCCTGTCACTCACATGGGAGACCCGGATGGAGCGCCTTGCACCACCCTGGCTTCAGCCTGGGCCAGACCCAGCCATTGCAGGCATTTGGAGAGTGAACCAGCAGGTGGGAGCAGTCTCTGCATCTCTCTGTTGCTCTTTCAAATAAATAAAAATGCTTTAGGAAGCATCCAGATAGGTGCTCAATAGCTCAATCACTCACCTAACATTGAGCACACAGTCTCCAGATGATTACTTGTTACTAAGGACAAATGAACATTGTTTTAAAGATTTACTTTTATTATTTGAAAGGCAGAGTTAGAGAGAGAAGGGGCGACACCGAGATAAATCTTCCCCACCCACTGATTCTCTCCCCAAATGGCTGCAAAGGCCAGGACTGAGCCAGCCAAAGCCAAGAGCCTAGATCTTCATCTGGGTCTCCCACATGGGTGCAGGGGCCAGGAACTTGGGCCATCCTACACTGCTTTCTCAGGCACATTAGCAGGGAGCTGGATGGGAAGTGGAGCAGCTGGGATTTGAACGAGCACCCATAAGGGATGCCAGCACTGCAGGCAGCAGCTTTACCCATTATGCCACAATGCTAGCCCCCAAATGAAAATCTTAAAAGCTTCATCCACACAATTTGCTGGGAACACAATTTGGATAAAAATTAAAAAGTGGAGATAAACCAGTAAGTTGTGCTAGTAGGTTTTACTGAAAATGTGGACTGAAGGTTGTCAGGGCTCTTTATGTGTCTGTTGTCTGTTTAGGATGGTGTGTGCGTGTGTGTGTGTCTGTGTGTGTGCGTGTGTGTGCGTGTGTCTGTGTGTGCATGCATGTGTGTGTGTCTGCGTGTGTGTGTGTGTGTGTGTGTGTGTAGATACCCAGTTTGACATAAACGAAGCCATCTTGGTCCTAACAGCCATTGCCCTTTAGGTGACCCCGCTGGTCATCCCAGGCCCTGTGGAAGAAACAAGTCCTTCAGATAATCCGCAGGGCGTCTGGAGAGGGCACTGAAGCCTGGAATGTCTCTTATCTGACTCCTGGAATGTTAGCATTTCCTGAGAAAGTCCAGGTGCATATTATGAAACAACTGTGCATAGGTTACAAAAATATGTTTTTGCACCAAAATAAACTTATCTTTTAATTCCATTTTCTCATGAACCTTTTGAAGTACACTGCCTACCCAGAAGCAGAATTTCTGGATCATATGATAACTCTATTAGTTTCTTGAGGAAGCTCCTTGCTATTTTCCGAAAGAGCTACATTAATTTATAATCCCATCAGCAGTGTATAAGTGCTCGCTTTTCTCTACACCCTCACCAGCATTTATCTTTCATCTTTTATCAGCAGTATTTATTTGAGAGGCAGAGAGTAGAATAGACACGGAGAGAGATCTTGCATCTGTTCCCTCATTCCCCAAATAGGCACAGAGGCTGGGGCTGGGCCAAGTGGGAGCCAGGAACCAGCAGGGGGCAGCTTCACCCACTATGCCACAGCACCAACCCCAACCCCATTTTTTTAAAGATTTATTTATTTGTTTATTCGAAAGGCAGAGGTACAGAGAGTGTCCATTTCTTAAATGGGATTATTTATTTTCTTGCTGTTGAGTAGTCTGAGTGGAAACCTTTTGCTCTGAGCCATGTATAGGTGACAGCACTTTTGTAGCATATGCTTTTGCAAACAGAGTTGAAATATTGCTTTTGCTCTCTGTCCCGTCCCGCTAGAATTCACAAAGTGCTAATGAGTATTCTTAGTTTCATGGCAACATAGTTGTTTACATGAATTCCATAAGGAACTATTTTCCTTGTAACAGGACAAAATGGGGAACATTGGTTCTATCATCAAGGTTTTGACTAGAATATCGTATTTTCAGGTATGACCACACAGGTTTAAGGAAGAGAGGTTGACTTGAAGGAACCTATGCCCCATGCTAGCTCGAGCAGAGGATGTGCCTGTCTCCTGGAGCTAGAGAAAGGACACCTAGCATCTAAGCATTTTGACCTGCTTCAGGGCCAGGTCAGAAGGGTATTCCTGGGTTTCCTGACCTGGGCAGGGAAAAACATGGGCCAAGAGAGCTCACCCTGCTTCTGCCTTTTGGTTCAGGGTGCGCCTGGGTGCTCTTGCTTCGGCTCAGCAAACCTGTCTCCACGTCATGAATCATTCTGCATAAGCGATGTAAGTGCTTCAGGTGATCGTTTATTTCAGATCCTGTCTTCCTCTTGGCTTTGATGACACCTGATTACTTTCGTGTTCTTGCAAAGACTTAGATGTGTTGCCTCCTGCAGGTTCCCACACCCATAAGATACAGGGTACCACCCTCCACCCAGTCTCACCTCACAAGACTCTAGCCACAGGCCAAAGTCCAAGAAAGAATCTGAAGCATTTTGGTTTTGCTAGTTTCTGACTTTAGATGTTAAGAGATTCTGTATCTCGCTAGGATATTTGTTGTTTTCTTGCAAACTTGCCTATAATGAAGAATTTCTTTTCTGGTTTTTGTTTTCCTTCTTAATCTCATGAAGTTCACATCAGGTACTGAAAAGGATATTTGGGGGCCAGCGCTGTGGCGTAGCGGGTAAAGCCTCTGCCTGCAGTGCCACCATCCCATATGGGCGCCGGTTCAAGTCCCAACTGCTACGCTTCTGATCCAGCTCTCTGCTATGGCCTGGGAAAGCAGTAGAAGATGGCCCAAGTCCTTGGGCCCCTGCACTCATGTGGGAGACCCAGAAGAAGCTCCTGGCTTCAAATCAGCCCAACTCCAGCTGTTGCAGCCATTTGGGGAGTGAACCAGTGGATGGAAGACTTTCTCTCTCTCTCTTTCTCTCTCTCTCTCTCTCTCTCTCTCCCCACCCCCCCTGTAACTTTGCCTTTCAAATAAATAAATAAATCTTGAAAACAAAGATAAATCGCGGCAGAGAGTTGGTGTGGCAGTTAAGATGCTGCTTGAGATGCCACCTTCCATACTGCAGCACCTGGATTTGCATTCTGGCTCGGCTTCCAATTCCAGGGGATGAGCCCTGGAAGCAGCGGGTGATGGTGCAAGAGCTGGAGCCCCTGCCAACCACTTGGGAGACCTGGATTGAGTTCTAGTTCCCAGCTTCCACCTGGCTCATCCCCTGCTGTTGAGGGCATTTGGGGAGTAAGGCAGCAAACGCAAGATTTATCTCCATCTTTCTTTTTTTGTATGTGTCTATCTTTCAAACACACACACGCACAGAGAGAGAAAGAGAGAGATAATGAGCATTCCCAAGAACTTTTTTGAACACCTCTTGTATATATGGCTATTGTGTCAATTAAAACTTTTCTTTTAAAAAGAATATAGAGGGTTCCAGTGCAATTGTCACTAACCACAAGGAAACACCAAACACTTAAAACGAAGCAAACTCAAATGGAGATGTCCTTCCAATCCCCGTTATAAGATAGCATTGTGTGCCGTATTCGACTGAAAAAGGAAAAGCTACGTGTTAATCTCCCAATACGTGCAGGAAAAGCCTATGACAGAGTCAACATCCACTGCAGATTAAAAATAACTCTCAGCAAATTAAGAAAAAGAGGGGGCCGGCGCCGCGGCTCACTAGGCTAATCCTCCACCTAGCGGCGCCGGCACCCTGGGTTCTAGTCCCGGTCGGGGCGCTGTATTCTGTCCCGGTTGCCCCTCTTCCAGGCCAGCTCTCTGCTGTGGCCAGGGAGTGCATGGAGGATGGCCCAAGTGCTTGGGCCCTGCACCCCATGGGAGACCAGGAAAAGCACCTGGCTCCTGCCATCCGAGCTGTCACCTTTGTTGACGTGTAGTTACTCGCAATGCCTTCTTACCTTTTTAATGCCGCTAAGATCTATAGCAATGTCTACTTTTCATTTCAGCTATGGATCACTTTTGCTATTCTTGTTTTTGCTTCTGGTCTTGCTAGGGATGTTCAATATTATTAATCTGTCCTAAGAATTAACTTCCAGTTCTCTTATTAATTTTTTTCAATTGCATGTCCATTTGCCAATTCATTGATTTTTGCCCTTAACTTTATAATTTATTTTCTTCTATGCTTTTGGGTTTAAGTTGTTCTTTTTTTTTTTAAAAAAAAGGCTATTGATATGGAAATTCATTTTTTATTTTTAAATATTTTAGTTATGAATTTTTATCTACTTGTGAAGTGACACCCTGCCAGTAGGGACTCCATTTTAGGGCACCCAAGACTCCATCTTGAAAAAGCTCCCGGCCGGCGCCACGGCTCATTAGGCTAATCCTCCGCCTGTGGTGCTGGCACACCAGGTTCTAGTTCCAGTCAGGCACTGGCTTCGGATCAGCGCGGTGCGTGGGCCACAGAGGCCACTGTGGGGTGAACCAATGGTAAAGGAAGATCTTTCTCTCTGTCTCTCTCTCTCTCGCTGTCCACTCTGCCTGTCAAAAAAGAAATGAAAAAAAAAAAAGCTCCCCACCTCCCACCTGCGACCATGAGACTGGTCTGAAACTAACTACTGTCTAAAACTAAGACAATAACAGTGCATTGCATCCTGCTTGGCAAAACATAGGAATCCCCTAGTGTGATTGTTTAAGCTTAAAACAGATAGGGTGCACCTGGGTTAATCTGTCTATGTGCCACATAGGATGTAGGCCAGTACCTGGACTCATGTCAAGATTGTAACTGATATGTTTTAGGTCAGCGTCACCCTAGTACCTATGTATTCCGCTACCCTAGCAACCATGTATGTCCCCTCCCCTCCTTGTGGGCTTTGCCTCTATAAGCCTTGTTGCTTTGAGCTTTGGGGTCGAGAGTTCTTTAGGGCATGAGCTCACTCTCCACTGTCAAATTTTATCAGTGTGTGATGCTTCTCTGTTTGCACTTGCTGGGGCACAGAACTTGAAAGACAGAAAGAGAGAGCGGGGGAGAGCTTCAATCTGCTGCTTCATTCCCCAAATGCCTACAGAGCAGGGTTTCCCACAAGGGTGGCAGAGACATAGCAGAAAGCTGGAATCAGAGAAGAGTCGGGATTTAAACCCAGGCACTCTGATATGGAATGCGGACTCGGCCACACGCCCAGCCCCTCTTTTATTCTCTTAGATTCTTTTTAAAGATTTCTTTATTTTAAAGGTCAAATGACAGGGGCCAACGGATAGAAGACCTCTCTCTGTCTCTGCCTCTCTCTGTAACTCTGCCATTGGGAAGTGAACCAGCGGATGGAAGACCTCTCTCTCTCTGTCTCGCCCTCTCACTGTCTGTAACTCTACCTCTCAAATATAGATGAATAAAATCTTTTTAAAAAATTTCTGGAGGGATTTTTTTCTATTTCATTAATAAACACAACAGAGGAAGAAAATAAAGTTCTTACTTATCTTTCAAAATCCTCCCCCCTTTAAGAAAAATTACTCAGGGGGCAGACAGAGAGACAGAGTTCTGGTCCACTGTTTTAATTTCCAAACACCCACTTGACTGGGACTGGGCCAGGCTGAAGCCGGGAGCCAGAGGCTTCATCCAGTGCCCTCTGTAGGTGATATGAAACCGACTACTTGAGCCATCAGCACTGTCTCCCAGGGTCTGATTAGCGGGAAACCAGACTGAAGAACCACAGCCAGGTACTCTGATGTAAGACACAGGTTCTTAATTGGTCTGTCCTGTGTTTGCATTTTTTTAAAATATTTATGTATTTGAAAGGCAGAGAGAGAGATTGATGCATCTTCCTATCTGCTTGTTCAATCCCCAAGTGCCCATAACAGCCAGGGCTGGTCCAGGCCAAAGCCAGGAGCCTGGAGCTCAATCCATGTCTCTCACCTGCGTGGCCTGGCCTAACTACCTGTCCCATCACTACTGTCTCCCAATGTGAGCATCAGCAGGAATCCGGATTCAGAAATGGAACCAGGACTCGATTCCAGGCCCCCCAACATGGGACGCAGGTGACCCACGTGGCAGCTTCACCACTGCACCAAATGCCCACCCCCAATAATATTTCAATTTTAAAGTTAAATGACACTAAACACTTCTTTATTGAAGAAATGCAGGAGTGGGCGTTGGGTGCAGCAGTTAAGTCGCCAATTGAACATCCTATCGCATATGGAAGAAGTTGAGTTTGAGTCCCTGGCTACTCCACTTCCAATCCAGCTTCCTGCTGACGCACACCCAGGGGAAGCAGCAGGTGACGGCTCATGTATTTGGGTTCATGACATCCACGTGGGATACCTGGAATGAGTTCCAGCCTCCTGGCTTCAGCCTGGCTCAGCCCCAGTTGTGGGCATTTGGAGAGTGAAACAACAATGGAAGTCATTCTCTCTCTCTCCCTCCCTCCCTCCCTCCTTTCTCTTCCTTTCAAATAAAATGAAAATAAGTAAAAGTTTTTTAAAACATTGAAATATTGTAATATTATTGTGCTTTCTGTTCTGAGAAGTTGGATCTCAAAAGGGGCTGATACATGAGAGTGAGGAAGGCAACGTGACTGTTGTTTGTCTTCAGGAGGAGATTGGTCTGGATGCAAACAGCACAGGCCCTGAAGACTCAGTGGCATCATCCAAAGAACTTCAAGAGAGGGGGGCCATCGTTGTGGTGCAGTGGGTTAAAGCCCTGACCTGAAGTGCCGGCATCCCATACAGGCGCTGGTTCTAGTCCCAGCTGCTCCACTTCCGATCCCGCTCTCTGCTATGGCTTGGGAAAGTAGTAGAAGATGTCCCAAGTCCTTGGGCCCGTGAACCCATGTGGGAGACCTGGAAGAAATTCCTGGCTTCGGATCTGCACAGCTCCAACTGTTGCAATCATTTGGGGAGTGAACTAGCGGATGGAAGACCTCTCTCTGTCTCTAACTCTCTCTGTAACTCTGACTTCCAAATAAATAAAATAAATATATTTTAAAAATTAAAAAAAAAAGAACTTCAAGAGAAAAGCAGCAAATCCCAGAGGTCTTGATCAGACTGCTCTTTGAAAACCCATCTCTCGGGGCCTGCCTTGTAGCGTAGCATCCCATCTGGGCACATGGGCCAGCTCTTTGACATAGTGGGTAAAGCCACCTGCAGTGCCAGCATCCCATTCAGGTGCTGGTTCAAGGGCCGGCTGCTCCACTTCAAATCCAGCTCCCTGCTAATACACCTAGGAAAGCAGTGGAAGATGGCCAAAGTACTTGGGCCCCTGCACCCATGTCGGGGACCCACAAGAAGCTCCCGGCTCCTGGCTTTGGAGAGTGAACTAGTGGATGGAAAATCTCTCTCTGCTGCCTTGCCTTTGACATAAATAAATAAATATTTTAAAAAGTAAAAAAGGAAGGAAGAAAACAGAAAGAGAGAGGGAGAAAAGAAAAGAAAACCTGTCAAAAGGATACTTGTAGATCTTCCAGCTAACTCCTAAATCCTGGTCATCAAATTTCTTCCTCTGAAGGAAACTATCCTGGGATAAGATTCATCTGTGGTCTGGTGATGTCTTCTGTTAGAAATAAAGGGAGGGAAGAAGAAAAGAAGGGAGGGAGGGAGGCAGGCAGGCAGGCAGGGAAGAAGGATGGATCCCAAAGCCAAAGAATTTTCGTTAACAGTTGAGACCATGTTTGTTTTTCAAGTACAACAGTGACATCTAGTGGAAAAATATGCTTCGGTCATTTCCAGCTGGACGAATTAAACATTTCTATTTCTGTTCATCAGAAAAATATGCATTCAAAAACTTGTCCCTTAATAAGTGTTTGTTTCTGGGGTCGACACTGTGGCGTAGTAGGTTAAGTCTCTGCCTATGAGACTGGCATTCCATATGGGTGCCGGTTTGAGCCCCAGCTGCTCCTCTTCTGATCCAGCTCCCTGCTAGTGGCCTGGGAAAGCGGAAGATGGCTCAAGTGCTTGGATCCTTGCACCCACATGGGAGACTTAGAATAAGCTCCTGTCTCCTGGCTTCAAATAGACCCAGCTCCAGCCGTTACACCTCTTCGGGGAGTGAACCAATGGATGGAAGATATCTCTCTCTCTCTCTCTCCCCCTTTGTTTGTAGCTCTGCCTTTCAAATACATAAATCTTTAACAACAACAACAAAAAAATATATTTGTTCCCTATGCACAGATCAGTGCCACTAATGGGAAAAGTTAGCCACATTACACTGCAAGGCTGTTGTGACTTACTTAGTGTGTGACCAGCACTCTGGCCCCACAGGAGTCTTCACCAGGCTATCACCCAACATCCGCATTTTCCAAGGTCAAGTGGGCCAGAGAACAAGGTCTGCTCCAGCCACCTGTCTTCCCTTCACTAGAACATGGATGTGGGGGCCAGCGCTGTGGTGTAGCGGGTAAAGCCGCAACCTACAATGCCAGCATTCCATATGGGCTCCGGTTTGAGTCCCGGCTACTCCACTTCCAATCCAGCTCTCTGCTATGGTCTGGGAAAGCAGTGGAAGAAGGCTCAAGTCCTTGGGCCCCTGCACCCACATGGAAGACCCAGAAGAAGATCCTAGCTCCTGCCTTTGGATAGGTGCAGCTCTGGCCGTTGCAGCCATTTGGAGATTGAACCAGTGGATGGAAGACCTGTCTCTCTGCCTCTCCTTCTCTCTGTGTGTAACTCTGACTGTCAAATAAATAATCTTTAAAAAAAAATAGAAGAAGAAGAAGAAGAACATGGATGTGGCATTTTGGCAGTAGCTACAGAGATTCTGGGTGGGGCTCTGCTAGTACTCCTAAAAGATACCTGGAGGTACCCGTGACAATACAGGAGGAGGGGATTAAAGCAAGGTTTGTAGAGAAGATACGCACAGGAGGAGACGTTTGATGCTCCAGTCTAGGAGGGGCGCTGTAACACGGGTTAAACTACATCCCATATTGGAGCACTGGTTCCAGTCCTGGCTGCTCTGCTTCTGATCCAGTGTCCTGCTAATGTGCCTAGGAGACAGCAGACGAAGGCTTGAGCCCCCACCATCCACATCGGGGCCCAGAGGGAGTTCCTGGATCCTGGTTCTGACTAAGGTTGCCGTGGGCATTTGGGAAGAGACCCAGTGGATAGAAGACCTCCTTAGTCTCTGTCTCTCCATCTGTCTGTCACTCTGCCTTTCAAAGAAATCTTTTTTTTAAAGGTCTTTTGAAATACAGAAAATATGGGGTCAATGTCATGGTGCAGCAGGTTGGGCCACTGCCTGTGAAGCCAATCAGAGTGCAGGTTCAAACCTTGGCTGCTCCGCTTCTCATCCAGCTTCCTGCTAATGGGCCTGAGAAGACAGCACATGATGGCCCAAATACCTTGGGCCCCTGCCACCCAGGTGAGACCAGGATGGAGCTCCTGGCTCCTGACTTCAGCCTGGTCCAGCCTTGATGGTTGCAGTCATTTAGGGAGTGAACCAGATCAGAAGATGGGAGATCCTCCCTCTCTCTCTCTCTCTCTTTCAAATAAATAAATCTTAAAACTATTTTTAATGTATACTAACATATAACTAACTAAAGAAAGCAAGCCAGGGCCTTGCTGTGGCATAGCAGGTAAAGCCACTACCTGCAGTGCCGGCATCCCATATGGGCACCAGTTCAAGTCTCGACTGCTCCACTTCTGATCCAGCTCCCTGCTGTCGCCTGGGAAAGAAGTAGGAGATACCCCAAGTTCTTGGGTCCCTGTACCTGCGTGGGAGACCTAGAAGAAGTTCCTGGCTTCGGATAGGCTCAACTCCGGCCATTGTGGCCATCTAAAGAATGAATCAGCCAATGCAAGACTTTTCTCTCTGCCTCTGGCTCTCTGTAACTCTGCCTTTCAAGTAAATAAATCTTAAAAAAAAAATACAGCAGAAATAAATCAAATAGAAGTGAAAAAAGTAACAAAAGATAAACAAAAAATAATGATTAAAAAAAGAAAGCCAGTAAGTAAGCTCTCAAGGCTCTTTGTTCTTCTCTAAGTTGAGTCTCGTCCTGCTGAGCCCTGCAAGACATGACTGGTTCTAGAGCTAAAGGAATCCTGATGACTAAAGAAAGCTCCCCTTTGTTCAGTGTGTACTATGAGCAAGGCATTGTGCTAAGATTTTATGAACGTTAACTCATGCTGTGATTCACATGACAATCCTGATGCATAGATATGATATTTAAAGTATTGATATATTTGAAAGACAGAGTGACATAGGGTAGGGGGACAGCAGGAGAGACAGAGGGAAAGAGACACCTTCTACCCATTGGTGCACTTCCCAAATGCCTGCAACAGCCAGAGCTGGGCCAGGCTGGCTGAAGCCAGGAGACTAGAACTCTATCCAGGTCTCTCAAGTAGGTGGCAGGGGCCCAAGTTCTTGAGCCATCACCTGCTACTTTCTAGCTGGGATTTGACCTGGCACCCCAAAATGCGATGCAGGAGTCCCTAGTAGCAGCTTAACCATGTCATAATGCCTGCCTCCATTATCTTTTTAGTATTTACAAGGGGTCTTCATCCATAGCCTTGGAAATTCATGACTGGAGCATAGGGAGATTACTGATGCCATAAACAGGAGTGTCAATTTGTAAAGTCAACAACAGGAGTCACTGTGCACTTACTCCTCATGTAGGATCTCTGTCCTTAATGTGCTGTACATTGAGATCTAATGCTATAACGAGTACTCAAACAGTATTTTTCACTTTGTGTTTCTATGTGGGTGCAAACTGTTGAAATCTTTACTTAATGTATACTAAACTGATCTTCTGTATATATAGAAAATTGAAAATGAATCTTGATATGAATGGAAGGGGAGAGAGAGCGGGAAAGGGGAGGGTTGCGGGTGGGAGGGAAGTCATCGGGGGTGGGGGGAGCCAATGTAGTCCATAAGCTGTACTTTGGAAATCTATATTCATTAAATAAAAGTTTTAAAAAAAGGGGGGTCTTCAAAATGTTCATGAGAATGCGTATTATTAAAAAAATGCATGGGCCGGCCCTTTGGTGTAGTGGTTAAAGCCGGCACCTGTATTGCCAGCATCCCACATGGGTGCCAGTTCGAGTCCTGGCTGCTCCACTTCCAGTCCAGCTCTCTGCTAATGCGCCTGGGAAAGCAGTGGAAGATAACTTAAGTGCTTGGGCCCCTGCACCCACATGGGAGACCCAGAAGAAGCTCCTGGCTGCTGGCTTTGGGTCTGTCCAGCTCCAGCTGTTGTGGCCATTTGGGGAGTGAATCAGCAGATGGAAGACCTCTCTCTCTCTCTTTCTCTCTAACTCTGCCTTTCAAATAAATAAATAATTTAAAAAATGCATGTATTCTAAAATGTTTTCTGCACTAAAATAAATGTTCAATTCCATTTTCATGAACTTTTTGGAGGTCCCTCATGTTTTGTTTCTTGCCACAGAAAAACAGAAAATCATATAAAAATAAAAAACAAAAAAAGCTGCTCCTTTCATTAGAGTCTAGACTGCTGATGAAACAGGATTTACTGCTTTCTGAAAATTGCTTTGTACTACCAGATTTAGTATATTATGTATTTCCAATTTCTGGAGAGATTGTCAACAATTCTACTTCATTAAAACTTTTAAAAACTACCATGAAAGCTGGGGGTTACAAGAATAGCTACTGGAGGCCGGCGCCGCGGCTCACTAGGCTAATCCTCCACCTTGTGTCGCCGGCACACCGGGTTCTAGTCCCGGTCGGGGCACCGGATTCTGTCCCGGTTGCCCCTCTTCCAGGCCAGCTCTCTGCTGTGGCCCGGGAGTGCAGTGGAGGATGGCCCAAGTGCTTGGGCCCTGCACCCCATGGGAGACCAGGAGAAACAACCTGGCTCCTGCCATCAGATCAGCACGGTGCGCTGGCCACGGCGGCCATTGGAGGGTGAACCAACGGCAAAGGAAGACCTTTCTCTCTGTCTCTCTCACTGTCCATTCTGCCTGTCAAAAATAAATAAATAAATAAATAAATAAATAAGAATAGCTACTGGAATCCATTGCCCAAACTGTGGTCCTGCTTCTCTATTTACTAGCTGTGTGACCTTGATCAAGTCACTTAACTTCTTAGAGCTTCAGTTTCTCATCTGTGAGATAATCATATTTGCCTCATGGGTGGTTGTGAGAATTTATTGAATCAAGTACTTAGAATCGTGCCTGGGGGCTGGCACTGTGGCGTAGCTGGTTAAAGCCACCACCTGCAGTGCTGGCATCCCACATGGGTGCCAGTTCTAGTCCCGGCTGCTCCTCTTCCGATCCAGCTCTCTGCTATGGCCTGGGAAAGCAGTGGAAGATGGCCCAAGTCCTTGGGCCCCTGCACCCACATGGGAGACCTGGAAGAAGCTCCTGGTTTTGGATCGGCCCAGCTTCAGCCAGTAGCGGCTGTTTGAGGAGTAACCCAGCAGATGGAAGACCCCCTCTCTGCCTCTCTGTAATTCTACTTTCAAATTAATTAACCAATTAATTAATAAAAGATTTACTTGTTTATTCGAAAGTCAGAGTTACACAGAGAGAGAAGGAGAGGCAGAGAGAGAGAGAGAGAGATGGGTCTTCCATCCTCTGGTTCATTCCCTAACTGGCTGCAATGTCCAGAGCTGGGCTGATCAGGAGCCAGGAGCCAGGAGCCTCTTCCAGGTCTCCTACACAGGTGCAGGGGCCCAAGCACCCAGGAGCCATCTTCCAGTGCTTTCCCAGGCCATAGCAGAGAGCTGGATTGGAAGTGGAGCAGCCAGGACTCGAACCAGCGCACATATGGGATTCCAGCACTGTGGGCAGTGGTTAGCCAGCCATCCCAAAGTGCAGGCCCCATCAAAAAATCTTAAAAAAAAAAAACAAAACTGCCTGATACTTTCTAAAGACTCAATGTCATGATTATTAGTATTATTAAGATCATATTAAAAAGTTGCAAGTTACTAATTTTATTTTTGAAGATTTTATTTAATTTCCACTCCTGTCCTCAGCCCTAGAGGAGTACCAATCTACTTTGACTTTCTGTGCATTTGTCCTTCCTGAACATTTTACACAAAGGGATCATCCTTGTGTAGCACTTGTGTTGGGTTTCTCCCGCAGAGCATGAGGGCCATTCGTGTTATGCTATGCGTTAACGGTGTGTTCCGTTTCACCGCTGAGTAGCAGTCCATTGTGCGGACACACGGCGTCGGATTTACTCACTGCTGGACTTTGGGTTGTTTCCAGTTCTTGGCTGTTGGGGAACGAGCTGCTATGAACATTCACACACAAATCTTTGTGTAGTTTTCAGTTCTCTTGAGTAGTAATAAAGAATAGAATTATTAGGTCATATGACAAATTTATGTTTAACTTTTACTTTAGAAATTTCTTCTTCTTCAGGGGCCGGTGCTGTGGTGTAGAAGGTTAAGCCTCGGCCTGCAGTACAGTCATCCCATATGGACACCAGATCAAGTCCTGGCTGCTCCACTTCCAATCCAGCTCCCTGCTAATGCGCCTGGGAAAGCAATGGAGGATGGCCCAAGTCCTTGGGCACTTGTACCCATGTGGGAGACTTGGATGAACCTCCTGGCTGGGAACAGGAGCCAGAACTGGACATGGAACATGGCTGTTCCAATGTGGGACGCTGATGTCCTAACTAGTATTTTAGCCATTAGGCCAAAAGCCCACTCCTAAATCAAGAAATTTTTAATGTTAGGACACTCCAGAAATAAAATGACATATCTGAGGAGATAATAAATTTCTAGTTGTGGTAACACAAATAATGGCTCTGAGTTTACTGAGGCCTGATCATGCACCAGGCATAATATGAATTAACTTATTGGATCCTCAAAATAACCTTAGAAAGAACTATTGTTATCCTCATTTTACAGATAAGGAAATTGCATTTATTTGCCCAGGGCCAGACAGCTAGAAAGCGGTCTATTTGGGGCCAGCACCTTGGCATAGCGAGTTAAGCTGCCGCCTGCAGAGCCAGTATCCCGGTATCCAATATGGGCACCGGTTCGAGTCCTAGCTGCTCCACTTCCGATCTAGCTCCCTGCTAATGCTCCTGGGAAAGCAGTGGAAGATGGCCCAAGTTCTTGGGCCCCTGCACCCACATAGGAGACTCAGAAGAAGCTCCTGGGTCCT
The DNA here is from genome assembly GCF_964237555.1 of Oryctolagus cuniculus. Taxonomy (NCBI): domain Eukaryota; kingdom Metazoa; phylum Chordata; class Mammalia; order Lagomorpha; family Leporidae; genus Oryctolagus; species Oryctolagus cuniculus. The sequence goes on from NC_091451.1 coordinate 6,651,824, forward strand.
GGTTTTGGATTGGCCCAGCTCCAGCCATTGTGGCCATTGGGGAAATGAACCAACAAATGGAAGATCTCGCTCTGACTCTCTCTCTATCTCTGACTTTCAAATAAATAAATAACTCTTTAAAAAAAAAAGTGGCCTCCATGAAGCCATAGAATCTGGCCTCTAAGCTGTGTTCCAGTAGGGACTTGTTGCCCAGTGGTAAGGGAGGGGTGAAGGGGATCATAGGGGCATAAAACACCAGCCAGGATGAATATTCTCACGTGATGAATAGCTCATTTATTGAACATGTGCTGTGTGCCAGGCACAGGACTGAGGATTTCACAAGCACTAAAAGAGAACCCAGCGAAGTCCCCAGCAGAGAGGAGAGTACATTATACTCAGTTGATTGCTAACTGCTTTGATCACTTGTAACGCCCTCAGCAGCAACTATATTAGAAGAGTATTATTGAGGGCCAGTGCTGTGGCGTAGCCGGTAAAGCTGCCACCTGCAGTGCCAGCATCCCATATGGGCACTGGTTCGAGTCCTGGCTGCTCCACTTCCCATCCAGCTCTCTGCTATGGCCTGGGAAAGCAGTGGAAGATGGCCCAAGTCCTTGGGCCCCTGCACCCACATGGGAGACCCGGAAAAAGCTCCTGGCTCCTGGCTTCGGATCGGCGCAGCTTTAGCCATGAGGCCAACTAGGGAGTGAACCAGCGGATGGAAGACCTCTCTTTCTGTAACTCTGCCTCTCAAATAAATAAATAAATCTTAGAAAAAAAGAAGAAGAAGCAGAAGCAGAAGCAGAAGCAGCAGAAGAGATGCCAGCTGAGACCCACATCCCATTCCAGAGTGTGGGTTCAAGTTTGTCCCGCTGTGAGTCTGGCTTCCTGCCGAGGAATGTGCCGGGAGACAGGAGACAATGGCCCAAACAACTGCCACCCACGTGGGGACCCGGACTGAGTTCTTGGCTTCTGGCTCGTGGCTTTGGCCTGGCCAAGTCCTGGCTGTTGTAGGCTTTTGGAGGCGTGAACCAGTGGATAGAGAGCTGTCTGTCTCTCTCTTTCTGTCTTTCTGCCTCTCAAATAAATAAATAAAAATTTTAAAGTCTATGCAAACTTAGATAAATCTTAGAAATTAGTATAACATAAACTACGTGAAGTAAAATCTTACATCGTATAAGTATGTATCAGAAGTGCAGTGAAATTAGATTGAATTTTTAAAATATTTTTTTATTTGAAAGGCAGAATTGCAGAGAGAGAATCTTCCATCTGCTGGTTCACTCCAGGAGTCTGGAGACTCTTCCAGGTCTCCTACATGGGTACAGGGGCCCAAGGATGTGGGCTATCTGCTGCTGCTTTCCCAGGTGCATCAGCAGGGAGATGGATTAGAAGTGGAGCAGCTGGGACTTGAACCGGCGCCCATATGGGATGCCAGTTAATAAGGAGATAAAGCTAGAACGGTGATCACAAATCCAAGTAAAATGGCCCCGCGGGATGAGAAGTGAACAGAAGCTTCCACCCCTCCCAGCCTCTTAGGGTAGAACTGCACTTCTGCGCCCCCAGACCAAGAGTGGAGAACCTCCAGCACTGCTGTGTGTGCAGAAGGCGCGGGAGAGGCCGCCTGGAGGAGCCGCGGCCAGATCGCTAAGCCCGCGCCCTCCGCAGACAGCGGCAAGGGTTGTGCTGCCTTCCGATGAGGAAATCCGAAAGTCCATGAATCATTACAACCCGCGGGACCCTAGCAGAGCCAAAGAGTAAATAAAATAAAATAAAAAATAAAAATAAGATGTGACCTCATAAGGACCTTGGTGAGTCAGAGTCCATGGAATCCCCACGATAAACAACCCTGAGGAGGAGCCGGAGTCCAACAGGAGAAAGGGAACAACAAACGATGGATGATCTTCCGAGGGAACAGCGGATCTGAGGGGGGTAGGGGGAGGGGGAGGGAAGGGGAGGGGGAGGGGGGAGTGGGAGGGGAGGGGGGAGGGGGGAGGGGAAGGAAGGATATCCTGATAAAGGAATTGAGAGGTGTGACACCATCATCCACAAGGTGGCGCACAGAGGAAAAAACAGCACGGGAACACGAACTTCAGGAAAAAAAAAAAAACAACACAAGGAGAAACTCCAATTTGTGGCTAATAATATCTTCAAGAAGAGGAAGTAGAGAGAGAAGGACACAATATGATAAACGAGGTTGGTGGTGAATTCTCCTAGCTATGACTTCAAAACCTAAAAATTTCAACAAATCTTTTTGAAATGTTTAATTAACTCAGTAAGTAATTTTATTTGACAAAGAGAGAGAATTTTATTCTATCCATAGGTTCACTCCCCAAATGCTTGGAACCAGGAACTCAATCCAGGTCTCCCACGTGGGTGGCAGGGACCCACTATGGGAGCCATTATCTCCTGTCTCCCAGGGTGCGTTAGGAAGAAGCCAGAATCAGCAGCCAGAGCTAAGACTCCAAGCCAGGCACTCCAATAAGAAATAAAGACCCCACCACCACCACCACCAGTGGCTGCCCCTCAGTGCCTCGTAACTAGGATCCAGACTAGCAAATCAACACCTGGACACTCTAGAAATCAAAGACAATAAACAAATCTTTAAAAATACCGAGGATGAGAGGTGGGAGGGTAGGCGTGGGGAACAGAAGCTGAAAAAAGATCAGACTGATGTGGATTTGTCGTCAGTAGGCTTTTTATTAAATTATAGAACCCAGAAAAAAAGAGATATGGAACATTGAGGAAAATGAAGCTTAGTAAATTTAGATTGAATTTCTCCTAAAGAGTGACAAGCCGCAGCCAATGGAATGAGGGACAGCTGAGTTATTTTACGAATTGTTTTTACTTTAGTTAAAGGACCGAGAGAGGGACAGAAAAGGAGAGCTTCCGTCCACTGGTTTACTCCTCCACTGCCCACAACAGCCAGGGTTGGGCCAGGACTGGACCCAGGAGCCTGGACTCCACCCGGCTCTCCCAGTTTCCCAGAGCCATAACCACTGCCTCCCAGAGCTGAGTCTTTGACCCAGGCTCTCCGACGTGGGTCGCAGGTGTCCCAGCAGGGTCCTTACGGCTGGGTCAGATGCCCAACTCCAGCAACAGCTGTTAAACGGTTCTTCCTCTGCCTCCTGTCTCTGGGGAGCAGAGTTTGGAGAAGTCCTAGTCGCAATGAAGTTCTCATCAGGAGGAAAACAAGTGGCATAAGAAGGGTGTGATAGCCTGGTGCTCCCAGAAAACCTGTGGCGATTCTCTCTGCAGAGAGCCAACCATATTCAACAGCACCCTGCGGTCTCTTTAAGGGCCTTTTGTTGATCACAAACTGTGAGATCTCACAGAAATGCCCCCTGCAGGTTTCCCCCAGGGTCCCTCAAACTTTACCACAATGGAGCTGTGCAGATAGGACAGCCCTAAGGCAAAAAATCCAAAATTCTCCAGAATCGGAAATTTTTTCCCCGGTGCTCGGATGGCACTGCAGTGTGAACTCAGGCGATGAGTCAGAGCCGTAACACAGGTGCACTAAAAACGCTGTATAAAATTACCTCTGGGCTGTGTGCATAACGTGTATGGAAACGAGTTTCATGTTTAGATTTGGCTCCCCTGCCCCGACTTTCTCATGGTGCGTATGCAAATATTCCAGAATCTGAAATCCAAAGCAGCTGTGGTCCCAAGCATTTTGGATCACGGATATCCAACCAGAACTGATTTTTCTGGCATAAAAGATGCAAGCAGGCTACTTAGTCTAAGAGTTAATACACCTGTGTCCCCAAGAGTCACCAAGAGGCTTAGGCAAGAGAGCGCAGAACACAGGGAGAGAATCTGAAACCACTGATGGCTTGAGCTCATTTTGCAAAGAAGGTTCCAGGAAAGCTGTTCAGCCGCTACCGCATCTTCAGGGACCAGGAAAGTCACCAGCCGCCACTCTGAGTCGGATTTTTGAATGAAGACGCGCGTGGCCCTCTTACTTCCCCTTTTCTACACCTGGACACGTCCCCTGTCCTCGGCAACTCCTTCTCAGGGAGGGAGTCCTTGGGGAACTGCACCTTCCCGCTGTCTAATTTACTTGTCGCAGGTGGTAACATTCCCCTGGGCGTTCTCACAGGGGGCTGACTATACCACGACGCCCCGAGGAGTTAGACCCATCGTGCTCACGAGCAGTAGTAGCACCTGCACTGAGTATCCAGCTCAGGCTCTGGCTGCAGCTTCCTGCTAGTGCAGCCCTGGATGGGCACAGTGGGGGCTCAGGTATTTGGGTCCCTGCCACTCATGTGGGAGACCTGAGTTGAGTTTTCAGCTCCTGGTTTTGACCTGTCCCAACTCTGACTGTTGAGGGCATTTGGGGAGCAAGTCAGCAGATGGGCGATCTCTCTTTCTCTCTCTCTCTGCATTTCAAGTAAATAAATAAATATTTTTTGAAAAGAAATGGAAATAAAATGGGATAGCTTTTCCTAACTCCTCAATATTCCCAAAAACACAAAAACATTCAAGGAATATTGAGTGGTGGGACTTATAAACAAACCTTATAGAATGTTTTCTTTAAGAATAAAAATCACAAAGGCCACCGCCTGCAGTGCCGGCATCCCATGTGGGTGTCCGTTCAAATCCCGGCTGCTCCACTTCCAATCCAGCTCTCTGCTATGGCCTGGGAAAGCAGTAGAAGATGGCTCAAGTCCTTGGGCCCCTGCACCCACAGGGAGACCTGGAAGAAGCTCCTGGCTCCTGGCTGTGGATGGGTGCAGCTCTGGCTGTTGTGGCCAATTGGGGAGTGAACCAGTGGATGGAAGATTCTCTCTCAGCCTCTCCTTCTCTCTCTGTGTAACTCTGATTTTCAAATAAGTAAATAAACCTTTTTTAAAAAAGAATAAAAATCACTTATTGAACACTGAGATTTTTTTCTGCACTCACAAATACTATATATGTGTGTGTGTGTGTGTACATACATACATATGTATATAATTTGGTAGATAAGCATGTATGTGCTTGTTGCGCACAGGCATATGTGGAGCTATATTGATACATATGGTGGTGTGCACAACTTTTAAAACTATTTGTTTTGACATAATTACAAATTTGCCAAAGAGTTGCAAGAATAATATAAGGAATTCTCGTGTACCCACCAGACACATACCTTATATTTTGTACCATTTCCTTTAACATTCTCTCTTCTTTTTTAAAAGTTTATTTTATTCATTGGAAAGGCAGAGAGAGAGACACACATCCAGAGAGAGAGAGAGATAGACAGACAGATCTCTCAACTGCTGGTCCACTTCCAAAATGCCTGCAATAGCCAGGCCTGGGCCAGGTCAAATCCAGGAAGTGGGAACTCAATCCAGGTCTCCCACTCTTCATCTCTTTTGAACTGGAAAAGTTCCTCAGTGTGAAAAGTACAGGCTAGACATTTTGTAGAACGTCGCCCCATTTAGGTTTGTCAGATGTCACATTGTAATTAGATTCACACTTTGTGTTTTGGCAAGGAATATCACATAAGTGACACTACCTCATTCTTACAGCGTCAGACCAGGAGACACATGAGCTCAGTGTCTCAGTACTTCTAATGTCAACTTTAATCACCAGTGGTGCAACCAGATTTCTTGATTGCAAAGTTTATGTCTTCCCCTATGTAAACATTAAGTCATTTGTGGGAGGTTCTTTGGTACAATGTAAATATTCCATCTCTCATCGTATTCTTACCCACTAGTTTTTTTTTCTTCATAATTCTTTACTTGGGTTCATTTCACTCCCCAGATATTTTTTTCTGAAGACAGAGTTACAGAGAGAGGTAGAGACAGAGAGAAAGGTCTTCCATCCACTGGTTTTACTCCCAAGATGGCCACAACGGCCGGAGCTGTGCCGATCCTTAGCCAGGAGCCAGGAGCTTCTTCCGGGTCTCCCACATGGGTGCAGGGGCCTAAGGACTTGGGCCATCTTCTACTGCTTTCCCATGCCACAGCAGAGAGCTGGACCGGAAGAGGAGCAGCTGGGTCTTGAACTGGCGCCCATATGGGATGCTGGCACTGCAGGCCAGGGCTTTAACCCACTGCGCCACAGTGCCCCCCCCCAACTAGTTTTGACATTCACTAATGATCTTTGATTTCACTATACTTTATGGCTGATACTCTATTGTTAGTAAAAGCTTTACTTTCTTCTGTAGTCATCCATTCTTGTTAGGTTACTCATTCATTCTTGCTGGCGTCAGCTAATAGAATCTTAGTCTGTTCATTGGATCATACTCCATTTTTATCATTATTTATTTTGCTGCTCAAATTGTTCTGAATTTGGCTAGTAAGAGAACCTTCAAGTTAGATCCATTGTCCCTTTTGACATGCTCTGAGCATTCTTGAAGCACTTTTTTTTTTTATAAAAGATTTATTTATTTATTTGAGAGGCAGAGTAAGGCAGAAGCAGAGAGAGAGAGAGAGAGAGGTCTTCCATCTGCTGGTTCACTTGCAAGATGACCGCAACAGCTGGAGCTGCTCCTATCTGAAGCCAGGAGCCAGGAGCTTCTTCTGGGTCTCCCACATGCCTGCAGGGGCCCGAGGACTTGGGCCATCTTCCACGGCTTTCCCAGGCCATAGAGCAGAGAGCTGGATCAGAAGTGGAGCAGCCAGGACTCGAACCAGCACCCATATGAGATGCCAGCACTGCAGGCGGAGGCTTTACCTGCTACACCACAGCACTGGCCCCTCTTTAATCACATTTTTTTTTTTTATGGTGAAAAAACGTATATTTAGAATGAGCCAGCTGGACTCCGTTCAGATGATCCCAATTTTGTTGTCAGCGTCCAGAGCATCACAGTCAGGAGCCGCCGCACACACGCCTTCTTCTCTCCGTCAGGGCTGATCAGGGTGTTGACTTTGGCCACATCAATGTCATAGAGTTTCTTCACAGCTTGTTTGATCTGGTGCTTGTTGGCCTTGACATCCACAATGAACACCAGTGTGTTGTTGTCTTCTATCTTCTTCATGGCCGACTCCGTGGTCAGGGGGAACTTGATGATGGCAGAGTGGTCAAGCTTGTTTCTCCTGGGGGCGCTCTTCCGAGGGTATTTGGGCTGCCGTCGGAGGCGTAGCGTCTTGGGCCGCCGGAAGGTGGGGGACGTGCGGATCTTCTTCTTCTTGTGGCTGTGGACGCCTTTCAGCACTGCCTTCTTGGCTTCAAGACCTTCGCTTTGGCTTCGACTTTAGGAGGGGCAGGAGCTTCCTTCTTCGCCTTTGGCGCCATCTTGGTGAAAAAGCTCTTTAATCACATTTTACAAAAAATTTTTTTGAGAAACAGAGAGGCAAAGAACTCCCAGCCACTGGTTCAGTTCCCAAATGCCCATGGTAGCTAGGACTGGGCCAAGATGAAGCCACAAGGCACAACTCAATCCAGGTCTCTCATGAGGGTGGCAGGAACCCAAGTACTTGAGTCATCACTGTCGCCTCTCCGGGTCTGCGGTAGCAGGAAAAGAGTAGCCAGAGCTGGGTAGTGAACCGAAGTACTTCAATATGGAAGCTAGGTGTCTCCACCAGCATCGGAAATGCCCACCCCTAAGCACCTTTCTCACTTCTGGCGCAAAATATTCTCTGTTCATCTTGTTCCTTCCCTACCCCAAGAGGAAAATCAAGGAATTGAATCCTAGTAAGGTGTGCTCGTTGAAACTGGTGGGCCATTTGAGACCCTGCCTGCCAAAATGTATGTAAGCGCATATTGTTAGATACAGGTTCTATCCAGCTATCCATCTATCACTATCTGTTCACCTACATTCAAGAGTTAAATTAAGGGCAGGTGTTCAGCCTGGTAGTTAAGCTGCCCGCTAAGATGACTGTGTATCACATCATAGCACTTGGGTTCAGCGTCCCCCTCTGGCTCCTGACTCCAGCTTCCTGAGAAGCTGCAGCCCCAGGGAGGCAGCAGAAGTGGCTCAAATACTTGGGTCCCTGCCACCTACAGGAGAGCCCTGGATCGTGTCCCCAGATTCCAGCTTCAGCCTGGTCCAGGGCCATACCCTGTGTTGTTTAGGGCAGAAGTCACGCCCAGCTTTTGTGAAATTTATTCCTAAGTTCTTTTTATGCTGTTGTAAACAGAATGTGGCTTTTAAAAAAATTATTTTATTTATTTGAAAAGCAGAGTTACAGAGAGAGAGAGAGAGAACGAGAGACAGAGACAGAGAGATCTTCCATTGTTGGTTTACTCCCCAAATGGCCGCAATGGCTGGAGCTGGGCCAATTTGAAGCCAAGAGCCTGGAGCTTCATCCAGGTCTCCCACATGGGTGCAGTTGCCCAACGACTTGGGATATTTTTCTCTGCTTTCCCTGGGTGCATTAGCAGGGAGGTGTATTGAAAGTGGAACAGCTGGATCTTGAACTGGCACCCATATGGGATGCCAGCGCTGTAGGCAGCAGCTTTACTGGCTACACCACAACACCGGCCCCATGAATTGGTTTTTACTTCATCTTCCAGTTGTAGTTCCAATGTCATTGATTTTTGAATTTTGACCTATGATCCTGGGATTATTAGTTCTAGAGTTGTCTTATAGATTCTTGGATTTCCTGTGTTAAGTATGACATGTATGAACACTCAAAGCTTTATTCCTTCCTGTCCCCTCTGTACTCCTTTTATTCCTTGTTCTTGCATTGACCAAGATCTCCAATAAATGCTGAAATATAATGTTAAGAAAGGACATTTTGTATTGTTTCTGATCTCTGAAAAAAAAAAATACTGGGGCTGACATGGTGCCACAGTAGGCCAAGCCACTGCCCGTGATGCTAGAATCCCATACGAGCACTGGATGGAGTCCCAGCTGCTCCATCTGCTGCCCCACTCTCTGCTAGTACTCCTGGGAAGGCAGCCGAAGACGGCCCAGGTACTTGGGCCCCTGCACTCATGTGGGGGGCCCCGATGACATTCCAGGTTCCCAGCTTCAGCCTGGTCCAACCCCTGCCATTCTGGCATTTGGGAACTGGACCAGGGGATGGAAAATCTCTCTATATATAGTTCTGCCTTTAAATAAATCTTAAAAAAAAAAAAGAAAAAGAAAAAAGTGTTTTACTGTTAATGTGAGGCGAGTCCTCTGTGATTGACAGCTATTTAAGAGGCTGGAGCCTCTTAAAGGAGACATGTAGATCATTTTAAAGATTTATTTATATTTGAAAGGCAGAGTTACAGAGAGGCAGAGAGAGAGAGAGAGAGAGAGAGAGAGAGGTCTTCCATCCACTGGTTCACTCCCCAGATGGCCACAACGGCTGGAGCTGAGCTGATCTGAAGCCAGGAGCCAGAAGCTTCCTCCGGGTCTCCTGTGTAGGTGCAGGAGCACTTGGGCCATCTTCCACTGCTTTCCCAGGCCATAGCAGAGAGCTGGATCGGAAGTGGAGCAGCCGGGACTTGAACTGGTGCCCATATGGGACGCCGGCACTGCAGGCGGTGGCTTTACCTGCTACACCACAGCGCAGGCCCCAGGGCCTAAATTTCTTTTCCAGACTCTTGCCTTTTACTTAGAGAAGCATTCTAAGTACAGGCACAAACATGACATGCAGCATGACACACTTTCTATACAAAGTAAGGAAAACACACAGGCACATGTGGGCTTTGTCAGGGAGAGTGGGCCGGGAAAGGTGAAGAGGGATTGTCATACCCTGCTGGCTCTGAGTCCACACGGGGGAGAGCTTCCATCCACTGGCTCACTCTCCAGATGTCCACGATGGCTGGGGTTGGGCCAGTGCCAAAGACCAGAGCTGAAAATTCAATGCAGGTCTCCCACACTGGTGACAGGAATCCAACTCCTTACCTGTCCCCGCTGGCTCCCGGGGTCTGCATTAGCAGGAACCTGGAGTCAGGAGCCAGAGCCAGGTTTTGAACCTGGTACTCGTATCTGGGACGCAGGCATCCTTACCAGAAGGCTGAACACCCACTCCTGGATCTTCGATGGCCTGCTTCTTTGGCTGACTTTCAACTGTGTTGTCTGGAGTATTCCTAATTAATGTGCAGAATAGAGGTCAAAGAGTCGAGCAGAATCCAGATGCAGAAATTGGTGTTTCTCAAGATTTTTCCCTTTATTTTTCAGCCACTCTGACAGGCCCAAAGACTTGCTTGCTGAAGTCATAGTTGCTCCACTCTGCATAAACTGGGCAGTGCCCACAAAAGAAAACCATTTCAAAAATGCCGATATTCAGCGCTTGCGTTGTGGAGAAGCAGGTTAAGCTTCCACCTACAGGGCCAACATCCAATATGGGCACTGGTTTGAGTCCCGGCTGCTCCACTTCCCATCCAGCTCCCTGCTAATGTACCTAGGAAAGCAGCAGAAGATGGCCTCAGCGCTTGGGCCCCTGCACCCAGCTGGGAGACCCAGAGGAAGCTCCTCACTCCTGGCTTCAGCCTGGGCCAGCCCCAGCTATTGCAGCCATTTGGGGAGTGAACGGTGGATGGAAGATCTCTCTCTCTCTCTCTCTGTCTCTCTCTGTAATTCTGATTTTCAAATAAATGAATCTTTTTTAAAAATGCAGATATTCTAGTGCTTTCTCCTTTTTTAAAAAAGTTTGTTTCTCCTTAGTTTCTAGGTAATTTTGGTCTCTCTCCGTTGTCTTCAAGTCAGTGTTTTTCCCTTAACTTTATTTTTTTCTGTCTCTTTAGACATTTTTAAAACTCTTTATGAGGGCTGGTGCTGTGGCGCAGCGGGTTAACGCCCTGGCCTGCAGTGCCAGCATCTCATACGGGCGCTGGTTCTAGTACCGGCTGCTTCTCTTCCGATCCAGCTCTCTGCTATGGCCTGGGAAAGCAGTGGAGGATGGCCCAAGTCCTTGGGCCCTTGCACTGGCATGGGAGACCTGGAAGAAGCTCCTGGCTCCTGGCTCCTGGCTCCTGGCTCCTGGCTTCGGATCAGCACAGCTCCAGCCATTGAGGCCAATTGGGAAGTGAACTATCAGATGGAAGACCTCTCTCTCTCTCTCTCTCTCTCTCTCTCTTTCTCTGCCTCTCCTCTCTCTGTATAACTCTGACTTTCAAATAAATAGATAAATCTTAAAAAAAACTTTATGATTAGCAATAATTGTGCATATTTATGTGGTATAATGTGACATTTCAATGAATGTGTGCAATGTGTACTGATCAAATCAGGGTAATTAACACTTACCTTTCCTTGTCATTACTTTATGATTGCCCAGTAAATATTCATTATCATTTCCACATTCCACAGTTGCTCTCTGGGGGAAGGTTGGCAACTGCTCTCAGCACCATAATATGGATTACTTAAATTATACTCATCCCAACAGTGATAGAAATTATATGCTTTTATATATATGCTTTATATATGTTTATATATTATTATTTATATATGCTTTTTATATGGTTTTAATAACTTTGTGACCACCTTAAAGTTCATATGAGTGAGGGGCTGGCACTGTGGCATAGCGGGTAAAGCCTCCGCCTGCAGTTCCGGCATCCCATATGGGTGCGCACCAGTTTGAGTCCTGGCTGCTCCACTTCCGATCCAGCTCTCTGCTGTGGCCTGGGAAAGCAGTGGAAGATGGCCCAAGTCTTTGGGTCCCTGCACCCACATGGGAGACCCAGAAGAAGTTCCTGGCTCCTGGCTTTGGATCGGCGCAGCTCTGGCCATTAGGGGCAATCGGGGATCAGATGGAAGACCTCTCTGTCTCTCTCTCTATGCCTCTCCTTCTCTCTCTGTGTAATTCTTTCAAATAAATAAATAAATCTTTTTTAAAAAGTTTATATGAGTGAAATGGAACATCTTTTTCTTTGACTATTGTGGCTAGCTCGTGTCTATAGTCTCTTCACTTTTTATTTGTTGAACTCTTTATTTAATGGCACCAATAAGCCTTTGACTGTCATGCAAATTTAAAATGTTACCTAAAAAAATAATAAAATACTTTTCAAAAATTCTAAAAATTGCCTGTGTTACGTAAGGGATCTCAGACAAAAATGTCTCCCAAACAAAGCATCTGTTTTTAGCCATTTTTTGAATGATGGTTTAAGATTATCATTTCAATAAAAAGATTCTAAACACACAAAAAATTATAATCATTCTATTCTCTGAGTCTTTCTAATCTGAGGTCCTGAGACTATTTATATAAACCAATTTGCTTTACAAAGGTAAGGAGAAGATATCAACCAAATTTGAACAAGTTCCATTGGTAATAATTTATCTCAGGGGAGTGGAATAGAACATACGCTTTCTCACTGTTGTTTTGAATTGTAAGACTGTCCTGTCTTCTGACAAAGTGCTCTGTACGGGCAGGCAAGTGCAAATTTTATGAGCTGTGAGTCAGCTTTTTCTTCAACAGCACCATAACATACCTTACCGACTTTCTCTATTTGTTACATAAGCGAGAATTTTCCTGCCTCCTTCTAAAATAGCTCTGTTTTATTCGTTTTATGCTTGTGTTTTGGGGTGCAGTAAATGAATTTGGTTTAAAGAAGTGTGCTACTGTAAATTCTAATCTAGACCATCTCTTAGAGTCTCTAAAATTAACTATCCTCACATGTTTTTGTTCTCTTGAATATGGAAGAGTGGTGGATCACAGGAAAGCAATACTGGGCATCGAAATTCCCAGCCCTGATGAGCTCCTTCAAAGTGCTGCCTACCTGGGGGAGGGGGAGGGGGGACAGAGTGGGTAAGATGCACTTGTGATGGCCACACCCAGTAATGGGGAGCCTGGGCTCAAGTCCTGGCTCTGACTCCTACCTCCACTTCCTGCTGATGTGTGCCCTGGGAGGCAGCAGTGATGGCCCAAGTAGTTTGGTCACTGACATCCATGTGGGAGACCGAGATTGGGTTCCCAGCTCCTGGCTTCAGCCTGGCCTTTGTGGGCATCTGAGGAGTAAATCGGCAGATGAGAGATCTTACCCCTTCCTCCCTCTCTCTTTCTACCTTTCAAACAACTGTTTAAAAAGATTAATGTATTTATTTAAAAGGCCAAGTTAGAGAGAGAGAGAGAGAGATCTTCCATTCATTGGTTTACTTTCTATTGGCCACAAAGGCCAGGGCTGGGCCAGGCCGAAGAGAGGAGGCTGTAACTCCATCCTGGTCTCCCACGTGGGAACAGGGGCCCAACTAGTTGGGCCATTTTCTACCACCTTCAAGGCACATTAGCAGGGAGCTGGATTGGAAATGGGAGCAGCTGGGACTCGAACCAGCGCTCACATGGTATGCTGGTACTGCAGGCAGTAGCTTACCCTACTGTGCCCCAACACTGGCCCCTCAAATAATTTTTAAAAATTCTTTTTAAGTGCTGCCTAGTTGATAACTAATGTAATCACTTATCAGCAAAAATATTCCTCTGATTTTTTTTATTTGAACTCATTCAAGGATCCCTTACACAAAAACTCTTTATTACTAATGACTTTGCCATAAGGTAACTGGTCTATAGTATTTGACATTTTCCCAGTGGTAATAAAAGTGAAAGACAAAGAGAAGACTTATGCTGAGAAACTGCTTACATCAAATGTTACTTAAGTTCAAAGGCATGTATGCAACTACACGGGACTGACATTCAGAATAGTTCAGAACTGTAACTGCTGGCGCCTCGAGTCAGGCGGGTTTGCCAAAGATTGCCATTGCTTAAGGCTTTATGCAATCATTCCTCTGATGTAGGTTTCATCGACATCTGGACATTCCTGTTCATCAGAGAGGCAGGAATTTTTCGTTCTAATTGTGATATGGAGCTCACTAATCTTCTGTTGTCATCTTAATCAATAGGAATACGTATTGGAATAAACAGTCACTTAAAGTCCCCAGTGAACTGGGAGGCTGATTAAATGCAACACGATGCCCTGATGTAGGTCAGTGTGTTCCCTCCTCCCTGCCATGCTGACTAATTCACGAAAGGCTTTCAGTGGTAAAGGAAAAGTACTAGGCACTGTCTTTTTTTTTTTTTTTTTTTTTTTGAGACAAATAGACATGGACAGACAGAACTCCCATCCCCTGGTTCACTCCCAAAATACCTACATTAACCCAGGGCCAAAGCCCAGGGCCAGAAATTCAATCCTGGTCTCCCAAGTGGGTGGCAGGGACCCAACTGCTTGAGCCATCACCTGCTGCCACCCAGGGGGCCCATTATCAGGAAGCTGGAAGCAGGAGTGGAGCCAGGACCAGAACCTGCGACCAGAGCCGGGATGTGGGAGGCAGATATCGCAAGCAGCACTTGAGCACCAGGCCAAATGCCCATCTCTGTGTGTTTTCTCATTAAACAAAGGCTGTCACAATATCTGATCTCAAGTGCTGATAGGTTGCCCCTCTACATTATAACTTTCTGGAGACATGGATCATGTCATACTATGAATCTGCAGTTCTGGCCTTGCCTAGCATGTTGCCTTGTTTCTGGTTTTTTTGATAGGCAGAGTTAGACAGTGAGAGAGAGAGACAGAGAGAAAGGTCCTCCTTCCGTTGGTTCACCCCCCAAATGGCTGCCATGGCCTGCGCGCTGTACCGATCCGAAGGCAGGAGCCAGGTGCTTCTCCTGGTCTCCCATGAGGTGCATGGGCCATCCTCCACTGCACTCCCTGGCCACAGCAGAGAGATGGCCTGGAAGAGGGGCAACTGGGACAGAATCCGGCGCCCCAACCAGGACTAGAACCTGGGGTACTGGCGCCACAGGCGGAGGATTAACCTAGTGAGCCACAGCACCAGCGTTGCCTTGTGTTTTACTGAATGGTGAGAAACTGTTTAATACACAGTGAACTTTTGCCTAAGTGAAGAAGTTCGAGTTAAAGGAGGAAGTCAGGACCTGCTAGTATTTCATATTCAGGACACAGAATTTCCTTTAGTATACACATGGGGGATTGGCTTCAGAGCCCCTGTGGGTACCAAAACCCAAGGATGCTGAAGTCCCTTATGTAAAATGGTGTTGTATTTTCTTATAACCTCCCACTTCCTCCCCTATATTTTAACTCATGTCTGGGTTACTTACAGTACCTGATAATATGTAAAGACTATGTAACTAGCTGCTATACCATATTGTTTAGTGAATAATACCAAGGGAAAAAAGTCTGTATAAGTTTAGCACAAATCAAGTTATTGTTGACCTGTGGTTGGTTGAATCCATGGATGTGAAACACACAGATATGGAAAGCCGGGTTGTTACTGCTGCATTTTATTTCTATTACTGATGTGAGTTGAATGTTTGTGTCCCCCCAGAAGTCACAGGTGAACCCTAATTTGATGGTGTTTAGAGGTGGGGTGTTTGGGGTGGGTAATTAGGTTTGGGTCAGGTCACAAAGGCAGGGCCCCCGTGATGTATCGGTGACCTTATAAGAAGAGCATGAAACCAGAGCTCGGCTTCCCACCTGCTCTCTGCGGGAGAAGACACAGCAGGAAGGCAGATGTGTTTCGCCAGGAGGAGGGAGCTCATTAGAAGTCAACCATGCTGGCACACTAAACACTAACCATGAGAAATACAAGTCTGTTATTTAAACCACCAAGTTTATGGCATTTTGTAATAGCAGCCCAAATTGACCAAGACAAGTAAGTAATACATCAATAATTAAGTAATACAAATTGACAAGACTAGTAATACATTAATTTAAGCCCTACCTACAAAATTGTAGCTATTTTATTGACTGGGAATAGGTGTTTAGCCTAGCAGTTAAAATGCCTGCATCCCATGTTGGAGTCCTTACAGCTCCTGACTCCAAGTTCCCACCAAAGCAGAGCCTGGGAGGCAACGGTGATGGCTCAAGTAATTGGGTTCCTGCCACCCACGAGGGAGACCTGGGTTGTGATTCTGCCTCCTGGCTTCCACCCTGCCTAGCATTGGCAGTTGGAGGCATTTGAGAAGCGAACAAGAAGATGGGAGCTCTCTCTCTCTCTGCCTTTCAACAACAACAAATTGTAGCTATTTTATTGATCAAAACCTTCTCTCTTGTCTTCAGCTTCTTACCATGTAAAATGAGAAAAATATCTTCAACTGATACTCAATAATCCACTGAATGACATACAAATACAAAGCTCTAATAATTTTGTGATAGCTGTAAAAGTCCTATGAGAGATCAAGATTTCTAAATCTACAATCGTATTTCAAAATCAAGATGTGCTCAGCTCGAAAAAAAGATTGTTCTGTCAAAAGGATAATCACAGGAAAATATGCCTTTGTATCAACACTTTTCATTTAAAACTGAAGTCTTTAAACACAACAAACTTGTTTCATACAACCATATTAAAAATAGCTTATTTTATGAGGCCAATGTTGTGGTGTAGTAGGCTAAGCCTCCACCTGCAGTGCTGGCATCCCAAATGGGTGCTAGTTCAAGTCCTGGCTGCTCCACATCCTCTCCAGCTCTCTGCTATGGCCTGGGAAAGCAGTAGAAGATGGCCCAACTCCTTGGGCCCCTGCACCTGTGTGGGAGACCCAGAGGAAGCTCCTGGCTTCAGAACAGCTCAGCTCTGGCCATTGCAGCCATCTGGGGAGTGAACCAACGGATGGAAGACCTCTCTCTCTCTCTCTCTCTCTTTCTCTCTCTCTCTCTGCCTCTCTGTAACTTTGCTTTCCAAATACATAAATCTTTTTAAAAGAATTCTAGTCTTCAAAAAAAAAAAAAAGAATTCTACTCTTCAGTGGTTTTTGATCACACATTAGTTGAATAGTGTCAACAGCATACACAATTATAGAAACACTTGACTATTTATTAAATATGCAAAATGAACTGATATTTTGTAGTGATCCTATAAAAATCCAGATAGAGTTAGGACATAGCATTTTTCAAATCCTTCCTTGAGGCCAGTGCTGTGGCGTAGTGGGCTAAGTCTCCATCTGTGGTGTTGGCATCCCCTATGGGTGCTGGTTTGTGCCTCAGCTACTTCTCTTCTGATCCAGCTCTCTGCTATGGCCTAGGAAAGCAGTAGAAGATGCCCCAAGTGCTTGGACCCCTACCCCGACGTGGGAGACCCAGAAGAAGCTCCTGGCTCCTTGCTTCGGATCAGCCCAGCTCCAGCCAGAAGTCACGGCTGGAGCTACAGGGGAGTAGAACCAGCAGATGGAAGGCCTCTCTGCATGTCTCTTCCTCTCTCTGTGATTTTTTCTCTCAAATAAATAAACAAACATTTATAAAAATCTGTAATTTATTTCTTTATCTGAGAAGCAGAGTTAGAGAGAGAGAGAGAGAGAATCTTCCATCTGCTGGTTCACTCCCCAAATGGCCACAAGGGCTGGAGTTGTGCCAATCTGATTTAAAATCAGCTCAACAACCATCATCATTACAATTTCATGTCTCCTGTTGTTTATTTATTTATTTATTTTCATTTTGATTTTAAGGAGGGGGAGAGGTGGAGAGAGAAATACACAGAGACCTTTCGTCAGCTAGCTCACTCACCAGATGCCTGCCGTAGTCAGTTGGGTCAGACCTTAATAAGGAGGCCAGAACTCTATCTGGGTCTCCTATGTGAGTGGCAGTGACCCACTTTCTAGTGCCAACACCTGCTGTCTCCCAGGGTGCACTTTAGCAGGAAGCTGAATTGGAAGTGGGGTAGCTGTGATACTAAACAGGCACTCCTGTGTAGATCAGGAGACAGGGATCAGAAAAGGAGCCTCCCCTAGGTTGCCTCTGAAACGCCTCCCACAGCCAGCAGCCCAGGCTCCTGCGGCAAAGCCACAGCACCAGCTGAAAATATCCAACATAGCTGCTGACTCGCCCCGTGCCGACTCAGCGCCTATTGCCTTATCACTATAAGAGTTACCATCGCTGACACTTTCATCCTGCATCCATCACCATGACACTTCCGAGACTTCCTTGAAAGGCCAGAAAATTTGACAGTCACCAAATCTTTGGAAATATCCAACTTTTCCAGGAAAACTTCACCAAAAGCACTCCCCCCGCCATGCCTCCAGATCACATAAAGGGATGACCAGGAATTTGTTGGGGCACAATTCATTTTATTTTCCAGATTTATTTATTTATTTGAGAGGCAGTGTTAGAGAGAGATAAAGAGGGAGAGACAGAGAGAGACGTATTCCATCCGCTGGTTCACTCCTCCAAAATGGCCTCAATGGCCTGAGCTGGGCTGATCCAAAGCCAGGAGCCGGGATTTCTTCCAGGTCTCCCACATGGGTATAGGGCTGAACCTCTGGGCCATGTCCCACTGCTTTCCCAAGCACATTAGTAGGGAGCTGGATTGGAAGTGGAGCAGCCGGGACTTGAACCAGCGTCCATATAGGATGTTGATGTCACAGGCGGAGGCTTAGCCTACTGGCCCTCACAACTCATTGAATGTCTAGCAATCTCTCTCAAATGTGTACTTTCACTTTGCCAATAACTCTTTTCTTTCTACTTTCTTTCTTTCTTTCTTTCTTTCTTTTTTTTTTTTTTACAGGCAGAGTTGACAGTGAGAGAGAGAGAGAGAAAGGTCTTCCTTTTTGCCATTGGTTCACCCTCCAATGGCTGCCACAGCTGGCACGCTGTGGCCGGCACACAACACTGATCTGAAGTCAGGAGCCAGGTGCTTCTCCTGGTCTCCCATGAGGTGCAGGGCCCAAGAATTTGGGCCATCCTCCACTGCCTTCTCCGGGCCACAGCAGAGAGCTGGCCTGGAAGAGGAGCAACCAGGACAGAATCAGGCGCCCCGACTGGGACTAGAACCCGGTGTGCCGGCGCCAGTAGGTGGAGGATTAGCCTAGTGAGCCGCGGCGCCGGCGCCAATAACTCTTATTCCTCTGCTACCTTCATCTATATCTTGTCCTGGAATTTTTCCTTGTGTGGGCGATAAGAACCTGGACCCAACCAAACCAGGACACTTGGATACAGAATGTGGGTGTCCTATACAGAGACTTTACTACTGTGGCAAACACCTGCCCCTGTCTCTTCTTTTTCTAAAAAGTCTATCACTTGGGGCTGGTGCTGTGGCATAGCAGGTAAAGCTGCCACCTGCAGTGCCAGCATCCCATATGGGCACCGGTTCAAGTCCTAGCTGCTCTATTTCTGATCTAGCTCTCTGTGATGGCCTGGGAAAGCAGTAGAAGATAGCTCAAGTCCTTGGGTCCCTGCACCTGCATGGGAAACCCAGAAGAAGCTCCTGGCTCCTGTCTTCGGATCGGCACAGCTCTGGCCATTGCAGCCAACTGGGGAGAGAACTAACAGATGGAAGACCTCTCTCTCTCTCTCTTTCTCTCTCTCTCTCTCTGCCTCTCAAATAAATAAATTAAAAAAAATTTTTAAAAGTCTATCACTTATAACACATATGATTGCTTAACAGCCCATTTTGATATAGGAAGGTACTTCAAATAGTTCCTAGAAAAAAATAGAACTATACGACAACTTTATTGTAGCACAAGGTTTTTTTAAATCCATGCATAGTTTTTTCATAATACACTTTTTCATGGAACTTTGGGGAAACCCCACACGTATGCCCTGACACCCTCACAACCAGTGATGCGAAGAGGCTGCTGCGTAGAGTGGCTGTCTGTCGTAGCAGTGAGGATGCTGCTCGGGCCATCGAAGGGCCTGGGTTCGGGTTTTGGCTCTGCTCCCTAATCCAGCTTCCTGCTCATGCACTTTCTGGGAGGCAGCAGGTGATGGGTCAAATACTTGGGGTCCCTGCCACCCATGTAGGAGTTCCAGCTCCTGGCTCTGTCCTCGCCCGGCCCCGGCTGTTGTGTGCGTTTAAGGAATGAGCTAGTGGGTGGGAGCGCCCCCACCCCTCTCTCTCAGCCTTGCGGATTGAATACACACATGCATACATATGTATTTTAGAAAAGAAGAAAAAATATGGATGTGCAGGAAGAATTGTGAAGCTGATGACAGTTCCAGCAAATCCACTCCAGGTTTTTACGAGACAAACCTTTCTTTCTCACTTTATATTTGGATACACATGCTACTCTAGAGTAGTAGGCTCATATTCATTAAATGTGTGCGCTTTTTTTCTTGAAGATTTATTTATTTATTTGAGTTGAGTTACACAGAGAGTGAAGGAGAGGCAGAGAGAGAGAGAGAGAGAGAGAGAGAGAGAGAGGTCTTCCATCCGCTGGTTCACTCCTCAGATGGCCGCGATGGCCGGAGCTGCACCGATCCAAAGTCAGGAGCCAGGAGCTTCTTCCAGGTCTCCCAGGTGGGTGCAGGGGCTGGTTTTACTCGCTATGCCACAGTGCTGGCCCTCTGTAACTCTGCTTTGAAAATCAATAAATAAATCTTCAGGAAAAAAAAAAAAAAAGAAAGTGAGGAAGGAAGCAATTCTGGCTCTTTTATTTGCTACCTATGTAGTCCTGGAAGGGATAATATCTCATAGGGGTTTTGTGACAAGTAAACAGGGTCATTGACGTAAAAACCTTAGCTCAGTGCCTGGCATATAAGAACCCTGCAATCAATTACAGCTGGTATTGTTGACCCGGTTCTCTTTTCAGTGTGCCAACACTGATGTTCCTGTTTCTTCCTGTTCATGGTAGCTTCTAAGTTTTCTATTTCCTCTGATCCCTTATTCTAGTTTTCTGTCTCCAGGTGCCTGAAAGAGAAGCTTTTTTGGGGCAATGCAAGTCCTAAAATCACTCAGGACCTCGCTTGAGAACACACTGGTCTCTGGAGTAGAATGAATTTGTTTGTCAATTTTGTTTAGAATTGGAACTCTAAGTCCGCAGTTATGAAGCACACATGACATGCAGAGATAATATGTAAAAGACGCAGGTGACCGTAACTGTGAATTTCAGAGGCGTGCAATCAGAGGAACTGTAGGTTGGGTCCCTCATCATTGCTGCATCATGTCTCACACCATTGTATGAAAATGAGCAAAGAAAGGGATATTATGAAAGTGAAGGGAACAGGGCCAGTGCTGTGGCATAGTGGGTAAAGCTGCCGCCTGCAGCGCAGGCATCCCAAATGGGCACTGGTTCAAGACCCAGCTGCTCCACTTCCAATCCAGCTCCCTGATAATGTGCCTGGGAAAGCAGTGGAAGATGGCCAAGTTCTTGGGCACCTGCATTGAGGCCATCTAGGGAGTGAGCCATCAGATGGAAGACCTCTCTCTCGCTCTCTCTCTGCCTCTGCCTCTCTGTAACTCTGCCTTTCAAATAAATAAATAAATAAATCTTTTTAAAAAATGAAGGGAGTATTCAAATTAAAAGTATCAAATTGCCACACTGAAGATTGAATCCTGTTTTTAATTAGTGTTGTATAGTGTGTGGGACATGTGTGAAAAACATGCTGCATTGAGTTAGATAAATGCTTATCAAAAAATTTTTATTTATTTGAAAGACAGAGTTACAGAGGGAGGTAGAGACAGAGAGAGAGAGAGAGAGAGGTCTACCATCCACTGGTTCACTCCCCAAATGGCCTCAATGGCTAGAGGTGAGCTGATCCAAAGCCAGGAGCCAGGAGCTTCTTCTGAGTCTCCCATGTGGGTGCAGGGGCCCAAGCACTTGGGCCATCTTCTACTGCTTTCCCAGGCCATAGGAGAGAGCTGGATCAGAAGTGGAGCAGCCGGGACTCAAACTGGCACCAATATGGGATGCTGGCATTGCAGGCAGTGGCTTTAACTGGCTGTGCCATAATGCTGGCCCCTAAATAAATGCTTTTTAAGTTGAAAGAGACATAGAGCTCCAAGTCTGTATTGTGCTCTATTTATTTTTTTTTTATTTATTTTTTTTTTTTTGACAGGCAGAGTGGACAGTGAGAGAGAGAGACAGAGAGAAAGGTCTTCCTTTGCCGTTGGTTCACCCTCCAATGGCCGCCGCGGCCGGCGCGCTGCGGCCGGCGCACCGCGCTGATCCGATGGCAGGAGCCAGGAGCCAGGTGCTTTTCCTGGTCTCCCATGGGGTGCAGGGCCAAGCACCTGGGCCATCCTCCACTGCACTCCCTGGCCACAGCAGAGGGCTGGCCTGGAAGAGGGGCAACCAGGACAGAATCCGGCGCCCCGACCGGGACTAGAACCTGGTGTGCCGGCGCCGCTAGGCGGAGGATTAGCCTAGTGAGCCGCGGCGCCGGCCTGTGCTCTATTTATAATTTCATTGCCAGCAAATTTAAACAGATATTTTAGCAGTTACAAATGAAAACTATTACTGCAATATTTTTAAGTTCTTAAAAGTTTTAGAAAACATTCCTGATGCACTTAACAGAAGACCCTTGGCAAGTGATATGCAATCACATTCTAGTGAAAGTTAACCACACTTTAGAAATTTCTAATAGCATTTCACTAAACATAATAAACATTATAAATCAGAAATTTTGACTGTCGTTGCAAAGGATTAAATTTTAATTTAATGTTTTCATCAGTTATACTTCTAATGGGTGAATTCATCCTTTTTGAGTCATACTTGATCGGACAACTTAACTTTCACTGGAGTCACACTATGTCATCATGCCTACTAAGAATAAGCAGGCCCGGATAACTGGCTAAATCCCATACCTGTCCAAAGACTTATCCGTTAAATCCATTAAATGCTGTTAAACATGCCAGACTCATCTCAGTTCACCCAAAAGCTAAAGGGCATCGGTTCGCTGTGGCTGCCCCTGGTCAAGTGTCTGTCTGCAGCAAAGGACCCGAGAAAGGAACACGGGGCTTAGGGAAGCACTGGAGCCCTGGTGGGAGCTGCTCTGGGCCTGTCAGCATCAGCTGCTGCTTCGGGCTGACATGTTTTCTCAGTGACTACTGCGTGATAACTCCTCTTTGTTTTGGATACCTGCCTTTATTTTCTTTTGCTGACTTTGTTAGTTTAATTTCTTCTATAATTCCAGCCTTTGACCCCACTCCCCTGCACCCGGACCCGGCTATCGATGTATCCTTTTTGTTGCTCAAGAAGGAAGGCTAACTTTTTTTTTTAATAGACATCCTAGCCAACAGCTGCAGGGCACTGGCAGGGACACAGTGGTAGTGACGCCGTGGGCACATTCATTGTGCCTTCAGCCTCTGGATGGAGGCACTTTTGGTAAATGCCTCTGGTCTAATAGAGCCCCAGAAGCTCCCTCTGGGTACCAAGCTGCAGTTACGTAGGCGGAAGAAGCTCTGGTGCCGGGTTCCCGGTAGGGCAACTACAGACAATAGCAGTGCGCTGCACCAGGGCACTTCAAAGAACTTACGGAGAATTGAAATTGAAAGATAATGCACTTTGGTGCAAAAAACTTTCAAGTCCATGGCTCATTTTTTATAATAGGCATTTTCCACAAACTTTTTTTTTGACAGGCAGAGTTAGACAGTGAGAGAGAGAGACAGAGAGAAAGGTCTTCCTTTGCCATTGGTTCACCCCCTGCAAATGGCCGCCACAGCTGGCGCACCGCGCTGATCCGAAGCCAGGAGCCAGGTGCTTTTGGTCTCCCATGAGGTGCAGGGCCCAAGCACTTGGGCCATCCTCCACTGCCCTCCCAGGCCACAGCAGAGAGCTGGACTGGGAGAGGAGCCACCAGGACAGAATCCAGCGCCCCAACTGGGGCTAGAACCCGGTGTGCCGGCACCACAGGCAGAGGATTAGCCTAGTGAGCCACGGTGCTGGTTCCACAAACTTTTTGAAGTTACTGTACACACACGCACACAAAAGCCTGTGTGTGTTTTTTTTAAACTAAAGAAACTTGGATATTTACATCACAAAGAAAATATCAATATTTGAGGAGAAAAGCTCATTCTGATTTTAACATTACACAATGTATACATGTTTTGAAATATCACATAGCACCCCATAAGTATGTACAATTATTATGTATCCATTTTTAAAGAGAATTTTTGCCATGTGTTTAAGTATATATACACACACACACACACACATATCTCATATTCTGTATGTCACAGAAACAAATATAGATGTTAAATATGTTCACCCTTCAAAAGCACACACATTGGGACTGGCGCTGTGGCATAGTGGATAAAGCCACCACCTACAGTGCCAGCATTCCATATGGGCGCCAATTCGAGTCCCGGCTGCTCCACTTCTGATCCAGCTCTCTGCGATGGCCTGGGAAAGCAATGGAAGATGGCCCAAGTCCTTGGGCCCCTGCACCTGCGTGGGAGACCCAGAGGAAGCTCCTGGCTCCTGACTTCAGATCAGCAATGCTCCAGCTGTTGTGGCCATCTGGGGAGTGAACCAACGAATGGAAGCCCTCTCTCTCTCTCTCTCTCTCTCTCTCTCTGCCTCTCCTTCTCTCTTGGTGCAATTCTGACTTTCAAATAAATAAATAAATCTTTTAAAAAAATAAGCAGGATTAGAGAAAGAGAAAAAAAGAGGAGAGAGGAGAGAGGGAGAGAGGCAGAGAGAGAGAGAGAGAGAGAGAGGGAGAGAGGGAGAGAGAATCTTCCACCAGCTGGTTTGCTCCCTAAATGGCTGAAATGGCCAGGTGAAAGGCAGGAGCTGTGTGGGTGGCAGTGACCCAATCACATGGGCCACCTTCTGCTGCCTTTCCAGGCACATGAGCAGGAAGCTGGATGGGAAGTGGAACAGCCAGGATCCCAGTGGGCACTCATAGGGATGTCCACGTAGCAGGCAGTGGCTTAACCTGTAATACCACAACGTTGACCCCAAGAGCCAGGTATTGAACCCACTTCTGTTAAGTCTTGAATGTTTGCCTCCTAGCCACCACTTGTCCCCCACAACACCCCACCATGCCTGGGCTACCTAATCTTGCAAAGTTAATGGAATATCTCTGAGTAACGTGGGTTGTAGAGAATAAGACTTTACAATTTGTTGGGCCGGCACCGCAGCTCACTAGGCTAATCCTCCGCCTTGCGGTGCCGGCACACCGGGTTCTAGTCCTGGTCGGGGCGCCGGATTCTGTCCCGGTTGCCTCTCTTCCAGGCCAGCTCTCTGCTGTGGCCAGGGAGTGCAGTGGAGGATGGCCCAAGTGCTTGGGCCCTGCACCCCATGGGAGACCAGGAGAAGCACCTGGCTCCTGCCATCGGATCAGCGCGGTGTGCTGGCCACAGTGCGCCAGCCGTGGCGGCCATTGGAGGGTGAACCAATGGCAAAGGAAGACCTTTCTCTCTGTCTCTCTCTCACTCTCCACTCTGCCTGTCAAAAAAAAAAAAAAGAAAGAAAGAAAAGACTTTACGATTTGCAAACCAAAACAGATATTGTGAAGCAATGTGGGGAGGCAGTGGGCAAAACTGCTCTCTAAATGAATTCCAAAATCGCCACAGAAATTCTTGGCACGTATCTGGTATCTTGGGTGACAATGGTTGCTTTACAGTAAAATAATTAATAAGTAAAGTAAAATAATTAGCTCGTGAGCAAGTGATAGAGCCAAGGAAAAAAACTACGGGGGTTGACATCACTGAACCACTGACAAGGAATATCTGTGAATTATTTTGTATAAAACATGGAACTTCACCCATTATATACAGGTGCATTAGATGACTCGCTCCAGCTCAAATCTTAATAGAACTGATCCTTGGACTGTTTAATATCGGCACACACTGGGGTGCTTAGACTCATGTATCACAGTGCTCCTTATGTTCTTCTTGAGGAAGATTTCAGACTTAGAGAATTTGACACGCAAATGTATGCTGAGGACCTGAAGTTATTTTTAGTTGTATGCAAGACACTGAACACGAAAGGCCTGTTCAGCATGCTTGGCAGTGCAGTGGGGAAACTGAAGTTCTTTTCTGCCCAGTAGGCTTTTTCTCCACGTTTTCTGTGGAACTCAATCTAGATCTCCCACGTGAGTGGCAGGGACCCTACCACTTGAACCATCACCTGGTGCACATTAGCAGGTAGCTGGAACTGGGAGCAGAGCTGAGATTTGACCCAGGCACTCCAATATGAGATGCAGACATCTCAACTGGTCTCTTAACCCCAGGCCAAACATCTGTCACTTGTGCAAAAAGTGGGGCTGGCGCTGTGGTGTAGCGGGTAAAGCCACCGCCTGCAGTGCTGGCATCCCATATGGGCAGCTCCACTTCCCATCCAACTCTCTGCTGTGGCCTGGGAAAGCAGTAGAAGATGGCCCAAGTCCTTGGGCCCCTGCACTCACATGGGAGACCCAGAAAAAGCTCCTGGCTCCTGGCTTCAGATTGGCACAGCTCCGGCCGTTGTGGCCAATTGAGGAGTGGATGAAAGACCTTTCTCTCTCTCTCTCTCTCTCTCTCTCTCTCTCTCTCTGCCTCTCCTCTCTCTGTGTAACTCTGACTTTCAAATGAATAAATAAATCTTTAAAAAAAGAGTTCATGGAAAACAGAATTGAAAGATAACTATTAAACGTGTTTGAAATCCATGAGTATGAAAGATCTTCAAAAAGTTGAAGGAAAAAAGGATGGATTTTTAAAAAATCTTAGTACCAAAATAAATGCACCCTCTTGTGGGGAGCAACCCGGACTAGACTAAGTTACTGGAATTAAGACTTATTCTATGCATCTGCTCTCCCACAATATGGCGCTGGGAGAGAAGAAAACAGCTTCTACACAGCTGCCTCCAGTTCGACCAATAAACTGTAGGACTTGCTCCTGATTGGAGGAGAGCAGCGTACTCGGCGTGTGGGCAGCCGAGTTGGGATTGGTGGAGGAGGACTATAAAGGAGGAGAGAGACGGCATGCACCAGGAACATCTAAGGGGAACACCTAAGGGGAACATCTAAGGGGAACACCTGTGCAGCCCCCAGAGGGCCGGCCGGCGGTGTGCCGCTCCCCCGCAGAAGTGGGGAATGTGGCAGGGGGAACCGCCCTTCCACGGAGGTGGAAGGGACAGTAGCCAACCCGGGAAGAACCAGCAGCAAACCCGGGGAGGGCCGAGCAGACGAAAGAACAGCGCAGGGTCCTGTGTCGTTCCTCCACGAAGAGGGGGAGCGACATAATGGTGCCGTGACTCGGATATGAAGCCTAGGCAGGGCTTAGTGTCGTTCCTCCACGAAGAGGGGGAGCGACACCTCTGATTGTGTTTTCCACGAACTTTTCAAAGTCCTCTCCCGTAGCGCTATCACCAGAGGAGTGAGCAAACAGCAGGGGATCCCGCACACCTGGGGCTGCAGGCTTGATTAACAGAGGAACCCCGCAGGAGCAATCCCTGTTCTTGTTGGGACATTTGCAACTGTGTTCAGGAAAAGGCACTCTCTCCAGCTGTGAGGAAAATGTAAGCCAAGAGCCGCAGATGGCATCTCTGCCCCATTTGGAGAAAGCCTTCTAGAGACTAAAACCAGAAACAGGGAGAGGAAAAGGCAGAGAGTGGGTGTGAGACGTCATTCCACGGATACGGTGGGAGACCCCGCATCTGGCTGCAGTGGAAGCCGGAAGCATCCTTGCATCTCCCGGTTACCACACACATGAGGCTGTTTGGTGTTTACAGTGCTCTGAGTTGGGCTCCACCCCTAGCAAAGAGAGGAGAACCTTGGGCAGAGATACATTGTAAAGGCAGCAATGCTCCCGAATTGCGGTCGGCTCTCCTGCCTGCCTCAGCAGGAGTTGGCCAGCTCTGCCTTTGCTCAGATGTGCTGAAACACAGCTCCATCATAAGGACCTCAGTTTTTTAAAATTGTGCTTTAATTTTCTTTGATTTTGAAGAGTATCATGTGTACTAAGGGCCACAGAATGTGTCTGTATAATTGAGAGAGTACTATTAAAGAGACACCCACATACCAACCCCAAGGTTCGGAAGTAGAACATCTCCAACACTTTAGAGGTCCAATGTGTGCCCTTCCCCGATCACATCCCCCGCCCCAAGCCCCAGGATTCTCAAGAGGTAACCACTATACGATTATTTAGGTTTTCATTCCTTTATTCTCTATATAAAAGAAACCAGGTGCTGTGGCTTACGCCGCTGCCTGCGAGCCGACATCCCATATGAGCACTGGTTTGAGTCTCAGATGCTACACTTCTGATCCAGCTTCCTGCTAATGCAGCTGGGAAAGAAGTAGAAGATGGCCCATGCCACCCGTGTGGGAGACCAGGATGGAGCTCCAGGCTCTTGGTTTCATCCTGGCCTAGTCCTGGCTATTGCCGCCATTTGGGAAGTGACCCAGTGGATGGAAGATTTCTGTCTCCCTTGTCTCTCCTTTTGTAATTCTGCCTTTCAAACAAATGTATCTTTAAAAAGAGAGAAATCGGGCTGGCGCTGTGGTGCAGCAGGTTAACGCCCTGGCCTGAAGCGCCAGCATCCCATATGGGCACTGGTTCGAGACCTAGCTACTCCTCTGCTGATCCAGCTCTCTGCTATGGTCTGGGAAAGCAGTGGAAGATGGCCCAAGTCCTTGGGACCCTGCACCCACATGGGAGACCTGGAAGAAGCTCCTGTCTCCTGGCTTCGGATCAGCACAGCTCTGACGATTGCGGCCATTTGGGGAGTCAACCATCGGATGGAAGACCTCTCTCTCTGTGTGTAACTGTGACTTTCAAATAAATAAATAAATCTTTTAAAAAAGAGAGAGAAATCATGCTCTTTTTCATTTATGACTTGCATTTTTCTCTCAACATTTTGTTTTTGGGACTCATCTATGTTGATATGTGGAATGAAAGTCAATTCCTTGTCATTCCTGGGTAGTGTATTCCACTGTGGAAATATATAGCAATTTACTGTGCTGTGAGGACATTTGTGTTTCTTTCTCTTTGCCATCACAAACCATGCATATATGAAGATTCTCATATGAGCTCCCGGGCCACACGTGTGAGAATGTTCATAGGGTGCAGTACCTAGGAACAGAAATATTGGTTTATTGGGTGTTCTGGTGTGCTTTCCACTAGAAAATGCCAAATTATTCTCCAAAGTGGTCATTCTACTGCCACCAGCAGTGTATCGGTGTCTCAAAGTTCTGATTGCTCCATAAAACCTGGCCAACACCTGCTATTAGGCAACGCAGACTTCTGCCAATCTGGCTGTTGGGAAATAGTACCTCTCTTTGTTATGCAACTTCATTCTCCTGATAACTCAGGCACTTGAGCACCATTTGATATGGTTTTCAGTCACTTGGCTTCTTTGATGAAATGCCTGCTCCTGTCTTATATCTATTTTTTTTTGTATTAGTTTGTCTTCTTCTTTTTTTTTTAAGATTTATTTATTTGAAAGCCAGAGTGACAGAGAAAAAAAAGGCAGAGACAGGAAGAAATCTTCCATCTACTTGTTCTACTCCCCAAATGGCTGTGATGGTCAGGGCTGGGCCAAGTTGAAAACTAGGAGTTTGGACCTCCATGCAGGACTCCCACGTGAGTGCAGGGACCCAAGCATTTGAGCTCTCTTCCACTTCTTTCCCAGGTGAGTACTGGATCAGAAATACAGCAGCTGGGACTTAAACCAGTGTTCAAGTGCCATGGGCAGCGGCTTAACCCAGTGTACCATAACACCGAGCCCACTTTGTCTTATTCTTTTTTGGACAGGCAGAGTTAGACAGTGAGAGAGAGAGAGAAAGAGACGGGAGAAAGGTCTTCCTTTTCCGTTGGTTCACCCCCCAAGTGGCCACTACTGCCGGGGCGCTGCACTGATCTGAAGCCAGGAACCAGGTGCTTCCTCCTGGTCTCCCATGCAGGTGCGGGACCCAAGCACTTGGGCCATCCTCCACTGGCCACATCAGAGAGCTGGACTGGAAGAGGAGTAACTGGGACAGAATCCAGTGCCCCAACCAGGACTAGAACCTGGGGTGCTGGCACCGCAGGCGGAGGATTAGCCTAGTGAGCTGCGGCGCCGGCCTTGTCTTATTTTTAATGATTCAGTCTTATATTTATAAGGATACTAAACTTTTGTGTAGTTTATGTGCTATAAATATCCTCTCAGGGGCTGGTGCAGGTTAAGCTTTTGCCTGCAGCGCCAGCATCCCATATGGGTGCATTTGTGTCCCACCTGCTCCTCTTCTGATCTAGCTCTCTGCTGATTGCCTGGAAAAGCAGCGGAAGATGGACCAAGTGCTTCGGCCCCTGCACCCATGTGGGAGACCCAGAAGAAGCTCCTGGCTCCTGGCTTCAAATTGGCACAGCTCCGGCAGTTGCAGCCATCTGGGGAGTGAACCAGCGGATAGAAGACCTCTCTCTCTCTCTCTGTCTTTACCTCTCTCTGTAACTCTGTCTTTCAAATCAATAAAATAAATCTCAAATTTTTTTTATTTCTAAGACAGTGCTGTTTTTTAAATTATTTATTTATTTATTTACTTATTCATTCATTCATTCAAAAGGCAGAGTGACAGAGAGAGAGAGAGGGAGAGAGAGAGAGAGAGGACTCTCATATCTGCTAGTTCACTCCCCAAATGCCCACAACAGCCTAGAGCTAGGCCAGGCTGAAGCCAGGAGCCAGGAATTCCATCTGGGTCTCCTTTGTGGGTGGCAGAGACTCAAGTACTTGAGCCATCACCTGTTGCCTTCCCAGGTGGATTCCTAAGAAGCTGAATTGGGAGTAGGGTGGCTGGGGCTCAAACCAGGCACTCCAATAAGGGGTGTGGTCATTCTAGTTGATAGCTTAACTCCCTGTGTCACAACACCTGCCCCAGGGGAGTACACTTCTTTGGTGTGTCTTGGATAAACAGAAATCCTTAACTTAGGTCTAGTCGAATTCATCAATATTTTCTTTTATGGTTTGTATGTTTTTGTTCTCTTCTACCCTTAACAAGATAAAGATATGTTCTTTTTTTTTAAGGTTAGTCTCCACTTCTTATTCAGTAATTGGAAGTGAAACAGCCAGGACATGAACTGGCGTCCATATGGGATGTCAGCACTGCAGGCAGTGGCCTCACCTGCAACGCCACAGTGCCCACCCTGAAATTTTTTCTTAAAACCTGAACATTTTTTGATCGGCTCACACCACCATTATAAGAATTATTATTAGAACAGGGTGTTATTATTAGTAGTATTAGAACATTATAAGAACAGTCTATAAAATTAATGCACATTTAACACTGAAACAAAGAAGAGAAAGAACCATAAACTGCTGACCTAGGCGCACTAGTTCATGCTGGCTGGGCATGCTGGTTATTTTGAGCTGGAGGCACTTGAGAAACAGCAGGTGCGGAAAGGGCCATCTGGCCTGCCATTTTCAACCTAATACTGGGCATAAGACTTCCCATGAGAATGGTGTCTTCCCTGTGTCAGGAAGAGAAGAGCGACTTCATCCCCAGAGACTAAGAACTGATGCTGACACGGATCTGCCCCTTGCTAAAATCACCTTCTCTTCTACTCACTTCCCCCCGTGGACCTCCTCCTGACTTCCCACTATCTGCTGCCCCTTGCCCAAACCCCTTTATCATTTCTTCATGAATCTATTGGTTCTTTGTCTAAAAGGAACAAAAGCATTCTGCCCTGGCTGTTGGTCTACAGTCACTAGTGAAGGTTCCCATGCCTGTGTAAAAATCAAAAACCATGTGGGCTTCGCTCTTGTTCATCTTATGCCAGTTTAATTCTTAGACCCAGCCTGAGACCCCAAGGGGAAGAGGAGAATTTATTTTCTCACCAACGCTGCATACAGAATGAGACAGTATAATAATAATCTCTTTTGTGTGGCTGAATTTCCTAATTGAACTACCCAACTTGAGAAAAATCAGTCAATTACTATCAATGAAAGGAGGTAAGGTTGCATTGAGAATCACACTGGGGAAGGGTAGGGGGACGGCATTGTGATGTATCGGGTTAAGCCCCTGCCTGTAAAGTCAACAGCCCATATAGACGCTAGTTCGAGATCCAGCTGCTCCACTTCTGATCCAGCCTCCTGCTAACGTGCCTGGGAAAGCAGCAGAATATGGCCCCTGCCACCCACATGAGAGACAGGATGAAACCCCTGGCTCCTGGCTTTGGACTGGCGCAGCCCTGGCTGTTACAGCCATTTAGGGAGTGAACCAGTGATTGGAAGTTCTGTCTCTCCCTCTCCATAATTCTGAATCTCAAATAAATAAATCTTTTTTAAAAAATTTAAAAGGGCTAAAATTAATTGCAGAGTTAAAACTAAAATAGAAAAAAAATGGGAATAATGAAGCCAAGAGATTGTTCTTATGTCCCTGGGTAGCAAGTGGAAATGACATGGATTTATAGCACTTATAATTTATATATGGAACTTAAAAAATCATGTTCACAGATCAAAACAATGTGAAAAAGAAGATAAAAGCAATAGAGATCCGTTATTAAAGCAATATCTTGCTTGTGGATACGCACATTGTGGTTGTGATATCTGCCTCTTTTTTAATAATTATTATGTATTTGAAAGTCAGAGAGACAGAGATCTTCTATCTGCTAATTCCCCCAATTGCTGGAGTGGGCCAGGATGAGGCCAGAAGCCCAGAACCCGATCCGGGTCTCCCACATGGATGACAGGGACACAACAGTTGATCTGTTCCTTGCTGTCTCCCAGGGTGCGCGTTACTCGGAACTGAGACTATCAGGCATTCTGATAGGGGACACAGGCGTCCCACGCAGCATCTTAAATGATCTCTAAACACCTGTCCCCCTACCCCCATGTCTGCTTTTTCCTTTTTTTTTTTTTTAAGGTTTATTTATTCGAAAGGCAAAATGACAGAATCTGTGGATTTACTCCCCGAGTGCTCCCAACAATTGGGGTTGGGTCCAGCTGAAGCCAGGAGCTAGGGACTCTATTCAGGTCTCCCACATGGGTGGCAGGAACCCAAGCACTGGGCTGCCTCCAGGGCACATTAGCAGGGAGCTGGAACAGAAACAGAGGAGCTGGGACATGGAATTCCTGGTAGGAAAAGAGTTGCAAATTGGTGACTCCTCACACAGGGCACCAAAACATTAGGAAAAGAGGCGCAGAATAGAGAGGAGGCAGTGTACAAGTTTACAGCCAGACTGAATTTATTCAGAGAAAATAAATCCGCAGAGGTGGGTGACCAACTGCCCGGGTGTACAGGATGGAGCATGTGGCAGAAGGCCCCGACCCCCAGGGATGGGTTCTTTTTAAAGAGGGCTAGGGCTGGGGGCGGGAGTAGGGGGCAGTAGGCAGAGGGGAATTCCAGGAACTGGGCGAGGCCTTGGGAACCTGGGAAAGAATGCAGGCTGGGGTGTGAAGGCTGCAGGGTGTGAGACCCAATTCAGTTTCAAGGTCAAGGAATACATTCCAGAGTTTATCTCTTTAGGGCCATGAGGGAGAATGGCTGAGCCTCACGTCCTTGTTCCCCCAATTCCGGTGTCACAGACAGGGCCACCCCTCACCTCTGCCACTTGCTTTGATGGCTAAGGTACCTGTATTCCTGTAGCTTCAGATTCAAGACAGTCTAAGGCTGCTTCAATTGTCTATCCTGGATTAGTAACATTATAGTGTTCATACTACAGAATTTCCCTGACTTAGGATGGAGTGCTGCAGGGCGGATTGTGGCAATACTGGTGACAGCCGGGCTGTGAAGTCCCTGTCTGAGGTTCTCAGTCGGTTTGATCAGGAGCGGCAGAGGTTATTTCTCCAGTTTGTGACCAGGAGCCCAAGATGGCCTGCTGGAGGATCCCGGAGCCTGAATCCACCTTTGCCAATTGTATGAAAAGACATGTGCATCAACAGAAAACCCGGATGACCTCATGCCCTCCGTGATGACCGGGGTGAGCCCTTTTTTTTTTTTTTTTTACAGGCAGAGTGGCCAGTGAGAGAGACAGAGAGGAAGGTCTTCCTTTGCCGTTGGTTCACCCTCCAATGGCCGCTGCGGCCAGCGCGCTGCGCTGATCCGATGGCAGGAGCCAGGTACTTCTCCTGGTCTCCCATGGGGTGCAGGAACCAAGCACTTGGGCCATCCTCCACTGCACTCCTGGGCCACAGCAGAGAGCTGGCCTGGAAGAGGGGCAACTGGGACAGAATCCGGCGCCCCTACCGGGACTAGAACCCGGTGTGCCGGCGCCACAAGGCGGAGGATTAGCCTAGTGAGCCGCGGCGCCGGCCTATGAGCCCTCTTCAGTTGCTGACTCTTCCAGCCTCGAGATAATGGGTGACACAAGACCGGTGGCAGTCGCTGCATCTCCTGATTACAACCGGAAATCAGTGTCCACCTGTTACAACAAAAGAAAAAAGTCAGAGTTCTTTTCTAAATCTTTCACCCGCAGCAAGGAAACCTGTTAGGCCTTCTTGTTGTAGGAAAAGCGGCTTGCAGATTATAAGAGACACCTGGTTGATATTCATTAATGGACCCCGGTGGACTTAAAGTGATCAGGCCCTGAAACATTGTTGTGATGAGGTTTCTCCAGCAAGGTCTCATTTAAATGATCACTTATTTGATGAGTGAAGTTTTTAACTTGCTTTTCTGTGTGAAATTTTTAAAAGGGCTGTTTTTTTCCAGGCTGGAACAATAAATGTTACTGTGCAGTTAAAAAAAAAGAAAGAAAAGGATGCCTTGGAAGCAGCCCAGCATCTACACATCAAAAGTCCTTGTTGTGTGTCGGGGTGGACTCCCACCCCACCCCACCCCCCTTCCTGCTACAGACATTCCAGGAGAATCTTCCCGGTCCTGCACTGAGAGCTTTTCAGTCCGACAGCATCGGGGGAGACTTTCACGAATTTCACGGCAGGAAAACCCTTTGCCCAGAAATACCCCAGGAGAAGAGGGAGAGGGAAGGAGAAATGGCAGGAAGACGTGGGCCCCGTACCCATATAAACCCCAGTCTGAGTGCTGACTGGGTGCCCGGCTTCTTGCTGAGTTGCTCATCCGGCCTGTTGGACGTACTGCCTCATTAAACTTTGCTAACCACCACTCTCTGTCTCACGTTTGAAATTCCTTCCTTAAGGACCTTAATCCAACCACCTCTGGTAACAATCTGGGTGAATAATAATATATAATATAATAAATAAAGCCAGGAAGTTAGGAATGTTTTCCTGATAGTAACTGTCACAAAAGTCTGGGCCAGCCCTAAGCCATCACATACAGACAACCACAACCTCACACAAAAAATATTCCTGCAAGGACATCTGCCCAGCAACTGTCCATTCAACCTCAGACTAACATATTCTGGTTATTAACCATTGTGGCCAAAGATTATTTCAAGATCCTTGATGTAATCCTTCTCAATTTTTTTTTTAAAGATTCATTTATTTATTTGAGAGGCAGAGTTACAGACAGAGACAGAGATGTCTTCCATCCAAGCTGTGCTGATCCAAAGCCAGGAGACAGGAGCTTCCTCAGGGTCTCCCATGTAGATGCAGGGGCCCAAGCACTTGGCCCATCTTTCATTGCTTTCCCAGACCATCAGCAGGGAGCTGGATCAGAAGGAGAACAGCCAGGACTCGAGCCTGTGCCCCTATGGGATGCTGGCACCACAGGCCACAGCTTAAACTCACTGAGCCACAGCATAGGCCCCAGTCCTTCTCATTTTTATCTTTAGAATTTTTCTTTGAATACCCCCAGATTACCATGGCATGCATATTCCCATTGCATTGCTCTGCTATTCCCAAATAAATATATATTTTGACAGGCAGAGTGGATAGTGAGAGAGAGAGACAGAGAGAAAGGTCTTCCTTTGCCATTGGTTCACCCTCCAATGGCTGCTGCGGCCGGTGCGTTGCACTGATCCGAAGGCAGGAGCCAGGTGCTTCTCCTGGTCTTCCATGGGATGCAGGGCCCAAGCACTTGGGCCATCCTCCACTGCACTCCCGGGCCACAGCAGAGAGCTGGCCTGGAAGAGGGGCAACCAGGAAAGAATCTGGCGCCCCGACTGGGACTAGAACCCGGTGTGCCGGAGCTGCTAAGTGGAGGATTAGCCTATTGAGCCGGGGCGCCGGCCCCCAAATAAGTATTACAGCTGACTATTGTTTATGGAGTTATTCAGGTTTGAATAAAGATTTTTCAACTTTACTGTGATGTGGAAGCTTTATACATTCAGTAGAAACTGTACTTTGATTGTTCATCTTTTCCCAGGCCAGGGTTATATGGCATGATACTAGTTTTTGAAGATGGCCCGTGAGCCACAGCACTAGGTCAGCCCTTCTGTCATGAGGATGGACAATTGATATGCTACAGGGTACTGGGTAGCCGTGCCAGGATTTGGGGCAGGTCAGGTGAATGAAGTGTACTTTTGTTTTGGCTTGGGATATTTTCAATGTATTATGAATGTACAGGAGCTAATCTCTAGGAAGAGTTTTCATTTTTAAAATTATTTATTTGAAAGAGTTAGAGAGGGAGAGACAGAGAGAGATCTTCCATCTGCTGGTTCGTCTCCAGATGGCTGAAACTGGCCTCAAATGGGGTTGGGCAAGGGGGAAGCCAGGAGCCAGGAGCTTCTTCTCAGTCTCCCATGTGGGTGCAGAGGCCCATGCACTTGGGTCATCTTCCGCTGCTTTCCCATGCCAATAGCAGGGAGCTGGATAGGAAGTGGAGCAGCCAGGACTTGAACCCGCACCCATATGGGATGCTGGCACTGCAGGCAGAGGCTTAACTTTCTAGGTTACAGCACCGGTCCCCCAGGAAAAGTCGAGGCGTGCTGGAAGCGTCTCTCTCTTTGGCTCCGCCTGAAGTGTTCCATTTGCAGTTTACTTCTCAGCAACAATCTTAGCATTTGGCAAGCACCTCCATTTTTAGTGACTCTCCCAGCACATGAAATTGTAATGAGAACAGCTGTGAAAAGAATGGAATGACGGCTCCAAATACGTTTAAAAATACTAGCGTCTTTGTCCTATCACTAGATGTAGGTGGGAAAGAGCGGATGAGTAAACCTTGGTATTGCAATGAAATCTGAACACGTTTGCCCTTGGCCTGCAAAGAATACCAACAATCTTACTCCTTAGTAAGAATCCCCGTGCAGGCGCCGGATTCTGTCCCAGTTGCCCCTCTTCCAGCCCAGCTCTCTGCTGTGGCCAGGGAGTGCAGTGGAGGATGGCCCAAGTGCTTGGGCCCTGCACCCCATGGGAGACCAGGATAAGTACCTGGCTCCTGCGCGGTGCGCCGGCCGCGGCGGCCATTGGGTGGTGAACCAACGGCAAAAGGAAGACCTTTCTCTCTGTCTCTCTCTCTCACTGTCCGCTCTGCCTGTCAAAAAATAAAAAAATAAATAAATAAATAAAAAAGAATCTCCGTGCAAAGTAATGGCTATTTTACTTGACGATGTTGGACTTAACCTGACAGTTAGGAAATTACTTTACTTTTTTGTGATCCAGGAAAAAAAAAGCTCCTTTAAGGAAACACCCTTTCCCAGACTGCCTTAGATAAGACTCAGGAATGACGTTGACCTTGTTTGCCTACCACAACTGCCATGGGCAGACTTGCCAAATTCCTGTTCCTTGTCTCATACGAGACTGGCTGAACTATCTCATCCCCACTGATCAACAGGAATGGCATATTCATTAGCTGGATTTTGGCTAAGCTTTTCCCCTCCCCCAGGACGCCTTGCCTGAACCATCACACAGCCCCTCCTTAAGGGTGCTTCCAGACAACCTGCTGGCTGCAGAGTAAAATGTTGCCTGACTCCCACCCCTTCATCCCACTGCCGTACATCTAGGTCTTTCTAGCCTTGCCCATTCTTTCTCCACAAAGCCTTCTAGCCTAACTTTGAGAGCCTGCAGGCCTTAGGGTCACAAGGGTCTGTCTCCTAAGTGCACAAGTCCCCGGCTCCACCGCAATAATCTTGCTTCTCACTGCTTTTTTTTTTTTTTTTTTTGACATGTTTGTCTAAGATCATGGAGGAAGTCAGTTGTTGCAACAGATGCAACAGAGAGAGGAGAAGCAGAGAGAGAGAGAGAGAGAGAGAGGTTTTCCATCCACTGGTTCACTCCCCAATTGGCCGCAACTGCTGGAGCTGCCCCAGTCAGAAGCCAGGAGCCAGGAGCTTCCTCTGGGTCTCCCACGCCATGAAGGGGCCCATGGATTTAGGCCACCTTCTACTGCTTTCCTAGGCCACAGCAGAGAGCTGGATGGGAAGTGGAGCAGCCGGGTCTCGAACCACCATCCATATGGGATGCCGGCACTAGAGTGTTAACCCGCTGCACCACAGCGCCAGCCCCACACCTGTACTTTATTTAAAAATAACAGATGGATGCGGGGCTGGCATGGTAGCATAGCGGGTTAAGTCACTGCCTGCGATGCCGGCATTCCATATGGGTGCCAGTTGGAGCCCTGGCTGCTCCACTTCCGATCCTGTTACAGTGCTTGGGAAAGCAGCAGAAGATGGTCTAACTGCTTGGGTCCCTGCAAACACATGGGAGACCTGGAGAATGTTTCTGGCTCCTGCCTTTGGCCTGGCCCAGACCTAGCCATGTGGCTATTTGGGGAGTAAACCAGCCAACGGGAAGACCTCTCTGTGTCTCTCCCTCTCCCTAGCTTTCAAATTGAGATGTTCCCTGTTGCTTTCTCAGGCCATTAGTATGGAGCAGGATCAAAAGTGGAGCAGCTAGAATTCAAACTGGTGTCCACATGGGATGCCAGCAGTGGCTTAAGCTGCTGTGTCACAGAGCTGGCCTTGGGGAAGAAGGCTTTTGCGTTAGTGATGTTGAAGTCTGCAGAAAGACAGACTTAATAGCTAGAATAGGAATTTCATTATGATAGACCCCAAACTGTAAAGATGGGGCTCATCCCAGTTGATATAGCCATGATAGGTTTCCCATACAGATTTATCTGCGACTTCTGAAACCCCACTTCATAACATAAATAAACTCTTAAGTCTAGGGTAGTCTTCATTGCTTTCAGTAAACTTGAGTAGAGTTGCAGCCACTGAAACAAAGAATAGGAGAGGATTCAGAAAAGGAAAATACAACAGAGAACACACAGTGTAACCCAGGAGCCTGGAAAAGGCACGCCCAGGGACCATGTGAGCAGAACATTCTGAAAGCAGAGGCTGCGCCTCATTGACCCTGCAGCTCCTGGAACCTAGCACAGTGAGTGCACCATTTACCAGATGAATAAGCTGAAGGTTCTCAGAAAAAGAGGAAACCAGCTCTACAAAGCTGAGGCCATTTCTTTTATTTATTTATTTATTTGAAAATGTTCTTAATTTGAGTCAGAGTCGGGGGGGGGGGGAGAAAGAGAGAAAGAGAGAGAGAGAGAGAGAGCAAGCTAACCCAATCCCATCTGCTGGTTTACTCCCCAAAAGCCTGCAAAGAGCGCTGGCTGGGCTGGGTTACACACAGCTGGGAGCCACTGCCTCCCAGGGGCTGCATTATCTAGAACATGGGAACAAACAGAAGTGGGCATCGACCCTGGCACTCCAACATGGGATGCACGACCTTAACCAGCCGGCTAAGAACCTGTCCCATGGAGCCCATTTCTAATGCTGATCTTAGAAGTCTTCTAAGTTCTCAAATATCCACATACAAAAAGTAGGATGTTAAAAAGGTTAAGATGATAGATTTTATGTTTGATTTTAACTACACAAAAATGCACACACACACAAAAAGATACATTGGGAAAGGACAGACTGTTCATTCTACTTACCAAAAAAAAAAAAAAATACACATCTTAAAGTTTATCAAACACATTTCATAAAAAATTTTCAGAAAGGGATAAAGCTTACAAAAATTCTATATTCTTCAGAAAATTAAATTCACCAAAATATGCATCCTATTTTGGACAACTGAGAATTTTTTTTAAATGGCAGTCACTCTTATGTTTTTTTTTTTTTTTTTTTAAGATTTATTAATTGCAAGTCAGAGTTACACAGAGAGAGGAGAGGCAGAGAGAGAGATACATCTTCCATCTGATGGTTCACTCCCCAATTGGCCACAATGGCTGGAGCTGTGCCAATCTGAAGCCAGGAGCCAGGAGCTTCCTCCAGGTTTCCTACACGGGTGCAGGGGCCCAAGGACTGGGCCATCCTTCACCGATTTCACAGGCCATAGCAAAGAGCTGGACTGGAAGTGGAGCAGCTGGGCCTTGAACCAGCGCCCATATGGGATGGATGCCGGTGCTTCAGGCCATGGCATGAACCCACTGTGCCACAGCGCTGGCCCCACAAGTGAGAATTATGCTAGTATACTCATTATTACAAACATCAGAATATTAGTGGCAAATCAACACCTATCAAAATGTCTAAGTGGTGAATGGGCAGTGTTTGGTCAGCTCTTCATTATTGTAACTAAAATACCCGAGAGGAGCTTCTTGGGAATAAAAACATTTATTTTGCTAACATTTCGGGGGAGGGGTCACAGTTCAAGACTGGGTAGCCTCATTAGTCTGGCATTTGCTGGAGGCCAGGCAGGGGCAAAACATTTGTGGAGCAGCAGCTATGCAGTGGGCCAGGGAGCAGAGGGAGAAGCCAGGCCGAGCTTGGCTTAGATAACCGACCTTCTCCAGAGATATACTGTCCAAGGGCAAGACCCCATGACCTAAAGACCTCCCACAGGGCCCACTCCCAGCTGCCATAATTAAACCAGGTCTCCGCCTGAATCCACCAACCATTAGCAACAGTCAGTTAACCGTTAACATAAGGTTGCAGGGTTCAAATAGCTGGGCGAGTCTGGGGAGACAAGTGCTGTTCAATCCACAACAGGCAGATGTAATTGGAGATTTTGAGTCTTAAATTAAAAAGTCTTCTGAGTTGGGGATATACTTTTTTTTTTTTTTTGACAGGCAGAGTGGACAGTGAGAGAGAGAGACAGAGAGAAAGGTCTTCCTTTGCCGTTGGTTCACCCTCCAATGGCCGCCGCGACCGGCGTGCTGCGGCCGGCGCACCGCACTGATCCGATGGCAGGAGCCAGGTGCTTCTCCTGGTCTCCCATGGGGTGCAGGGCCCAAGGACTTGGGCCATCCTCCACTGCACTCCCTGGCTACAGCAGAGAGCTGGACTGGAAGAGAGGCAACCGGGACAGAATCCGATGCCCTGACCGGGACTAGAACCCGGTGTGCCGGCACCGCAAGGCGGAGGATTAGCCTAGTGAGCCACGGTGCCGGCCAGGGGATATACTTGTATTTCCAGTTATCACTGGGAAAAAAAAAGGCAAGAGTTAATTTTTAAAAAACATTTCTTTAGTTACGTGAAAGGCAGAGAGAGAGAGAGAGAGAGAGATATTTTCCATCCTCTGGTTCACTTCCCAAATGGCAGCAACAGCCAGGACTGTTGCCAGGAGCCAGGAGCTTCGTCTGGTCTCACACGTGGGTAGCAGGGGCCCAAGCCCTTGGTCATCTTCTGCTGCCTTCCCAGGCACATTAACAGGGAGGTGAACAGGAAGCGGAACAGCCCAGGATGCCAGCATGGCAGGTGGTGGCCCTAACCCGCTGTGCCACAACATAGGCCCCAGTGAGTTAAATTTTAAGAAAAGAGACATGGGACCAGAAAGAGAGTTGTTAGAAACAAAAAAAGAGGGGCCGGAGCCGTGGCTCACTTGGTTAATCCTCCACCTGTGGCGTCGGCATCCCATATGGGCGCCGGATTCTGTCCCGGTTGCTCCTCTTCCAGTCCAGCTCTCTGCTGTGGCCCGGGAGGGCAGTGGAGAATGGCCAAGTCCTTGGGCCCTGCACCCCATGGGAGACCAGGAAGAAGCTCCTGGCTCTTGTTTCTTAGTTTTTTCCCCTCTCTTTTTAACTGTATATTTATTTATTTGAAGGGCAGGGAGACAGAAAGAGAGAGAGAGAGATCACCCCTCAAATACCTGCAACAGCAGGTCATGGCTAGGAGCTAGGAACTCCATTGGGGACTCCCATGTGGGTGGCAGGGACCCAAACACTCTGGGCCATCATCTGCTGTTCCCAGGCTGTGTGTTAGCAGGAAACTGGATCTAAAGTGGAGGTGGGACTTGATTCCACAAACTCCAGTAAGGGATGCAGGGATCCCAAGCAGCCACTTAACCTGCTGTGCTACCACAGCCACCTGTTTTCTTTTAGAATCTTTAAAAAATGTCTTTTTTATTTGGTCCCATATGGGTGCCAGTTCATATCCTGGCTGCTTCCCTTCTGATCCAGCTCTCTGCTATGGCCTGGGAAAGCAGTGGAGGATGGCCCAAGTCCTTGGGCCCCTGCGCCCACGTGGGAGACCTGGAAGAAGCTCCTGGCTCTTGGTTTAGGATCTGCCCAGCTCCAGCCATTGTGGCTATTTGAGGAGGGAACCAGCAGACCTTTCTCTCTCTCTCTCTCCCTCTGTGTGTGTGTAACTCTACCTCTCAAATACATAAGTAAAATCTTTTAAAGAATTTATCTTTTAAATATTTATTTTATTAGGGGGCCGGCGCCGTGGCTCAATAGGCTAATCCTCCACCTTGCGGCGCTGGCACACCGGGTTCTAGTCCCGGTCGGGGCGCCGGATTCTGTCCCGGTTGCCCCTCTTCCAGGCCAGCTCTCTGCTATGGCCAGGGAGTGCAGTGGAGGATGGCCCAGGTGCTTGGGCCCTGCACCCCATGGGAGACCAGGAGAAGCACCTGGATCCTGGCTCCTGCCATCGGATCAGCGCGGTGCGCCGGCTGCAGCGGCGGCCATTGGAGGGTGAACCAACGGCAAGGGAAGACCTTTCTCTCTCTGTCTCTCTCTCTCACTGTCCACTCTGCCTGTCAAAAATAAAAAAAAAAAAAAAAATTATTTTATTAGGGGAAGCATGAGTGGTGCCAGCATCCCATATGGGTGCAGGCTGGAATCCCGGCTACTCCCCTTCCAATCCAGCTCCCTGGTAGTGGCCTGGGAAAGCAGCAGAGGTTGGCCCAAGTGCTTGGGCCCCTGCACCCATGTGAGGGACCCAGAGGAAGCTCCTGGCTCCTGGCTGCAGATAGGCTCAGCTCTGGCTGTTGCAAACATTTTGGGAGTGAACCGGCAGATGCACATTCTCTCTATATATATATAAGTCTGACTTTCAAATTAATAAATAAATCTTTAAAAAATCTATTGCCGGTGCTGTGGCTCACTAGGCTAATCCTCCGCCTTGCGGCGCGGGCACACCGGGTTCTAGTCCCGGTCAGGGCACCGGATTCTGTCCCGGTTGCCTCTCTTCCAGTCCAGCTCTCTGCTGTAGCCAGGGAGTGCAGTGGAGGATGGCCCAAGTCCTTGGGCCCTGCACCCCACGGGAGACCAGGATAAGTACCTGGTTCCTGCCATCGGATCAGCACAGTATGCTGGCCGCAGCGCGCTGGCCGCGGCGGCCATTGGAGGGTGAACCAACGGCAAAGGAAGACCCTTCTCTCTGTCTCTCTTTCACTGTCCACTCTGCCTGTCAAAAAAAAAAAAATCTATTAAAAAAAGATGTTATTTGAAAGGCAGAGTTGGAGAGAGAGAGAGAGAGAGAGAGAGAGAGAGAGAGAGAGAGAGAATCTTCCATTTTCTTGTTCACTCCCCAAACGGCCACAACAGTCAGAGCCAGGCCGATCCGAAGCCAGGATCCAGGAGCTGCTTCCAGGTCTCCCAAATGGGTTCGGGGGTCCAAGCACTGGGGCCATCTCCCACTGCTTTCCCAGCCGCATTAGCAGGGAGCTGGATTGGACGTGGAGCAGCTGGAACTGAACTAGTGCCCATATGGGATGCCAGCGCTGCAGGCACTGGCACCCTCTTTTAGAATCTTACTTAAGGAAAAGAATAATTTGAAGATGGAAGCATAAAAAACTTAGAGAGTAAAAGTTTCCTTACCTGTTAGTGATAAAATGTTGCATGTATCATCACACATTTTATATACACTCGTGCTGTGATAGACATCTGGGAATTCAGAGTAAATCCTATTTTTGGTAGCCATAATGCTAATGAATAACATCAGTAGGTATTCATAAAGAATTTAATAAACATAGGTTTACTCTTAAAAACAACATAATGACTGTTTATGATGCTGATAAAGTACTGTGTACTGTTATCAACATGTCAAAAATGTAGTGTGACAGCTTATAGTAAATGGTTTGCAGTACATACGTTTTGCAGCTGCACAGACAAGAAATTAAGTTGGATATCAGGTAAGCAAAAGAAAATAATTATAATGTTCAGTTTAAAATGAATCTTACCATTTTGAAAAGCGAAATAGTTTTGAATATAAATCAGAAAGTGATTAAGTGATTAAGCACCTGAATTAGAAGAGGAAGCTGGGGTGGGCACGTGGCTTAGTGGTTAAGATGCTGCTCGAGGGGGCTGGTGCTGCGCCCTAGCGGGTAAAGCCACCGGCTGCAGTGCCGGCATCCCATATGGACACCAGTTCGAGTCCTGGCTGCTCCACTTCTGATCCTGCTCTCTGCTGTGGCCTGGGAAAGCAGT
The DNA here is from genome assembly GCF_964237555.1 of Oryctolagus cuniculus. Classification (NCBI taxonomy): domain Eukaryota; kingdom Metazoa; phylum Chordata; class Mammalia; order Lagomorpha; family Leporidae; genus Oryctolagus; species Oryctolagus cuniculus. Next base: position 6,695,639 of record NC_091451.1, read on the forward strand.
GGAAGATGGCCCAAGTGCTTGGGCCCCTGCACCTGCGTGGGAGACCCGGAAGAAGCTCCTGGCTCCTGGCTTCGCATTGGCGCAGCTCAGGCCATTGGGGGCATCTGGGGAGTGAGCCAGCGGACGGAAGACTTTCTCTTTCTGCTCTCTGTAACTTTTTCAAATAAATTAATTAAAAAAAAAAAAAAAAAGCCTTCCAGAGTTCCCAAGTGCCTAGGAAAGAAAATCCCTGGCTTGGCGTTCGCGGCCTTATAGCCAGATCTCGTCTTCCCACCTAATCCCGTTTGCACTGGCTCTGTGTGCTCTGAGCCCTGGTCTACCAGACACCTCTGCACATTTCCGACCCTCGTTCCTCTTCTCAGCTCCGGCTGTCGGTCTGTCCGGCTTCCTGCCGCATCTTCCCCTGGGAGCCGAGGAGACTGCCCGTGACCCCCGGTCACCCCAGTCTCCTGCAAGCCGTTCAGATCCCATCTGCCGAGGTCACTGCCTGGGCGCCTGCACAGCTCTCTTCTAGAAGTCAAGCTTGGCACCGCGGCCGGCAAGTGCAGCGTCTCCATCGAGATCAGCCCCACCCAACGCGGCCATTCTGCACTTGAACCCCGCAGCTCCGCGGACGTCACCAGATTCCACGCACACGCGAACCCCCTGGGCTCCCGCAACGGGGACCGCCAGTATCTGATGAGTGACACACTACTCTGAATTTATGAGCGGCTGGGCTTTCCTCCGCACCCCGCAGCTGTCCAGTTTTATCCATCACGGATCCGGGCCCCGACCCCGGGCCCACTTCGGATCTCGCCGCCAGCGGTGTAGCCGGCGCGTGGCTCTCCGCGCGACAACCGTCAGACGGGGCCCCTAATGACTTGTTCATTACTTCGCGGAACGGCTCGGCCGTGCGTGGCGGTCACCGCGCCCTCATTCACCGTTTCCCAGCCGCTCCGGTGCCAACAGGATGTCCGGCGGCTCGCTCACCGCCGGCGAGCACCGCACCGGAGGCCTCGCAGGAGTCCGCGCCAGGCGCGAGCGTGCGTGCGTGCGTGCGCGCGCGCGCGGGGACGCGCCACGTTCCCGCCGGCGGCAGAGGCGCCTTGCGGCGGCCGCGCGCTCACAGGGCCTGCGCCGGATGCGCCCGGCCGGGCCCCTCAGGGAGCGGCGGTGGGGGCGGGGCGGGGCGGGGCGCGCGGGCGGGGGCGCGCGGCGGGGGCGGGGCGCGCGGGCGGGGGCGCGCGGCGAGGGCGGGGGCGCGCGGCGGCCGCGCTGCGGCCTGTGGCGCCGTCCCCGGCAGACTCCGGCGGGCCGAGCGAGGCGCCGCCAGCCGCTGCCGCTGCCGCTGCCGCTGCCGCTGGGCTGCGCTGCTGCGGGGTGGGGGGTGGTGGTCCGCCCGCCCGCCTGAGGGCCCCGTTATCATGTCGCTGAGGCAGCGCCTGGCCCAGCTGGCCGGCCGCCTGCAGGAGCCGCAGAAAGTGGCCCGTTTCCAGCGGCTGTGCGGGGTGGAGGCGCCGCCGAGCCGCTGCCCGGAGCCGCCGCGGGAGGATGAGGAGCTGGAGGCGCCCCTCGCCGGAGACCTCCGGCGGCGAGGGCTGCAGCCGCCGCAGGGCGAGCGCAATCAGTGCCCGGCCAAGGCGGACGGCGGCACTGGCGGCGGCGGCGGCGCCCCCAACGGCGTGCGGAACGGGCTGGCGGCCGAGCTGGGCCCGGCGGCGGCGGCGGCCCCGCGGCGTGCGGGCGCCCTGCGCCGCAACTCGCTGACGGGCGAGGAGGGCGAGCTGGCCCGCGTGAGCAACTGGCCGCTCTACTACCTGTTCTGCCTGGGCACGGAGCTGGGCAACGAGCTCTTCTACATCGTCTTCTTCCCCTTCTGGATCTGGAACCTGGACCCCCTGGTGGGCCGCAGGCTGGTGATCATCTGGGTGCTGGTCATGTACCTGGGCCAGTGCACCAAGGACATCATCCGCTGGCCGCGGCCCGCCTCGCCGCCCGTCGTCAAGTTGGAGATCTTCTACAACTCCGAGTACAGCATGCCGTCCACGCACGCCATGTCCGGCACCGCCATCCCCATCGCCATGGTGCTGCTCACCTATGGCCGCTGGCAGGTACGCCCCCTGCCCTCGCCCCGCTCGGCCCCGGCGGCCGGCAACTCGGAGTTCTTGCTGTTTTCAGTTAACCCCGGCCGTTCCCCTGCAAAGCTCGCTGGCTCGCTCTCTGTCTCCGGGTTTTTGCCAGTACCCGCAAGCAGGCCCTTTGTGGGGTTAAAAGTCGGTGATCTAGGGAACCCGTGAAATTGTATTTCGATAGCAGCGCCCACCCTGGAGGCACAGGGCACCGCTGGGCTTTGGCTGACTGTTGAAACTTTAGTTGTCGCCCTGCGTAGTGAAAGTGCATTTTCCGTGCCATGAGTGGCTTGGCGGCCGGGACCCAAGTCTCACTGTAATGCAAGGATCGACGGGGGTCCCCCGCCCCAGTCCCACTCTGTTTGAGACGCGGGTGAAGCCGTCGGCTTTACTGGGGCGGTGTTCACAGACCCGAGGTAGAACCTCCCAAAGCAAAGGACGCGGATTTCCAGCAGTCCGCCGTGAATTTAGATGACAGCCGCCCTCTCTGGAAGTTAATAGAGCATAGTCTAAGTTTTGTGGCGAAGGGGTGGGGTGTGGCTGCTCACTGGCTGGTAGCGTCAGGTTTCCTTGTCTAATGGATCTCTGATCTGCGGTATCTTATTATCACTTATTAACTGCAACCGCGTGGTTTGCAAGTCGCTCTCGGAGAGGAGGTTCTTGATCGGACTGGAGGAGGGGTCGTAGGAAATGGCAAACGTGACAGCAGGGTCGGCGTGACCACCGGGGACAGCTCTTAATGTTAAACGTGTCATTTTTGCCAGCTTGTTTTGGCTTCCCCATTTTGAGTGCAGCATGGGCCGTAACTGTGGCTTAGCTTTGAAAACACCGGTTCCTTTCACAAGAAAGCAAAGTTTATTGGTAGGCTCTTAGGCTGGCTTTATCTGTGTTTTTAATTGTAAGATTCGTTAGTCCCCTAGACTTTAGAAATAGTAACTATTGAGAATCCAAAGAAGCAGATTTTCTGTTTTTTTTTTTCTCCCCTTTTGCTGCACAGAATCACCCTACACTGAGAGATACCCATACACATTCTGTGTAAAACTTCATTATGATGAGCTTGCTTAGCCCACACTGGATACAGATTCCTACAGAGAAAATCTCATCCCCCAGGGTGCTCAGAGTAACTTAGACAATAAGTCATGTGCATAGCTAAGAATGGTAGAAGTAGGAGGAAGCATACCATGGAAATTTCTTTCCTGTTGAACCAAAGGGAAGAGACAGTGGTACTCAGATTCTAAACCAGTGCTGCTTGTTTTGCATTTAATTTTTTGTTCAATATTTCAGAATTGATGATTGTCAGTGAGCTGTGTTTGGCATGTTACTTACTGAGTTAGCTGATGATATTTCTCTCCTGTTCATGAGACTTTCGGGAATCCTTAACCACGGGGCCTTTTTAATGCCTCAGCAGGGAGTAGCTATTAATATTAGCAGTCTTAAGAAAGAGAAAATAGTTATTTTTGCTCTCTTGCATTCAGGACACATGCTCGCAAGGAAGTCTGAGAACAATACTGTTGCATTGTTTATGGGATGCAGCTGTCAGTATGCTGACATTCCAGGGCTGTTCGCACTATCAGAAGAAGCTTACAGTATAGTTTTTAAACAGCCTGGCATATCCAGCTGTAAGGTTGGAGGACTTTGTGTGGCATCTGATCTTAGAGTTTGAGCCAGACAGAATATTAGAAATTACCTGGTCCCAAACTGTCACTCTGCACATGTGGGGTCTGACAAGGTTCCGTTTAGAATTTACTTTTAACGTAATGATTTACGCTTTTTACTTTACATTTTCACCCTAAATTTGAACAGAATCCTAAATTCTGCTTGGTTGTTTATCTTTTGGTTAATTGTTTTGAAAGGAAGGTCTCTCTCTTTAAAGTTCCTGACTCTAATAATCCAGTATAATCAGCCCAAGGACTTTTACTCTTTATAGCTGTTCCTGCTGTGTGTTGAGAGCAGAACCGGTTTCCTTTATTGAGGTGTTTTGGTCCTTGGTTTATTGGCATTGAACTTCCTGGGAGGCCGATAGTTCCAGAATGGGTCATGGAAAAGACACTAGGAACTGGGAGAAGAGTTAACAGTGAAGGCCCCGTGTTTTTCTGATGAATGTCTGGGTTGGTGGTCCTTGTCCATCAACCGGGCCCCAGCTGCTTGCCTGGGACAGGTATGGTCACATCCTGGTACGTACCACGCTGAAACCAGCTCCCTACACTGAGTTGTGATCTCTCCACCATCCCTTTGACTGGGCCTGCCTGCCCCACTCCTCCTGGAAATTTGCTCAAGGTCCAGCCTTACACTGGGGCCTTCAGATGAGCTCACTCACTGTTAAACTGACATCAGAAGAAAAGAGTTCCCTGAGGGACTGTTTAAAGTACAGGTGTCTGCTTTACTCCCAGAGATTCCGATCTGTTAGGTGAGTGAGGGGCATTGCGCTTGGTACTGCACTAAGTTCCCTGAGGATTAATATCTGGATCCTTGGGATGTATTTAAGTTTCTCTGAGATTGCTGTCTCAGCTCTTTTGCAATTCCACTTTTGAAACTTTTAAAGGTATATTTTAATACAAAAAGTGAGAGTGAAATAGTATCGCCTCCAGCAGTTACTTGAAACTTTTTTTTTTAAAATACACAGTTTCTGGTGATGCAACATAGAAAATGTTCTGGCGCTTCTCCAGAGATTAAATAACATGCGATCCTTTGGTCAGGGTAATGACGATTGCTATAGTCATTGGAATTTTTGGTAGCCTGAATTAGGAAAGAGTTATGAAATAAGAAGCACCAGGGCTGGCGCCGCAGCTCACTAGGCTAATCTCCGCCTTGCGGTGCCGACACACCGGGTTCTAGTCCTGGTCGGGGCGCCAGATTCTGTCCCGGTTGTCCCTCTTCCAGGCCAGCTCTCTGCTGTGGCCAGGGAGTGCAGTGGAGGATGGCCCAAGTACTTGGGCCCTGCGCTCCATGGGAGACCAGGAGAAGCACCTGGCTCCTGGTTTCGGATAAGTGCGGTGTGCCGGCCATAGTGGCCATTGGAGGATGAACCAATGGCAAAGGAAGACTTTTCTCTGTGTCTCTCTCTCTCACTGTCCACTCTTCCACTCTGCCTGTCAAAAAAAAAAAAAAAAAAAAAAAAAAAAAGAAGCACCAGATATTAAGAACATAGTCCTTTGAAGAAAAACATAAAATAAAAAGCTGTTTCTTTTGCATATATATTTCTTTCCAGAAACAAGTTATATGGTGTATAATCAGTTCCAATGCCATATTTGATTTAATTCTATTAAGGAGGTTTTAGGTGAGTTTCATTTTTTAAATTTAGTCTTATTGTATGTCTTATAAACTCATTTGCAACTAGCCTTTCACAAGTTATGCTTCCACTACTTTTTATAATGATAGTTGTGTAATGTCAACATTATTGATACTTATTAAACAGTACCCATGAGCTTTTTTTTTTTTTTTTTTTGACAGGCAGAGTGGACAATGAGAGAGAGAGAGAGAGAAAGGTCTTCCTTTTGCCGTTGGTTCACCCTCCAATGGCCGCCTCGGCCGGCGCGCTGCGCTGATCTGAAGGCAGGAGCCAGGTGCTTCTCCTGGTCTCCCATGGGGTGCAGGGCCCAAGCACTTGGGCCATCTTCCACTGCACTCCCTGGCCACAGCAGAGAGCTGGCCTGGAAGAGGGGCAACCGGGACAGAATCTGGCGCCCTGACCAGGACTAGAACCCGGTGTGCCGGCGCCGCTAGGCGGAGGATTAGCCTAGTGAGCCGGGGTGCCGGCCAAGCCATTGTTTGAAATGTCTGTTGCCTCATTTAGTCTACTCTTAGAGCATTCCAGGGTTTAGGTCTGTCACTAATGCGAGTTTATAGATAAAGGAAGGAAGGTAACAGGGAGGTTATGTAGCTTAATGCAAATGAACACAGTCAGTAAGCGCAGAGACTGGATTTAAGTGCAGACACTCACTCAAGAGCTACACAGAAAACTCATTTCAAGTTTCACTTTGAGTGTAGTTTTTAAAGTATGTCTGCAGTAACGTGCCGTTTTTGACATGGGTATGATTGTGTTCTTTAAACAGACCAGCCTTTATATGCCTTGAGAAGGTGGCTTATGTTTGTGCGTGTACACACACATGCATGTACACACACATGCAGTATCCATGAATATTTGTGTTTGAAGTATTTTAGGACGTTGACTTGAATGAGATTCTGGTGTGCCACCCCTCTCCTCTATCTATATAATATAAATAAGAACTTCAATACATAAGAGCTTTTGTAAATCATGTAAGATCACCTATCAAAATGGCTTATTGTACATAACAGAGCAAAATAACAAGTTATCTATGAGATTGTGAAAAGATAAAAGGAAGAAAGGCAAGAAGAAAAGAGCTACAAATCTAGGTCACAGATAACAAAGACGAAAGGAAGCCGTAAAATCCAAGGTAAATTGATTGTGGTGATTATTCTGAGGAGAAATACGGCTTATGAAAAAATTGAATTGGTTTGCTTGCTTACCTAACACAATACTTGTATTTGAAATTCATATTCCATGAGTTTGTAAGTGCCGATTACTAATTCTGGACTTAAAAATTCATTATTTTGAATTGGTAATACATTGTTAAATATTCAGAATTTACATAAAAATATAGAGGAGAGTGCGTTTCTCATGTTCCGGGTCTGCCAGGATGTTTTTCCAGAGGACTCGCTGCTTCCCTTTTCTTGTGTAGCCGTCCAGAGATAGTCTTTACTTCTGCAGACATAGGTTGATTTAACTTATTTCTCAAATAAATGTTAATGCTGTATTGCTGTGCATCTTCCTTCTTTTATTTAGAAATATGAAGATTTTCTTGTACCCCCCAAAATTAATGAGTAGAAATTATGCACGTGCAGTTGTTTTAAATGCCTTATGTGACTTAACTCTTAATCCCCACAACATCTGTGCTATGGTGAGTCTCAGAAGAAGACAGTGAAGCACACAGGAGGGTCACGGGCAAGTCCATATGCGACAGAGCCTGGATTTGAATCCAGTCACTGTGAGGTGGTGCTTTGTGACTGCGTTATATTGTCTCTCCGTGTTTTACATAGTATACGGGAACAGCTATGTAATTTTTTCACATTTGTGTGTTCTATTATGTTAATATATAGCATGATTTAATAAGTCTATTCTGGTACCATTAGGTTTCCAGTCATTTGCAAATATAATGTCACAGTGACTGGTTATAAGTATTTGCACACATTACTGTGTCAAAAAGTATATGCATTTGAGTTTTAACAAAGAGTGCAAAAATGCCCTTTGAAAAGATGAATTGTATTTACATTCCTAGCAGCAATATATGAGAGTTCCTGGTTTCCTTTCGGTCTACTGTCAAATTTATCAGTCTTTCCCCAAAGTAATTTTAACGTATTTAATTTTTTTTTTTTTTTTGACAGGCAGAGTTAGTGAGAGAGAGACAGAGAGAAAGGTCTTCCTTTTCCGTTGGTTCACCCCCCCAAGTGGCCACTACGGCCGGTGTGCTGCACTGATCCGAAGCTAGGAGCCAGGTGCTTCCTCCTGGTCTCCCATGGGGTGCAGGGCCCAAGTACTTGGGCCATCCTCCACTGCACTCCTGGGCCACAGCAGAGAGCTGGCCTGGAAGAGGAGCAACCGGGACAGAATCCGGTGCCCCAGCCGAGTCTAGAACCCGGTGTGCCAGCACCGCAAGCAGAGAATTAGCCTAGTGAGCCGCGGTGCCGGCCACGTTGTATTTAATTTGCATGTCTTGTATCTGTAAAATTGAAGAGCTTTATGTAGTTTATTGGTCATTTATGTTTTCTTTCTGTCTGTCTCTCTTCATTGTTTAAAGGGAAGAGTATTTTTTTAAGAAGATGATACTTTTTTTTAGATTTTTTTTTTTCACTTGAAAGTTAGAATTAGAGAGAGAAGGAGAGATCTTCCATTTATTGGTTCGCTCCCCAGATGGCCGCAATGGCCAGGGATGGACCAGGCTGAAACCAGGAGCCAGGAGCTTCATCCAGGTCTCCCATGTGGGTTCGGGGCCCCCAGAACTCAGGCCATCTCCTGCTGCTTTCCCAGCCCATTAGCAGGGAGCTAGATCGAAAGTGGAGCAACCAGAACATGAGCCGGTGCCAGTGGTTTTACCCATTATACTACAATGCTAGCTCCAATGTTACTTTTTTAAAAAAGATTTATTTATTTGAAAGGCGGAGTGAGAGAAAGATTGTTGTGGCCCCAAATGGCCACAACAGCCGGGGCTGGGTCAGACTGAAGCCCAGAGTTCCTTCCGGGTCTCCCACATGGGTGCAGAGGCCCAAGGACTTGGGCCATCTTCTGCTACTTTCCCAGGTATATTAGTGGGAATTGGAACAGAAGTGGAACGGCCAGGACCCGAACTGGTGCCAAGTGGCATGCTGGTATCACAGGCAGCAGCTTTACCTGCTATGCCACAACACGGGCCCCCAAAAAGAATCTAAGATGGCACTGACAGTAGTTGTGTACTAGAAAAAACGTGAGCTCTTTAGACAGAAAATCATACCAGTTCCAAAACCGTATTAGCTGTCTACATTATATACTAGAACATTATACAAAAATGGTAACAGTGTATTGAGTTTTATAACATATGCAGATACAAATGTATGACCACATGTTATAACACAGAGGGGAGAGGAGAAAATGGAACAATACTGTTGCAAGGTTCTTATGCCACACCTGGAGTGTGATAAAATTTACATTAAAGTGGAGCAACCACTGAAAAAGTACAGTAAAAAAAATTAGTGAATAAAAATACCACCTAATAGGAAAAAAAGACAAAAGTTGTGAACAGGCAGTCCACAGAAAAGGAAACACAGGAGTTGGCATTGTGGCACAGTAGGGTAAGCTGACACCTACAATGCCAGCATTCTGGATTAGGGCAACAGTTCAAGTCTGGCTGCTTGGCTTCTGATCCAGCTCCCTGCTAATGCACCTAGCAAGGCAGTGAAAAACGGCTCAAGTACTTGGGACCTGGTGAATGGAGTTCTTAGCTCCTGGCTTGGGTCTTCCAGTAGATGGAAGATCTCTCTCTGTAACTCTGCCTTTCAAATAAATAAATAGATATATTTTTTAAAAATATTTTTTTCAAAAATAATTTTACTTCATTTAAAAGAAATTTTCATAAATTATAGCTTGATAGTTTTTTTCCTTTGTTTTCAATGAAATAACATTTTTCAATGTAATTCCATTGGCTCATGGCTTGCATGATTTTTGACAAGATGTCTGCTGTAATTTTTATCTGTGATCTCATTGTATGATGCCTTTTTTCTTCTAGCCATTTTAAAATTTTTCTCTTTTGTTATTTTTGAGCAATTTGAGACTGATATGCTTTAATGAAATTTTCTTTACATTTTGTTTAGAGTTCATTGGTCTTGGATTTGTGAGTTTGTACTTTTCATCATATTTGGAAGATTTTCATCATTATTTCTGGAATTTTTTCCCTCTCCCCCCCCCCCCATTCTTTTCTGGAATTCTTGGTTTCATATGGGTTATACTGTTCATTCACAGATTACTGGTGCTCTGTTTTGTTTTTGGCTTTTTCTCTGTGCTTTTGGATAGTTTGTACTGCTGTGGCTTCAAGTTCACTGATCTTTTCTTTTGTAGTGTCTAATTTTCTGGTAATTTGAAGTACCATAGAATATAATTTCAACACTGTATACTTTCTATTTAGAAATCCCACTTTTTTTTTTTTTAAATCACCCATTTCCTAGCTCACTGTGTTCCTGTCTTGTCAGTCTAATCCTTTTAGTCTTGTTAGGATGGATCTAGAATAACCAGAGTTTAGAGCTAAATTTAATCTCTGTGTCTAGGAGATAACCTCCTATCCACTCTACCCAGTTCCTTCTTCACCCTGTCTGGTGGGAAAGCAATTCCAAGTGTGTGTGAACTCTGGGAAGTTTTTGGTCTGATTCTTTCCAGTAATTTTTCCCTCAGCCTGGCAGACTTTCTCCCCAGGCTTGCCCAGACGAGTACTCAGCCCAGGATTTGCAGAGTCCTCTGTACGTCTCCAGCTTCATTCCTGTGTGCATTCCTGCCTTGGGTACTCTGGCCTGCAGGTTACAGCGTCTTTGGTCTCAGGGAGCACCAGTCTCTCTCCCCCCAAGCTCAGGGAAACTGCTGGACTCTGTTTTGCTTCCTCCTCCTGTGCCACGGCCTGGAAACTGCCCCTGGCAGCAAGGCAGTTCCGGGGCTCATCTCACTGGTTTCTCTTTTTGTCCAGTAATCTGGAGACGGTTGCTTCATATAATTCGTCTAGTTTTCTGTTTGCTTACAGTGGGAAGGTTGTTCTTACAACAGTTAATCCTTTATGGGCAGAAACAGAAATCCTCTTACCTCTACTTCTTTTTTTTTTTTTTAAACAAAACAGCTTACTGAGATATAATTTATATAGCATGCAACTCACTCCATTCAAAATACACAATGCAGTTTTTTTTTTTTTTAGTATATTCACAGGATTATGCAACCATTTACACAATCAAAGTCAGAAAATATTCATCATCCTTAAAAGAAAGCCCATACTCATGGTGGTCACTCTCCACCTTCCCCTAATTGCTCGGGAACAGCATGTCCACTTTATGTCTGTTGGATTTGCCTGTTATGGACATTCAGTAAATGGAAGCGTGCCTGTCTGTTGTGACTGGCTTGTTGCACTTAGGACGTCCTCACGGTTCATTCCTGTTGCGTACAGTGCTTCATTCCTTTTTGTTGCTGGATAAGATTCCATTAGATGGATGTCAAGTAATCTCATCCACAGGGCATTTGTTCCAAGAGGATCCACAGATGCCTGAAACTGGGGATAGTAGCAAACCCTAGATAATGTGTTTCCTCCTATACTAGGGTACCTCAAAAAGAAAAATAGAATTAAAAGATAAGTTTATTTTGGTGCAAAAAAAATTGAAATCCATGCATAATTTTTATAATATATACATACCATAATTTTTTTTTAAAGAGAAAGAGAAAGAGAAATAGGCAGAGAGAGAGAGTTCACTCCCCAGGTGCCCACAGTGGCCTTGCCTGGGCCAGAGCAGAGTCAGGAGCTGGGAACTCAGTCCAGTTCTTCCATGTGGGTGGCAGAAACCCAGCAACTCCGGCCCTCACTGCTGCCTGCCAGGGTCTGCATTACCGGGAAGCTGGAGTCAGGATCTAGAGGTGGCTGTTGAACCCTGGTACTCTGGAATGGGATGTGAACTTTTTTTAAGATTCCTTGTATGCACAAATTTCAAAAAATTTTGGCACCAAAATGAACAAACTTACCTTTTAATTTTCCACAAGCCTTTTTTTTTTTTTTTCCTTGAGAGACAGAGAGATCAGCAGGGAAGGAGGGAGGGCCCCACTTCTTGAGCCCTCACCATCACTGTCACCGCTGCCTCCCAGGGTCCGCATTCGCAGGAAGCTGAAGGCAGTAGCTAGAGCTGAGGATTGAGCACAGGCACTCTGAACTACCTGTGCATGTATATACTTATGATGGGGTTTACTTTATAAGTCAGGCACAGTAAGAGATGGCTGACAACGATAATAGAACAATTCTAACAACATACTCATTAAAAATTACTTAAAACTTATGAATTCTTTTTTTTTAACAGGCAGAGTGGACAGTGAGAGAGAGAGACAGAGAGAAAGGTCTTCCTTTGCCGTTGGTTCACCCTCCAATGGCCGCTGCGGCCGGCGTGCTGCGGCCGGCGCACCGCGCTGATCCGATGGCAGGAGCCAGGAGCCAGGTGCTTGTCCTGGTCTCCCATGGGGTGCAGGGCCCAAGCACCTGGGCCATCCTCCACTGCACTCCCGGGCCACAGCAGAGAGCTGGCCTGGAAGAGGGGCAACCGGGACAGAATCCGGCGCCCCAACCGGGACTAGAACCCGGTGTGCCGGCGCCACTAGGCGGAGGATTAGCCTAGTGAGCTGCGGCGCCGGCCATGAATTCTTTATTTCTGGAATATTCCACTTAGTATTTTTGAACCATGGTTGATTATAGGTACTGAAATAGAAAATAAAATCATGGATGAGTAGGGAATATTGTACTGTGTTTTATTAATCCTCTTAACAGTTGATGGATATTTGTGTTCACTTTTTGGTTGTTTTGAACAATGCTGTATGCATATTTATATGGAAATTTTTGTGTGGGTGGATGTGTGTTTTCATTTCTCTTGGGCTAGTTATTGATTTTTGAAGCCCTTTATATTGTGGTGAGATTAGCCTGTTGTGTGCATGCTGTACCAGCAGAGTTGAATAATTGTGACAGGTACTGTATATCCATAGATCCTACAGTAGTTATTATCTGTCTCTTTGAAAAAAAAAAAAAAGTTTTGCTGGCCCAGATCTCGCTAATGTCAGTAGCAGTAGAGAGAAATGGATGAATTTGGTAAATATTAAGAGGCAGAATTGATAAGACATGCTGACTAATGAGATATGGCAGTAAGGAGGAGAAAAAAGGAGTAAAGGATTATTCCCGGATTTCCTGTTTGGCAACCCAAGCAATAGTGGCTTGATTTGCAGAGACAGCCAATATTGGAAGCCGGTCAGATCTGGAGAAAGCTCAGGGCACAGCGGAAATAATCTCAGCTTTAGATATGCTGAGTTGAAGCAGTCTAGAAGACAACCATGGGACCTGTCTAGGAGGCAGTTCTATCCATGAGAGAGCCTGGGACAGGTTGGTGTCATCAGCATATAGGTGCAGAATGAAGTGAGGAGAATGAGAACAGAGGATCGAGGAATAAACCCTACAGACTTCCCTATATTTAAAGAATAGGTAAGAGGAAAAAGAACCTATAACAGAATCTCACAAGAATTCATCTGAGAGTTAAGAAGATATTTTGGGGACTATCTAAGGCTGTGTGTGTGTATGTATAGGTTCTAGTAGCAAACGTGTTTGGGCTAGCTTGAGCCAAAACAAGAAAGAACTGTATTTGCAGACCAGAGGCGCAGCTCCTAGAAGCCCAGCGCAAGAATGTGCTGCCGGGCCCCCCGGGGGGAATTGGAACCAGGCTCTGGAATGCCGCCAGAACGCAGCTCACTGTCCACCCTTGGGTTGCTCAGTCTCATTCCTGCTTTCCCCTTGCTCTCTGCTTTGGCTTGTACGCGTTTGTCTCACCTCCAGCCCCGCACCAGTTACAAGTTCAAGCAGACAGCAGAACTGTCTTTCTGAATTCATTTCAAATTACCTTTAGGAAAAAAGGAATCTGATCAGCTCAGCACAGCCAATGAGTTCGCGTCCCCATGCCTCATCCCAATAGCTGTGGTCAAGGGAGCAGAATCGCCCAGTATGAATGCGTCCCCAGGGCCACTCTGCTAGGGCCGAATTGGGAAGTTTTCAGAAGCAAGAGACAAAGATTGGATCGTGTCATAAAAAGGTTGTGCTATAGAGGGAAGCTGGAGGTGCCTGTGGTCAGCTGTCTGTAGAGAAGGGAGGGAGTAAGCATTGTTAATTCTGCTGAAAGCACAGGCAAGGTAAGTACAAACTTACAGGAGATGTGAAAGCAGCAAAAATAAGGGGAAATGATTTTTGGTATTTTCTTTTCTTTTCTTTTTTTTTTTTTTTTTTTTTTACAGATAGACAGTGAGAGACAGAGAGACAGAGAGAAAGGTCTTCCTTTCCATTGGTTCCCCCCAAATAGCTGCCACGGCTGGCGCACTGTGCCGATCGAAGCCAAGAGCCAGGTGCTTCCTCCTGGTCTCCCATGTGGGTGCAGGGCCCAAGCACTTGGGCCATCCTCCACTGCACTCCCGGGCTACAGCAGAGAGCTGGACTGGAAGAGGAGCAACCGGGACAGAATCTGGCGCCCTGACCGGGACTAGAACCCAGGGTGCCGGCGCTGCAGGCAGAGAATTAGCCTAGTGAGCCGCAGCACTGGCCAGTATTTTCATTTTTAATCGGAAAATAATTGGGACTGTATTGTGTATGGAGTTTGTTTTTTAATTTTTTAAAAAAGATTTATTTATTTATTTAAAAGAGTTACACTGAGAGAGGAGAGGCAGAGAGAGAGAGAGAGAGAGAGAGAGAGAGGTTCTTCCACTGGTCCACTCTCCAATTGGCCGCAGTGGGGCGGAGCTGCGCCGATCCGAAGCCAGGAGCCAGGAGCCTCGAGCCTCCTCTGGGTTTCCCACGCGGGTGCAGGGGCCCAAGGACTTGGGCCATCTTCTACTGCTTTCCCAGGCCATAGCAGAGAGCTCAATCAGAAGTGGAGCAGCCGGGACTAGAACCAGCGCCCATATGGGATGCTGGCGCTTCAGGCCAGGGCATTAACCCACTATGCCACAGCGCCTGCCCCTGTTTTTTAATTTAATATTTATGTGATCATTTTATGGGTCAGCTGGGCTGGGCCATGGTACTCAGATTTTTATTTTATTTATTTTTTTGGTCAAGCACTGTCTAGATGTTTCTGTGGAGGTATTTGTTTTAGATGAACATGTAAGTCAGTAGACTCAGAGTAAAGCCGATGATCTTCCGTAATGTGAGGGGGACCTGTCCAGACGGTTAAAGGCCTGGAGAGAAAATGCACCACTGACCTCTCCCACAGGAGAGGGTCGTGTCAGCAGACTGCCTGCGGCCACGAGCTCCAACCCCAGCCCTGGCCTGGGCCTCTGGCCTGTTGGCTTGCCCTGCCGATTTTGGACTTGCCACCCTCTGCACTTGTAAGAGCCAGTTCCTGAGAATGAATTTCTGTCTGTACACACACAGATTCAGTTCTGTTCCTCTGGAGGAGCGTGACTGATACCTCGTCATGAGTTTTCCCATCAGTAAACACTCCTAGAAAACTTGAATGAATGAAAGACTTTCATATTCCTGCAAAACAGTTTTCGTTCTGTAAGACTGTGCTTATTGCCCCACTGAGAGGCAGAGAAGATAGGGCTGGCCCACGTCCCGCCACTGAGGAAGTTGACGCTTTGGCAGTCTGCCTGTGGTACAGCCCTGCGAGGAACGCTCCCTCGCCTGTGGGGCAGCTGGGTCATGTGTGAGACCTTGGTCCTTAGGAAATGAGAATAGTACAGACTCAGATCTGGCTTCGCCACTGAAGGAGAAGTAAATTCAGAAGCCTTCCATCTGCTGTGTGGGCTAAAGGGCAGAGAAGCTGGTTTGCAGAAAAAAGAAAGATGAAGTGGGTGTGTTGACAAAGGTCCTGTGACGTTGTCCGCGGTACAGTTCCTGTTCTTCTCCGAGCTCAGCCTCATTCCTCCTATGAGTACGAGATACTCTGTAGCCTTATGACACATCTCCTTTTTTTCTTCCTTGGATAGTTTAAGCTTGTTTCTATTTTTTACATTTTTAGAATTCCAGGACTTAAGAATACACACTGTAAATGGTGAGAGCCAGGCCTATGTAGTTCCGAAAGCCTGCATTCTTAACGACCACATTATAGCCAGTAAATGCTGATTTGTTCATTTTTACATGGTGAAGTGCTTTATGGGAAACATCTTTATACATGAGTCCCTGCTCACATTTTCATGTCCTTAGTGTCAAGTGGGAGAACTGTGAGGTCAGTGTAGACGGACATTCCAGTAGGTGTGTTGTTTGAGAACATGATATATCTCTCTGGTATGTTCCATCTCTGTCATCCACTGTTTACAAATACTGTATACTATCCCTTACCAGAATTCAAAAGAAATGTTGTTTTTTTTTTTCTGGTATCTGCCTTTGTCCCATATTTAAGTTGCTAGGAAAAAAAAACTTTTTTAATTTTTTAATTTTATCAACGAGACTTCTTGTAGTTGTTTTAATTGAAAGTCATTTTATTGACTGATTAAACTAACTTCACTGAATATAAGTGGAAAATGCTACAATATATACAATAATTCTGGTTGTGTATGATAGTTACACATATCAGGAAGAATAAAGTGTTGAGTAGAATAACTGAATAAGCATATAGATAAATTTCCTGTAATCAAGGATGTGCAATGAAAATATTAGATAACATGAAGTCAAAAGCACGTAGGGCAACATGTGACCTGTTTGTGTTTGGTATATTTTTGTTTTTATGTATTTGAAAATGAGATGGAGAACTTGTAAATTTTCACTTTCATTTTTTTCTTTTGACAAGATGTAAAAATCTAATTTGAGTAAAAACACTCTATTAGATAGAGGAAGTACATAAATTCAGTAGAAAAGACTGAATGTAGAAACCAGGAACCCCTGCCAGACTTAAAATTATTACTTATTTGTATAGCTACAAAAGTGCAAAGTCAGAAGCATGGTAAGTTGGAAAAGGCATTAGACCAAGTCCTGAGAATACTCACATAATATTAAATATTATTTAGCATGGGGCCGGCGCTGTGGCTCACTTGGCTAATCCTCTGCCTATGGCGTTGGCATCTCATATGGGTACTGGGTTCTAGTCCCAGTTGCTCCTCTTCCAGTCCAGCTCTCTGGTGTGGCCCGGGAGGGCAGTGGAGGATGGCTCAAGTGCTTTGGCACTACACCTGCTTGGGAGACCAGGAAGAAGTTCCTGGCTCCTGGCTTCGGATCTGCCCAGCGCTGGCCATAGTGGCCATTTGGGGAGTGAACCAATGGAAGGAAGACCTTTCTCTCTGTCTCTCTCTCTGTCTAACTCTGTCAAATAATATATATATAATTCAATAAATATCAAATAATATATTATATTAAATAATATATTTAACATATCCAATATAATAAATATCAAATAATATATTTACTATATTAAATAATATAGATATTATTTAACATTCCTGGGTCTGTTTATCTGTGAAGGGAGGGGTGTGTCAGGTTAATATCTTTAAGATCTATCTCTTCTGCTTCTAGTTAGGTGAAATTTGTACATGGCCTCCAATCTAAGAGAACCTTAAATAAAAATAATTTGACACTCTGACCGCAGTGATCAGAGAAGTTAAACAGCACACTCAACTCTATATACACGAAGGGCAGCTCTGGCTCAGCGTCAGATTTGCTGGATTTGAATCCCAGGTGCGTAACTGCGCCCTTCACTGTCCTGGGCAGGCGCTTGACCTCTCTGTGCCTCAGTTGCATCTATAAAATGAGGTGGGGTACCTACCCCATAGGGTTTTTCCAATGATTATGTGACTAGTATCTATAAAGCTCTTTAGAACAGATCCTGGTGCATAGGGAATTGTATGTTACATAAAAAAATGGAAGATAAATCCATGTCCAATTCTCCCAAATTCTGCCTAGAATTGAATTTTTGCTTCAAAACTTCTGGCCAGATTAATGATCAGAAATAAAAGATTGGGTTAAGTAGACTAGAGGAAAGTAGAGAGTGAAGTGGAGGATGGAGAAGCAAGAGAAAGAATGGGGGAGTGGCCTAGGATTGAGCCGCCTGCATCCCACATGAGTACCAGGTTTGGTGCCTGACTCCAGATTGCTGCTGATGCAGGCCCTGGGAGGCAGCAGCGAGGGCTCAAGTTGTGGGGTCTGTGCCACCCACGTGGGAGACCTGGACTGAGTTTCTGGCCCCGGCCAGAAACTGTTACTTGCATCTGTGGCGTCAGTCGGTGTACGGGTGTACGGAAGCGCTTCTGTGTTTGTCTCAAATAAATACATTTAGGACTACTCTTTCCTTAAAAAGGGTGGGGGCTGGGGTGTGGGGGGAGAAAAAGAGAGGGAGAGAGAGTTGATTAGATTGATAAGACAGGAAAGGGGGAAGATGGTCTCTCTTTGTCCCCCTAATTCTCACTTTTAAAAAATTTTGCAGAAGCTAGAACTCTTACAGGATTGCTAGATTCACCTGTGTGGAAAACACAGAGTAAGTTTGCTATTGGAATGCATTTTGAAAATTACTGTTCTTAATTAGTCCTACTGAAGTGCTGAGGCAGCTCTTCCCCTACTGAAGAGCTGCCCTCAGCCCAGGCTAGATTTGGAAACAAAAATAAAAACAAAAAACTCCAGGGAACCCACAGCAGACAGTGGAGAAGTCCTCTGGGACCTTGTAGCAGACAAGGCTGAATTATCCAGAGAGCACAGAAAACCAGCACTTCTGCAGGCAGTGAATTGGAAACTGCTTGGAAGTCTGGATTTAATGTTAGACCTCATTAACCAGCAGAGTAACAAGTAGTACTTCCCCAACTGTGGTTTGTGATATAAAATATATTTTTAATGTAATTTGTATGTGGTAAATTCTGTTGCTAAATTAACTCTCTGTAACAAGAGTTTGAAAGAGATACAGTAACAAAACATATCCGTTGAGAATAGGCAAAAAATGATTGAAAATATTTTCATTTGCATTTTTCTCATTAGTGTATACGTTAAATAACTTTATATGGGTGAATTTTTGTTTTACCTATATAAACTCATATGTTAGTCCACACTAGCCTATTACATAAAATGCCAGGAAGAGGGCTGGCATCATTGTGGCACAGCAGGTTAAGCCACCACTTGGGAAGCTGTACCCCATATCAGGGTGCCGGTTTGAGTCCATGATAGGCTACTGTGGGTTAGTTTTAGAAAGTGTCTATGACGGGGCTGGTGTTGTGGCATAGTGGGTAAAGCCACCATGAGCAGCGACTCTGGCATCCCACAAAAGTGCTGCTTCATGTCCTGGCTGCTCTGTTTCCAATCTAGCTCCCTGCTGATGGCCTGGAAAAAGCAAAGGAAGATGGCCTAAGTGTTTGGGCTCTTACACTCACATGGGAGACACAGATGGAGTTCCTAGCTCTGGAGAGTGAACCAGAGGATGGTAGATCTTTCTATCTCTCCCTTTCTCTAACTGCCTTAAAAATCAATCTTTTAAAAATATTAATTTTATAGTATATTTTATTTATAAATATATATTTATTTTATTTTTATATTAGTTTTAAAAACTTAAATTAGGCCGGCACCGCGGCTCACTAGGCTAATCCTCCGCCTTGCGGCACCGGCACACTGGGTTCTAGTCCCGGTCGGGGTGCCGGATTCTGTCCTGGTTGCCCCTCTTCCAGTCCAGCTCTCTGCTGTGGCCAGGCAGTGCAGTGGAGGATGGCCCAAGTGCTTGGGCCCTGCACCCCATGGGAGACCAGGATAAGTACCTGGCTCCTGCCATCGGATCAGTGCGGTGCGCCGGCTGCAGCGCGGCAGCCATTGGAGGGTGAACCAATGGCAAAGGAAGACCTTTCTCTCTATCTCTCTCTCTCACTGTCCACTCTGCCTGTCAAAAAAAAAAAAAAAAAAAAAAAAAAACTTAAATTAAAGAATCCTTACCTAATATTTTTTAAAATACTTGTTTGTTTATTTATTTATATGAAAGAGTGACAGAAAGAGGGAGAGATAGAGAGATCTTCCATCTGCTGGTTCACTCCCCAAATGGCCTCAATGGCTGAGGCTAGGTCAGGCTGAAGCTAGAAGCCAGGAGCTTCTTCTGGGTCTCCCACATTGATGCAGTGCCTCAAGCACTTGGGCCATCTTCTGCTGCTTTCCCAGGCACATTAGCAGGGAGTTGTATTGGAAGTAGATCGGCCAGGAGTTGAACCAGCACCCATATGCCACTGGCAGCGGCTTTACCTGCTATGCCACAACCCAGCCCCTACCTAGTATGTTAGGTAAGCTTTGGAAATTTCCTTATTTAAGTTTATTCAAATTGATTTTCACATTGCAATTATTATGATAGATTCCACAGATACTGTGAGAACTAAAAGTTAACACAGCCCATATTTGAGTCTAGGAACTAAAGATATTATAGGGCTGAAATCCTTCATGGCTGAAGGCTTCAGTGTACTTCAGCAAGTGTTAAACTGACTGCCTGCTATGAGCCGGACACTGTGGTGGTCTCTGGTAACACACCCATAGGCCAGACTTCAGTTCCTGCTCCCATGGAACTTCTATTATGGAGGAGAGGGAATACCAGAAAATAATTAGAATAAGTCATACTGTGTTGAGCATGCATCTATATACCATATATAAATGTATAATACATGTCAATACATGAATACACTTGTGTCAGAGATAAGCGTCGTGGGGAAAGCAAAGCAAGGAGGGTCCCTGGGCAGTCCCAGGGAGTGGGCTTGTGACTGTAGAAACCTCGCAAAGTAGCATTTAAAGCAGGTCTTGAAGGAGGCCAGGGAATAAGCCGTACGAATATCTACAGGAAATGTGTTCCCAGCACAAGGGCCAGAGAGGAGGCCACTGCTGGGATGTGGAGATGAAATCAAAGGAGTAGGGCCAGGAATGTATTTATTTTCCTTTTTAAAAAATTGAGGCATGGGTGTTAACCCACTGCACCACAGCGCCGGCCCCATGCCTCAATTTTTAAAAAATTTTTTTTCTTTTAAAATTGATTTATTTGAGGCCTGGGAAAGCAGTGGAAGATGGCCCAAGTCCTTGGACTCCTGCACCCACCTGGGAAGACCTGGAGCAGGCTCCTGGCTCCTGGCTTCGGATTGGCACAGCTCCGGCCATTGCGGCCAATTGGGGAGTGAACCATCAGATGGAAGACCTCTCTCTCTCTCTCTGCCTCTCCTTCTCTGTTTAACTCTGACTTTCAAGTAAATAAATAATTCTTTAAAATAAAATTGATTTATTTGAAAGGCAAAGTTACAGAGAGAGGGTGAGAGAGAGAGAGAAAGAGAGAGATCTTCCATTCTGTGGTTCACTCTCCAGATGGCTGCAGCTGTTGGAGTTGGGTCAAGTTGAAACCAGGAGGCTAGAACTCCATCTGGATCTCCCACATGAGTAGCAGGGACTCAGGGACTCGGCCATGTTCTGCTGCTGTTCCAGTCCCATTAGCAGGGAGCTGGATCAGGAATGGAGCAAGTAGGACTTGAACTGGCGCCCATATGGGATGCTGGCATTGCATGAAGCTTAATCGCTTAACCACAATGTTGATCCCATGTTTTGACTTTTTTTTTTTTTTTTTTTTTTTTTTTAGACAGGCAGAGTGGACAGTGAGAGAGAGAGACAGAGAGAAAAGTCTTCCTTTACTATTGGTTCACCCTTCAATGGCCGTTGCGGCCAGCGCACCACGCTGATCTGAAGCCAGGAGCCAGGTGCTTCCTCCTGCTCTCCCATATGGATGCAGGGCCCAAGCACTTGGGCCATCCTCCACTGCCTTCCCGGGCCACAGCAGAGAGCTGGACTGGAAGAGGGGCAACTGGGACAGAATCCGGCACCCCGTCTGGATTAGAACCTGGGGTGCCGGCGACGCAGGCGGAGGATTAGCCTATTGAGCCAAGGTGCCGGCTCAATATTTCATTTGGGTTTTGATTTGCTTTTCCCTGATGATAAGTGATGTTGAGCATATTTTCTTTTTTAAGAAATTAATGTAGTTTTTTTTTTTTTTTTTTGACAGGCAGAGTGGACAGTGAGAGAGAGAGACAGAGAGAAAGGTCTTCCTTTTGCCGTTGGTTCACCCTCCAATGGCCGCCGCGGCCGGCGCACCGCGCTGATCCGATGGCAGGAGCCAGGTGCTTTTCCTGGTCTCCCATGGGGTGCAGGGCCCAAGCACTTGGGCCATCCTCCACTGCACTCCCTGGCCACAGCAGAGAGCTGGCCTGGAAGAGGGGCCATCGGGACAGAATCCGGCGCCCCAACCGGGACTAGAACCCGGTGTGCCGGCGCCGCTAGGTGGAGGATTAGCCTAGTGAGCCGCGGCGCCGGCCTAGAAATCAGTAGTTCTTTTAAAAATTTTTTTTTAATTTATTTTTGTTTGTTTGAAAGGCAGAGAGAAAGAGACAGAGAGAGATCTTTAATCTTCTGGTTCATTCCTCCAGTGCTTACCACAGCCAGTGCTAGGCCAGGCTGAGAACAGGAGCCCTAAACCAAATCGGGATCTCTCACATAGGTAGTAGGAACCCAGATGTGTAGCCATCATCTGCTGCCTCCCATGGTGTTCATTAGTATGAAGCCAGAACCATTTTTCATATTCCTGTTGCCCATTTGTATTTCTTCTTTTAAGAAATGTCTATTTAGCTCTATTGCCTTTTTTAAAAAATAAGAAATATATAATTTTAAATTTTAATTTTAAAAATTTATTTCAGAGGGAAAGAGAACATGTTTTGGGCTGACACTGTGGCGTAGCAGGTAAAGCCACCATCTGCGGCTCCAGCATCCCATATGGGCTCCAGTTTGAGACCCGGCTGCTCCACTTTCAGTCCAGCTCCCTGCTAATGCACCTGGGAAAGCAGCAGAGGATGGATGGCCCAAGTGCTTGGGCCCCTGCACCATATAGGAAACCAGGAAGAAGTTCCTGCTTCTGGCTTCAGATCTGCCTAGCTCTGGCCATTGGGGGGATTTGGAGAGTGAACCAGCAGGTGAAAGATTTCTCTGTCTCCCTCTCTCTCTTTATAACTCTGCCTTTCAAATAAATAAAAATAAATCTTGAGAAAAAAAAAAAAAAAACAACATGTTTACTCTTCGGAAGTCTGCAATGGCTAGGATTGGGCTGGGCCAAAGCCCTGTAACTCAGTCCGGGTGCCCCGCGTTGGTGACAGGAATCCAATGACTTGAGCCGTTGCTGCCGCCGCCGAGGAACTGCGTTAATGGGAAGCTGGAGTCAGGAGCCAGATATTAAACTCGAGCATGGGACACGGGCATCTTAACCGCTAGTCTGAATGCTGCCCTTAGTGCCCATTTTAAAACCCTGTTATTATTGTGGTTGTTGTTGCTATTGAATTATTGAGTTCCTTATATATTCTGGATATTAATGCCTTCTCAAATGTATAACTTTAAAGTATTTTTTTACCATTCTGTAGGTTTTTCTCTTCACATTATTTTCTTTAAAAAAAAAAAAAAGATTTATTTGAAAGGCAGAGTTACAGAAAGGCAGAGTTACAGAGAGAGAGAGACAGAGAGAGAGAGAGAGAAGGTTTTCCATCCTCTGGTTCACTCTCCAGATAACCTCAATAGCCAGAGTGTGCCAATCCAAAGCCAGGAATCAGGAGTTTCTTCTGGGTTTCTTCTGGTGCAGGGGCCCAAGAACTTGGGCCATCTTCTGCTGCTTTCCGAGACACATTGACAGGGAGTTGGATTGGAAGTGGAACAGCTGGGTCTCAAGCTGGCGCCCATATAGGATCCCGGCATCGCAGGCAGTGACTTAATATGCTGCACCACATCTCTGGCCCCTGTTCCACTTCTGACCCAGCACCCTGGTAATGACCTAGGAAGGCCGCAGGTGATAGCCTAGGTGACTGAGCCCCTGACACTTACGTGGGAGACCCAGAGGAAGCTCCTGGCTTTGGCCTGGCCCAGAGCTGGCTGTTGTAGCCATCTGGGGCATGGGCCACTATTTGGAAGATCTCTCTGTCTCTGTCTTTCCGTAACTCTGCCTTTCAAATAAATATAATAAATCTTTTAAACACAGGAAAAAAATAAGGCAGAGTGACAAAGAAAGGGAGAGATACAGAATCACTCCCCAAGTGGCCACAATTGCAGGGGCTGGGCCAGGGTGAAGCCAGGAGCCAGGACCCCCTCCGGGTCTCTTGTGTGGTTGGTAGGGATGCAAATACTCGGGCCATCATCTGCTGCCTTCCCAGGCACATTAGCAGGAAGCTGGATTGGATGTGAAATAGGTAGGACTCCATTCAGCACTCCCATGTGGATGGGAGCATCTCAAGTGGTTTTGGTCTGTATTTCCTCAGTGACTAGACGTTGAGCTTATATTCATGAGCTTGTTGGCCATGTGTATGTTTCCTTTGGAAAAATGTGTATTCAAGTCTTAATCCATTTTTTTCTTTCCTTTGTTTCTGATAGACAGACAGACAGAATGAGAGCTCTCATACGCAGGAACCTAATTATTGTGCCATGTCCACACCTTCTAAGTCTGCAGGAAGTTGAAGTCAGGTGTTGGGAGCAGGAGTTGAAGTCAGGCTGTCTGATGTAGGATGTACACCTTCCTTGCCACACTAAATGCCCAGTCCTGTTTGGTTTCTTTCCTTTTCTTGTGTGTGCATTTAGTGTCCTATTTAAGAATCTGTCCTCTCATCCAAGATCATAGAAATAGATCCCTGTGTTTTCTGCTTGGAGTTTATGGTTTTAGCTGTTTGAGTGTGGATCCTTCCTGAGTTAGTTTTTGTATATGGTGTGAGATAAGAGTCCAGCTTCCTTCTTTTGATATTCTGGCACTATTTGTTAAAGAGACTGTTCTTTCTTCATTGAGTGATCTTGGTACCTTTGTTGAAAATCAGTTAACCATAGATACGTGCGTTTGTCTTTGGACTCCCAATTCCATTGCATTGGTGTATACTGTCGCTTCTTGGGCGGGTTGTACACTGTTTTGATTCCTGTAGCCATTTTGAAATCTAAAGGTGCGAGTCCTCCATTCCTTTTCAGTGTTTTGGCTGTTCAGGGCCTCTTACATGTGTGTAATTCAATGATCCTGAGCTTTCCTGTATCCGCACAAAGGGCAGAGTGCCACTTAACACCATGGCACTGTCAGGGAAGAGAGGGCTGTACAGGGCCGGATTCAGGCACTCCTCTTGCAGAGGCCCTTTTGTTGTGGGGCCATATTGAAAGTATGTCTCCTGCCTGCCCTTCCGTGTGCCAGGGATTGAATCTGTTCTGTAGAGGCAAAAACGAGAGTGTAGAAACATAAGATTTAACGCACTTGTTCGTTCTTTAATGTCTGCTCTGTGCTGTTGCTTACAGCTGATGGGAACGCAGTGGGGAGGAAAAACATTCTTGTATGTGTGGAGTTGCACAGTATTGTATTGTAAGTCGGTTTTCACTTGCTTGTTTCTATCTAATTTAATTTCTTTAATTCATTTTACTTTTTGTTTCCCTTTAGTATCCTCTTCTATATGGACTGATTCTTATTCCCTGCTGGTGCTCTCTAGTTTGCCTAAGTAGAATTTACATGGGAATGCACTCCATTCTGGTAAGGAAAACCTCATGTTCTTAATGCCTGATTTTTTTTTCCAATACTGACATGCAATTTTATAATATTTGGTCATTTACAAACTTATTTGAAACCTAAGTGAGAAAATATCATTATTGTAAGTCTCCTAACTTTGTTTTGCAAAAATATCAACGTGTTGCTTTGAAAAGTACTAAGTGCAATCAAAGTTTCAAGCAGTCACAATAGCCAGGTGTTACACTCAGGACAGTATTTCTTCCTCCCTTCAGTCCCCGTTTGTTGTTTTTTTAACTCTTTTCTGTCACTGAATCAAAACCAACAATGTGAGTTCAGGAACCAAGGAGGATGCTAAGTATTAGTGAAGACCCAGTGACTAGATATTAAGTGAACTTACACTCTTCTGGTGCCAGTTGTGTTTACCTATTAGGTTGGACTTGGCTTCTCTTTTCCGTGCATACTTTACGACTCACAGGAGGTGTTCTGAGAAGGGCAGTACGAGGACCTTGCTCTGCTTGCAGCCACACCTGCTCATTTCCCCTCCTCTCCGTCCCTGTTATCATACCTTGAGTTCCAACCTGCGTCGGGTCTGCCCCAGATTACTGCAATAGCTTCTCAACTGTTGGCCCTACTTCCAGTTTGACTGCTTTGTCCAATATGCAGTGTCCTGCTTAATAGACTGCCCAAGACACGAGCATAGCACCATACTGAGTTGCTGAGGTTTTCTCAGATGCAGTACGTGTTTCTTAACCTCTGTGATGTTATGGTTGCTGTAACCTTTGCCCTGGCAGCTACCTCATTCATTCTTCAAGACTCACTACAAATGTTCTTACCTCCTAAATCCCATGTTGCCCTCTCCAGCTTGCCTTTCGAGATTGGTTAGGCGACCCTTCTCCCACTTAGCCTAAATTGTGATTGCTTTTTCTTTTATCTGTCAACTACAATAGACTATACAGTTCTTGAAACAATAACTGTGTTTTCTCCATCCTTAACATCTCACCTCCTATCTCTAAGAATATAGCAAATATTATATTGTAGATGAAGAATCAAAAAAAGGGGGAGAAATATGAACTAATTCATGGAATCCAAAAATTTTGAATGGATTCTATTAAATTGTTCTTGCCCTTAACAACAGTGTAACATTTTTAGAATTTTATGCTTATTGAAATATCCCACTAGTCTTTACTAGTTTTATAATCAAACCAATGATCACATTTCTATGTGAACTGTTGATATTTCTCACAAAAATAATGTTACCTATCCTCTGTGCCTTGTTTAGAATTATTCCCTTCCACCTCCAAGTTAGCAGCAGCACTTCTGGAAAGCCATCAAATGGTTATGCATCTTTCCCTGGTGGTAAAAAATGAATTCCTAATATTTCTTGGAGGAAAAGATACCAGACTATCATCCCTAGATTCATTATAGTTGTATAAGGAGGAACAAAATTCTGATTATATTGAATACATAATCTCAGAGATACTGTTCTTTTTATTTTTTTCAAGGGTTTATTTATTTGAAAGGCAGAGTGACGGAGAGAAAGGGAAGGGAGTGGTAGAAGCTGAAGGAAGGAGAGAGCAAGCTTCTATCCGCTGGTTCACTCCCCAGATGACCACAACAGGTCAGGGCCAGGCTGAAGCCAGGAGCCAGGAACTCCATCTTGGTCTCCCATGTGGCTGACAAGACCCAAGCACTGGGTCCATTTTCTACTGCCTTCCCAGAAGCATTAGCAGGAAACTGGATCAGAAGTGGAACAACTAGGACTCAAACCGGCACTGCCCTGGGATTCTGGCCTTTGGGGTGGAGGTGGCATAACCCATTGCACCAGAATGCCAGCCCCTAATAGTGTTCTTTTTAAGCAAATAGAATGTTTAGTGGGTTGGTCAAATATCCAGGCCGAATTCAGTTCACTTTTTATATTTGGATGGCAGGGACCCAAGTACTTGGGCCATTACCTGCTGCTTCCCAGGGTGCACATTAGCAGGAAGCTGGGACGGGGAGCAGGAGCGGGACTCAAACCCAGGCGCTCTGGTAGGGGGTGTGGACTTCCCACTGTGATGTAATCACTGTGCCAATTGCCTGCCCCTTGGAGGTTTTTTTATTTTTTAAGATTCATCTATTTATTTGAAAGGCGGAGTTACAAAGACATAGGAAGAGACAGAGATAAGAAGTGATTTTTCATCTGATGTTTCACTGCCCAAATGGCAGCAACTGCTGGAGCTGGGCTAATCCAAAGCCAGGAGCCAGGAGTTTTTCCGGGTCTCCCACATGAGTGCAGGACCCCAAGCACTTGAGCTGTCTTCTGCTGCTTTCCCAGGCCATAGCAGGGAGCTAGATGGGAAGTGGAGCAGCCGGGACTCAAACCGGTGCCAATATGGGGTGCTGGTGCCACAGGCAGAGGCTTAACCTACTATGCCACAGCACCAGCCCCTGCTCTACTTCTGATCCAGCTCCTTGCTAATGGAGCAGTGGGAGATAAACAAAGTGCTTGGGCTCCTGCCACCACATGGGAGACCCGGATGGAATTCCTGGCTCCTGGCTTCATTCTGGCCCAGCCCCAACTGTTGCAGCCATTTGGGGAATGAACCAGTGGATGGAAGATCTTCCTCTCTCTCCCTCTCTCTCTCTCTTGCCTTCTCTTCCTGTAACTTCCTTTTAAATAAATAAATGAATCTTAAAAAAATAAACAAACAAAGTTTGTTTATTTAAAAGATAGAGATCTGTCATCTGCCAGTTCACTCAACCACATGCCCACAACAGCCTGGGCTAGCCCAGACCAACCCAAGGCAGGGAGTGGCAAACTCAGTTTGGGTCTCCCACATAGGTGGCAGGGACCCAAGTATCTGAGCTGTCACTTGCTGTCTTCCAGGAATTGCATTAGCAGGAAGCTGGGATCAGAAATGTCGCCTGGACTCAAACCCAGGCACTCCAACATGGGATGTAGGCATCCCAAAGAGTTTCTTAACCACTGTGCCCAGTGCTCTGCCCTGATTTATTTTTATATATGAAATGCTTTACAAATATATGTATCATGGGGGCTGGCATTGAAGCAGGGTGGGGTAAGCTGCTTCCTGGGAAGCCCACATTCCATACTGGGTGCCAGTTTAGGTCCCAGCTACTCTGCTTCAGATCCAGCTTCCTGCTAATAGACCTGGGAAAGCAGCAGAACATGGCCCAGGTGCTTGGGCTCATGCCACCCATGTGGGTAATCTGATTGGAAGATCTGGTCTCTCTACTTTTTTCTTTTTTTAATTAATTAATTAATTTGAAAGAGTTACAGAGAGAGAGGGAGAGAGAGGGGAGGGGATCTTTCATCCACTGGTTCACTCCCCAAATGGCTGCAATGGCCAGAGCTGGGCCAATCTGAAGCCAGGAGCCAGGAGCTTCATCTGGGTTTCGCATGTGGGTGCAGGGGCCCAAGGACTTGGGCTGTTCTCTGCTACTTTTCCAGGTGCATTAGCGGGGAGCTGGATCAGAAGTGGAACAGCTGGGATTCTAACCAGCGCCCATATCATATGCCAGCACCGCAGTTGGCAGCTTTACCTGCTGTGCCACAGCACCTGCCCGCTACTTTTCAAATAAGTGCAAAAAAATCTTTAAGAACAAAATTTATATGTCATCCTTGCACAGGGATTATACTAATTTCTGTATTCCAATTTTTAAAATATATGTGTTGCTGAAGCAAGCACTGAACTATGTTTTAAAACATACTTGGAGGGGGCAGTGGTGTGGCGTAGCAGGTAAAGTCACCACCTTCAGTGCCGGCATCAAATATGGGCACCAGTTTGAATCCCAGTTGCTCCACTTCCAATCCAGCTCTCTGCTATGGCCTGGGAAAGCAGTAGAAGATGGCCCAAGTCCTTGGGCCCCTGCACCCACAGGGGAGACCTGGAAGAAGCTCCTGGCTCCTGGCTTCAGATCAGCGCAGCTCCAGCCATTGTGGTCATCTGGGGAGTGAACCAGCAGATGAAGACCTCTTTCTCTGCCTCTCTTTCTTTCTCTGTGTAACTGACTTTCAAATAAATAAATAAATAAATCATATATATATATATATATAAATTGGTATCTTCACTTTTTTTAAAGACTTATTTATTTATTGTCCAAGTTACATAGAGAAAGAAGGAGAGGCAGAGAGAGAGAGAGGTCTTCCATCCATTGGTTCACTCCCCAATTGGCCGCTATGGCCAGAGCTGTGCCAATCCAAAGTCAGGAGCCAGGAGCTGCTTCCGTGGGTGCAGGGACCCAAGAACTTGGCCATCTTCTACTGCTTTCCCAGCCATAGTGGAGAGCTGGATTGGAAGTGGAGCATCCAGGACTCGAACCGGTGCCCATATGGGATGCCGGCACTGCAGGCTTACCCACTATACCACAGCGCCAGCCCCATCTTTGTTTATCATCAGATTATCATGGGGAGTATACCCTATACATTTCTCATAGGTGCTTAGAAACCACACTGTCTAATCATTTGTCTTTAATAACACTAATAGAGCTCTAATGTGCTGTAAATAATTTATAAGGGACATTTCATTCAGTATTTGTCATGTGCTTTCCTAGTGTTAGAATCCAAAGAGCAACAGTTTAATTTCAACATCTGTCTACTTTCCTAAATTGGTTTTCTTAATCCCCAGAAAAGTAAATAGTACCCCATTTATTTTCTTCATTTGTTGTAAAACCTAGCTCTCAAAACATAAGTTGTGGGGCTGGCACTGTGGCACAGTAGGTTAAGTGTCTGCCTACAGTGCTGGCATCTCAAATGGCCACTGGTTCAAGTCCCAGCTGTTCCACTTCTGCTTCAGCTCCCTGCTAGTGGCCTGGGAAATTAGTGGAAGTGGCCCAAGCGCTTAGGCCCCTGCACCCACGTGGGAGACGCAGAAGAATCTCCTGGCTGCTGGCTTTGGATCGGCCTAGCTCTGGCCATTGGGGCCATCTGGGGAGTAAAACAGCAGATGGAAAATCTCTCTGTCTTTTCCTCTCTCTGTATCTGCCTCTCAAATAAATAAATAAATAAATTTTTTTTTATTTTTTTAATTAAAAATTAAATTTTAATTAACAATTAAAAAAATATGGGGGAGAGAGGGACAGACAGATAGTTTGATCTTCCATCTGCAGGTTCATTCCCCAAACTGTCACATTGTTCTGGACTGAGCCAGTTTTCTTTAAACACTGATTAAGGTAATCGTTAAGTTTGATTACATTTGGACACTTCTGAAAAAGAAAAAAGACGTTCTTCATATTTATTCTGCGGATAGCAAGAGTGAAGTGGGGTTTCCTGGGAAGCCATGTCAGGCTGGTTGTGATGATTAAACGTGACAATAATCATTAAATATTAAGGCAGTGCTTTTAGTAAGAAAATATGATTATTATTATTCCCTGAAAATGCCTTTGGGCCAAGTTTTAAGAAATTATGTATCATCTGTTTTTTCTAAGGAGTTCTTGTCAAACAAAAGTACATAGTCAACATGATGAGTCTAAGAAATTATTTTACCTGTCTTAATTTAACCAGACATGTATTTCCCACTTACTGGTGTGCCCTGCACTGGGGATGCATGCATAAACAGGATGAACATTGACTTTCTCTTAGAGTCAGTCCAGTATGTAATATAACTGTAATACAGTGGTTTTCCACTGAGGGGTACATTGGAATCACTGGGAGAGTTTTTTAAGTACTGATGCTGTAACCATACTTCAATTCATTTAGATCAGAATCGTGAGGACTGGACCAACCTTCAGTACTTTTGTGAAGTTCCCCAACTGATTTTCATTTGCAACAAGGGTTGTGGACTTTGTGTGTGTGTGTGTGTGTTTCTTTTTTAAGAAATAGACAAGAAATGAATGGAAGGGGCCAGCGTTGAGATGCGGTGGTTGACTGCCGCTCACCATGGTGGCTTCCATGTTGGAGTGCTGGTTCCAGTCCTGGCTCCAGGGCTTCCTGTCCAGCCTTCTGCTAATGTGCCTGGGAAGTTAGCTGATGATGACCAAAGTGCCTGGGCCTGTGTCACCCATGTGGGAGATCAGGATGGAGTTGCTGGCTCCTGGCTTCTGCCTATCCCAGACCTGGATGTCACAGCCATTTGGGGAATGAACCAGCAGATCAAAGATCTCTCTCTCTCTCTCCTCTCTCTCATTGCTGTGACTTTCCAACGAACAAATACTTTTTGTAAAAAGAAATTTTATGTGTGATTGGGTAGAAAACTAGGTAGGGACCCAACATCTTGAACCAACACCTGCTGCCTCCCAGGGTGTGTGTTAGAAGGGAGGCTGGAATTGGGAGTGGCGCTGAGACTGGAACCCAGGTACTCCAATTTGGGAAATGGGAGTCCCAAGCCATGTCCTAACCTCTGTGCCAAATGCCTGCCTTTAGCCTAATGCATTTGATTGAAAGGACTGGTCATTAATCACCATCACTTGTGGGGTGTGTACTATATCAGGCTCTATATTGACTAGGATATGCGTTTTCTTGAACTTACAGAGTTTTTAGAGCAAGGAAAGCAATCTTACAAGTTATCAGTTAGCTATTTGAGTTTTTTCTCAAATATAATAATAAGAAACTCCATGAAGTGGAAACATTTTTTAAAGATTTATTTTATTTATTTAAAAGACAGAATTAGAGTCAGAGAGAGATCTTCATCTGCTGGTTCACTCCCCAAGTAGCTGCAACATCTGGAGCTGGGCCAGGCCAGAGCCAGGACCCAGGAGGTTCTTCCAGGTCCCTGACATGAGTGCAGGGGCCCAAGCACTGGGGCCATCTTCCGCTGATTTCCCAGCCACATTAGCAGGGAGCTGGATGAAGTGGAGCAGCTGGGACTCGAAGCAGTGCCCATATGGAATGCCAGTGTTGTGGCAGTTTTATGCACTTTTTTTTTGTTTAAATTTTTATTTATTTGAAAGTCAGAGTTACAGAGAGAGAGAGAAGGAGAGGCAGAGAGAGAGAGAGAGAGAGAGAGAGAGAGAGATGGGGGGGGGGTCTTCTGTCCGCTGGTTCACTCCCCAATTGGTGGCAATGGCTAGAGCTGCGCTGATCTGAGGCCAGCAGCTTCCTCCAGGTCTCCCATGTGGGTGCAGGGGCCCAAGGACCTGGGCCATCTTCTACTGCTTTCCCAGGCCATAGCAGAGAGCTGGATCAGAAGTAGAGCAGCCAGGACTCGTACCAGCCCCAGTAGTGGTTTTAACAGCTACACCACAATTCTGGCCCCAAAATGGAAATATTAAAAAGCTAGGATTCTAACTTGAATGTTGAAATGAGCAGAATAATTTTTCCCGCCCAAAATAGTAAGAGAAATGACAAACTAGGATGGTAAGAGCTGGAATTGGTAAGAAAACCATATATAATGTAGAAAAGATTCTCTAAGCAAATAGGTGTTACCTTATAAAGACCAATAAAATAGTTAAACCTGGGCAAAATAAGGGAAAAAGCTAAAAGGCAAAAAATAAACAATATTATCAATTAAAATGAAAACATGAACATTTGTGCCCAGAATTTAACTAATAATTAAGAGAATCTTAGAACCAAGTTTATTCTAATAAATTCTAAAATTCTAATGAAATGGACAGCTTGCTAGAAAAATCTAGCTGACCCAAAAAGAACTAGTTACAAAAGAAACAATTACTAAGGGTTGGCATTGTGCAGCGGGTTAAAGTCCTGGCCTGCAGCACCAGCATCCCATATGGGGGCTGGTTCGAGTCCTGGCTACCCCACTTCTGATCCAGCTCCCTGCTAATGCACCTGGGAAAGAAGCGGAGGATGGCCCAAGTCCTTGGGCCCCTGCATCCACTTGGGAGACCCAGAAGAAGCTCCTGGCTTCGGATTGGCTCAGCTCCAGCTGTTGCAGCCTTTGTGGAGTGAACCAGTGGATGGTAGACCTCTCTCAGTCTTTTCCTCTCTTTTGGTAACTCTTTCAAATAAATCTAAAAAAAAAAAAAAAAAAGGAAAAAAAAAAAAAAGAAACAACTACTAAAGAAATAAAATCCTTCGTGTAAGATTTACCCATAGGATTGGGTAACTTTCTAAAGTGAAGGGTGTTCTGTTCTTGCTTGGGTTGGTGATAATATAAGTGTATACATTTATCAGAATTCATCAGGGAAAGCAGTGGAGGGTGGCCTAAGTACTTGAAAATAGAGTCAAATTTAACTTATCACAAAGAGCTTATCATAAAGATAGTTTTAGGAAATAGTTAAGTTGCAAGATGAAAAGTTCAAGTTTTAATTTAAGAACCTACCATTTAAAATTATCTATACCCCCACTTGTAAAAGTGTCTCAAATATTTATATTTGCTGTTATTAAAATCTTACCCAAATTATGCATGAGAACCACCACAAGTTCTCATGCTCAATCACCATATCAGGGCTCAACTAGAGACATAGAACCTGTAGGAGATATACAAGGGTACTTCAAATAATGTGGGAACAAATGGAGCTAAAAGATAAGTTTATTGGGGCAAGTACTGTGGCACAGTGGGTTAAGTCACCATCTACACTGCCAGCATCCCATATGGGCATCGGTTCAAGTCCTGGCTGCTCCACTTCCAATCCAGCTCCCTGCCAGTATGCCCTGGGAAGGCAGTAGAAGATGACCCAAATGCTTGAGGCCCTGTCACCCATGTTGGAGACAGATGAAGCTCCACTTGGGAGACCTGAATGAAGCTCCTGGCTTCAGCCTGGCCCAGCGCTGGCCACTGTGGCCATATGGGGGTGAACCAGCAGATGGAAGATTCTCTGTCTCTGTCTCTCTGTCTTTGTCTCTCTTTGTAACTTTGTCTTTCAAATAAATGAATAAATCTTTAGGAAAAAAGAGCCTGCTGCTGAGTTGTAGTGGATGCTCCTGAGAAGTGACCGCTGTCTTTGGCTGCACAGAGCACAGTGTCGTGAAAGGCGTGCTTTGGGGAGCATGATGTGGCGTATCAGGTTAAGCTGCTTCTTGGACACCACATCTTTGTACCAAAGTGCCAGTTCCTGTCCCAGCTTCTTCGATTCTGCTCCCACATCCTGCTGATGCACCTTGGGAGGCAACGCATGGTGGTTCAAGTACTCAAGTTCCTGACAGCCATTGGGAGGCCGCGCTGGGCTTCCTGACTCCTGGCTTCAGCCTAACCCAGCCTTGGCTGTTGTCATCTGAGGAGTGAACCAGCTCAGAGAGGATCTCTCTCTCCCTTTCTCTGTGTCACTCTGCCTTTCAAATAAAATAGTCTTTTAAAAAAATAGCTTTGGTGCAATGATGACTTTATTTTTACTTATTTACTTTTGTTGATTTGAGGGGCAGAGAGACAGATGGCAAACCAACAGATTTTCCATCTGCTTAGTGACTCTCCAAAAGCCCACACCAATCAGGGCTGGGCCAGATGGAAGGCAAGAGCCAGGAACTCAGTCTTGGTCTCTGTATGGGTGGCAGGTACCCAAGAACTTGAGCCATCGCTTGCTGCCTTCCTGGGTGTATGTTAGTAGGTAGCTGGAATCAGAAACAGCTGATCGTGTGTGTGTGTGTGTGTGTGTGTGTGTAGGTAGCTGGAATCAGAAACAGCTGATCGTGTGTGTGTGTGTGTGTGTGTGTAGGTAGCTGGAATCAAACAGCTGATCAGTGTGCTTGTGTGTGTGTGTGTGTGTGTGTGTGTGTAGGTAGCTGGAATCAGAAACAGCTGATCAGTGTGCGTGTGTGTGTGTGTGTGTGTGTGTAGGTAGCTGGAATCAGAAACAGCTGATCAGTGTGCATGTGTGTGTGTGTGTGTGTAGGTAGCTGGAATCAGAAACAGCTGATCGTGTGTGTGTGTGTGTGTGTGTGTGTGTGTGTAGGTAGCTGGAATCAAACAGCTGATCAGTGTGCTTGTGTGTGTGTGTGTGTGTGTAGGTAGCTGGAATCAGAAACAGCTGATCAGTGTGCGTGTGTGTGTGTGTGTGTGTGTAGGTAGCTGGAATCAGAAACAGCTGATCAGTGTGCGTGTGTGTGTGTGTGTAGGTAGCTGGAATCAGAAACAGCTGATCAGTGTGCGTGTGTGTGTGTGTGTGTGTGTAGGTAGCTGGAATCAGAAACAGCTGATCAGTGTGCGTGTGTGTGTGTGTGTGTGTGTGTAGGTAGCTGGAATCAGAAACAGCTGATCAGTGTGCATGTGTGTGTGTGTGTGTGTAGGTAGCTGGAATCAAACAGCTGATCGTGTGTGTGTGTGTGTGTGTGTGTGTATTTCTGTCTCCTCTCTGCCTTTGAGATGGGGTTGTGGAGTGGGTTGTCACCATCTGCAAAGCTAGAGTTCATATCCATTCAAGTCCTGGCTGTTCCACTTCCAATCCAGCTTCCTCCTTATACACCTGGGAAAGCAGCAGAGGATGGCCCAAGTCTTTGGGCCCCTGAAACCATGTGTGAGACCCAGATGGAATTCCAGGCTCCTGGCTTCAGCCTGACCCAGCCCTAGCCACTGGGGCCATGTAGGGCCATTTGGGGAATGAACCAGCATGCAGAAGATGATTTATCTGTCTATCGCTCCCTCTGCAACTGTGCCTTTCAAATACATAAATCTTAAAGAAAGAGAAAAAGACGAAAACAGCTAGGACTTAAACCCAGCATTCTGATAAGGGATCAGGCTTCCCAAGTGGAATCCCAACCACTCATAAACACCTGACTCTCGGTGAGCTTAGACAAAAATAGGGAGTGGAAACAGTGAATGTAAGCAACTGTAATAGTAAGTAGATCCCAGGGGTGTGTGTTTGTGTAAAGATTTACTTATTTATTTATTTGAAAGTTACAGAGAGATCTTCAATCTGCTGGTTCATTCCCCAAATGGCCTCAATGGCCAGAGCTGGGCTGATCCAGAGCCAGGAGCTTCTTCTGGGTCTCCCATGTGGGTGCAGGAGCCCAAGGACTTGGGCCATCCTCTGCTGCTTTCCCAGGTGCATTAGCAGGGAGCTGGATTGGAAGTGGAGCAGCCAGGTCTCAAACTCATATGGGACCCTGGCACTGTGGGTTGGGACTTTAACCCAGTGTGCCACGGTGCCAGCCCCGGGAAGTTATCTTAATATAGCTTTATTTCCTCCATTAAACCATTTTCTATCATCTATCCAATTGCTCCTGCCTGAAACTGAGTCACTTTGATCCTCTTCTCTCCTTTCCCACATTTGATCTATCACCAAGATAAACTGGTGAGCTCTAACTTTAAACATTTTCCTAAATCTGTGTATATGTCTTTGCATGTAGATGTGGACTGTGTGTAGAGTGGGCCCCTGCAGTAGCTTCAGTGGTCTCCTGTCCTCCACACTTCCCTATCACCCCATCTCTGCAAAGCAGATGGAGTCTCTCACAGTTACCAACACTCTCCTGCTTGGAAATCCTTCAGTGGCTCCCTATCACTTTTTTTTTTTTTTTTTTTTTTTGACAGGTAGAGTTATAGACAGTGAGAGATAGAGAGAGAGAAGGGTCTTCCTTCCGTTGGTTCACTCCCCAAATGGCTGCCTGCTATGGCCGACGCTGTACTGATCCAAAGCCGGGAGCCAGGTGCTTCTCCTGGTCTCCCATGGGGTGCAGGGCCCAAGCACTTGGGCCATCCTCCACTGCACTCCCGGGCCTCAGCAGAGAGCTGGACTAGAAGAGGAGCAACCGGGACAGAATCCGGTGCCCCAACTGGGACTAGAACCCAGGGTGCTGGCACCGCAGGCGGAGGATTAGCCAAGTGAGCTGCGGTGCTGGCCCCCTCCCTATCACTTTTTTTGTTTGTTTTTTTGTTTTGTTTTGTTTTGTTGTTTTTTTTTTTTACAGGCAGAGTGGACAGTGAGAGAGAGAAACAGAGAGAAAGATCTTCCTTTTGCCGATGGTTCACCCTCCAATGGCTGCCGTGGCTGGTGCGCTGCAGCCAGTGCACCACGCTGATCCGAAGGCAGGAGCCAGGTGCTTATCCTGGTCTCCCATGGGGTGCAGGGCCCAAGCACTTGGGCCATCCTCCACTGCACTCCCTGGCCACAGCAGAGAGCTGGCCTGGAAGAGGGGCCATCGGGACAGAATCCGGCGCCCTGACCAGGACTAGAACCCGGTGTGCCGGCGCCGCTAGGCGGAGGATTAGCCTATTGAGCCGCAGCACCGGCCCCTCCCTATCACTTTTGAAATAAAATAGGCACTCCTCCTGTGGCCTGTTGAGGCTGTACTTGGTTTGACCTCTGCCTGTCTGTTTGACCCTATGCCATATTTCTCCTTTCTTTCGCTGACATTTGAGCCAGCCTGGATTATGTCTCATTTCATTGAACTCAAGGGCTTTGTGCTTCCTCTACCTGGAACAGGTCCTCGAGCTCCAAAGACAGGCCAGGGCCCTTCATCCAACTCTCACTGTCCTGTTTTAGTTCCTGTGTGACACCTATAGCCAACTGAATTACAATATTTACTTGCTCTCTTTTGTAGTTATTGTCACCTTTCTCCATTAAATGTAAGCTCTATGATAGCAAATGAAGCTTATTTCTTTGAATAAGTATATTCTTTTTCCTAAAAATCAAAACTGCACAATGTAACCATAGTATTGTTCAAGATAAATTGGCTATTTGATACATGTAATTATAAGAGTAGAACTATGAAAACATCGTTTGTCATCAATGAACATTTTTTAATTATTAAGAATTTTTAGTGTCTGTTTTGTTGCACTAACCGGCCCTACTTTGGTCTTTCCCCAGGATATTATTGCTGGATTCCTGTATACCATTTTAATCTTAGCTGTCTTCTATCCACTTGTGGACATGATTGACCACTTCAACCAAACTCACAGATACGCTCCGTTAATCATCATCGGGCTTCACTTAGCTCTGGGGATCTTTTCCTTCACTCTCGACACCTGGAGCACCTCTCGGGGAGACACAGCTGAGATTCTGGGAAGTGGAGCTGGAGTGGCATGTGGCTCTCATGTCACTTATAACATGGGTCTATTACTAGAACCTTCTCTGGACACATTGCCTTTAGCTAGGCCCCCACTTACTGTGACTCTGGTTGGAAAAGCCATATTGCGGATCTTCATAGGGATGGTATTTGTGGTAATAGTCAGAGATATAATGAAAAAGATCACCATTCCTTTAGCCTGCAGAATCTTCAAGATACCTTGTGATGATATTCGAAAAGCAAGACAGCACATGGAAGTTGAACTTCCTTATCGGTATATTACCTATGGAATGGTCGGTTTCTCCATCACATTTTTGATTCCTTACATATTTTCCTTTATTGGTATCTCTTGATGGAAAAATACTGTTTATGATAAGAAAAGAGGGTATCAGTTACTGATCTCAAAGTATATTCTAGGTAAAAGCCAGATCAGAGTTAGGCTTTTGCAGGAATTTAACTTAAATAATTATTTAAGTAAATTCAAAAGAGACAGTGCATTTTTATCATTGCACATCCAAGGTATTGTGTAAGTGAGCTGAGCTGTTGGAATACTGAGAAAGTAATCAGTATCCATTTTGAATGTCCATGTAATGTTTGGAGTTTTCTGCTGTTATGGGCTCGAGTTATATATAATAGATATTAAGGTATATAATATGAACTTATATATCTAATATATGTTATATATAAAATAATATACCTGAAGTTTTTTTTAACCTGGGAGGGGTGTATTATAAAATCAATAATAATATGCAAACAATGTGCCTGTGTGTTGGGACCTGGTACAAGTATGTTGTTATTAACAAATACGTTTAACATTTATTTACACTGGTAGCCATTTCCTAATTGAATTGCATAATTCCTAGACCAGAATTCCTGTGCTACCACACACTGATTGACTGCCTGTTTTCACACTGCCATCCCTTTCATGTTACCTATGATACTGAACATGGGAGGCGTTTTTAGTGGACCAAATTTTCAGAGAAATTCGTTTTTGGAGTCCTTATTTTTTAAAAGTTCTGTACACTGTGTTGAATGTACTTTTATTTGTTCTGAACATAAGTTTAATAATTCAGGTACTGAATTTTATTGCTTGCTAATTGTGCCTTTCTGTTGCTGAATTAAGAAATGCCATGTATACTGTGATATAAAGGTCAGATGTTAACTTTGTCTTAAGTTACATATAATCAGGCAACCAACAGGGGTAGAAGTACAACACCCTTAACTTTTTAACCTTTATTTAGAAAGGAATGTGGAATGGGCCTAACTTTCTCACTAATTTATTGGAAAGCTAAATGGATAAATATTTCCATTTTTGTAGGTATTTTTCTGTGCATTGTAAGTTATTGGAACAAGATATATTTTTTGTACCTTGTCTTGATTGTTTATACTGCAGGCAGATAGCTCCAGTGAATGGAAATGCAGTGGAAGTTTATAGGTGGGACAATGCACACACATATGTAAGCAAACCATTTTTCTGAATTATTTGGAAAGGATTGGACTTCCCAGTGTTAACTTTTAATACCCATTTATTAGCCACTTAAGGTAAATTTTAAACATCTAAAAATGAGCATCAGTTCTTTAGATCTTACTGTTTTCCCCAGTTTTTTTATTTCCACAGTGGATAATTTGGGTATAGTGTTCTTTTTTCTGTCTGTGCCTTTATATTTTTTAATGTGATTATAATTAAGTTAACATTAAGTTTATTGATAGTAAGAGTTTCTTAAAGAAGAAAATTAACTTTCCATACACGTGAACATCGGGTGTGGGATTACTGATTTTAGAGCAGTATCTATATGGTCATCCAGAAATATCACTTAAGATGTCTCTATTTTGGACAGCATATCTCTCTGAGCTCATATTTTTATAATCCTGATTGAGAATTTAGAGACATGGTAATTTTTTTTTTTTTACCAAAACTGTATCTGATAGTTTTAGTAAAGCAACCAAATTTGGGCTCTTTGCCTAACAGTTAAAAAGAAGCTGAGGCACTTAGGAACATATCGGTACGCTGGAAAATGTGAAGAGATTTTCTTTTAAAATATTTTGAGGGATTATTTCCCATAATTTAAGTCTGTGCTATCCTATTAATCTTTATGTCTACTTAGACAATATTTGAAAATATTCCACTTCTTTGTGTTCTGTTACCTTCTGTCCCATGAGAGTTCTCTGCTAAATGTATTTTAAAATAAAAGCCAAATTCAAGATTGAAGAGTGTAATTTGTTGGTTTTATTTGTCTGGAGAGATTTTTAGAAATTTACTTTTATTTGAAAGGCAGAGATTGAGATCTTCCTTCTGGTGGTTCACTGCAAATGGCTGCAGTAGAATCCTTTTGAATGGAATATATATCACGATCTGTAATTATCTCATTTATGTATTATTTAAAATTTTTCTGGGGCTGGTGTTGTGGCATAGAGAGTAAAGCCACTGCCTACAACACTAGCATCCCATATGGGCGCCGGTTCAGGTCCTGGCTGCTCCGCTTCTGATCCAGCCTCCCTGCTAATGGCCTGGGCAAAGCAGCAGAAGACGGCTTCCTTGGGTCCCTGCACTCGCGTAGGAGACCTGGAAGAAGCTCCTGGCTTCAGATCAGCGCAGCTCTGGCCACTGCGGTCGTCTGGGGAGTGAACCAGCAGATGGAAAACCTCTCTCTCTCTGTAACTCTTTCAAATAAATAACAAAATAAGTCCTTAAATAATAATAGTGTTAGCTGATTTTGTTGAGAGGCAGACAGATAGCTCCCATACTCAGATTCAGTCTCTAAAGGCCCACAACAGTGAGGGCACCACAGCTGGGATCCAAGAACCCAACTTCCTGAGCCAGCTACCGATGCCTCCAAGGATGCTGGTTAGCAGGAAGCTGGAATCGGGAGCCAGAGCCAAGTGTCACACCCAGGTATTCTAATGTGGCTTCCCTCGAGGCCAATGTCTGGCCCCATTTAAAGTGTTAAAGTGACATTTATAATTAAAATTTAGGGGGCTAGTGCTGTGGCATAGCAGGTGAAACACCGCCTGCAGTGCCAGCATCCATAGCCGGTTCAAGTCCCGACTGCTCTACGTCTGATCCAGCTCTCTGTTGTGGCCTGGGAAAGCAGTACGGCCCGAGTCCTTGGGCTCCTGTATCCATGTGGAAGACCTGGAAGAAGCTCCTGGCTCCTGGCTTCGGATCCACACAGCTCCAGCCACTGCAGCCAACTGGGGAGTGAACCAGCGGATGGAAGACCTCTCTCACTCTCTCTTTCTCTCTGTCTCTCTCTCTGCCTCTCTGTAACTCTGCCTTTCAAATAAATCTTAAAAAAATAAATAAATAAATAAGTGGGGCAGCCAGTACTCAAACCAGCGCCCATATGGCGCCATTTTGTTTTTAACTTAAGCTACTCCCCTAGTCTCCATAGGCCTGCAGGCCAAAATTTATGGGACTGACTTATAGTTGGTGGCAATAAAATAGATCCTAATCCTGCTCCTATTTACACGTTTTTCACTTCTGTCTTGATTATTTTAAGCAGGAAAATTCACCAAACTCCTTTTTGAGGAACAGTGTTATTTTTGCACATTTCTGATTGAAAGTCTGTGATAACAGTCTTAAAATAGTAAAAGAAAAGAAACTGGGGTAAAATTCCTGAACATTTCCACTCTGCAAAATGTTTAAATAGCTTTACAAATAAACATTTTTTTTTTTGCCATTTTTAAAAAGAATTATTTATTTGAAAGGCAGCGTTAGAGAGGGAGAGAGGAAGGTCTTCCATCCACTGGTTCACTCCCCAAATGGCCACAACAGCTGGGGCTGGGCCAGGCTGAAGCCAGAAGCCAGGAGCTTCTTCTGGGTCTCCCATGTGGGTGCAGGGGCTCAAGCACTTGGGCCATCTTCTACTGCTTTCCTGAGTGCATTAGCAGGGAGCTGGATTGGAAGCAGAGTAGGTAGCAGCTTAATCCTTATGCGACAACACCGGCCCCACAAATCAATATTTTAAAATATTTGTTTCTTGGCAGTGTATTGCCAGAACACTCATTAAGTCACTCATGGACACAAGCTGTAGCTTCCTAAGACTAGCATGAGGGCCCGTGTTTGGCCTAGCAGCTAAGATCCCAGCTGAGACTCCTGGGTGTGACAGCAGCTCCTCTGGCTAATGCAGACTGTCCCTGCCACCAGGTGGGAGACCCGGCTCGAGTTTCTGGCTCCTTGCCTCTCTCACCCCAGCTGTTGTGGGCATTGGGAGGCTGAACCAGCACACGAGGGCTCTGTTCTTTTTTTTGCCTCTCAAGTAGCTGAATTTAAAATTAGCATGTAACTGGATTTACTAATTGATTGTAAACCCAAACATGGCATTTACTTCTGAAATACTTTCTTTTTCTAAAAAGAAAAATTCTTCCCACTGTATTTATGGTAATTATCGAATTAAGCTACCCAAAAGTGTATAATGGGATCTTGGATCTCACATATGGCAAACTCTTACTCAATTCATAAATCTCTTATGTTAATATTAGCAGATAATATGTGGAATCTTCTTAAACATGTGGTTAGGCCACATTCAACTCTGCTGTTAATAGCATGAAATAAGATTTTGATGGGCTAAGAACAGTGAGGTGGGGCAGACGATAAATTTGAGAGAGGACAAATGGGATGAACCACAGCTTGGAAATAGGAATGAATTGGACACGCTTGACAAGCAAAGACTGGTTTGGAGCGTGCAGGTACGTAAAGGGAGTAGTAGGATGTGAGTCTGAAAAGTTGGTCAAAATGTACAGTAAGCAATGGGCATAGTCAATTAAGTGTTGCTTTTTTTTTTTTTTTAAGATTATTTATTTGAAAGGCAGAGTTAGAGAGAGGCAGAAGCAGATAAAGAGAGATCTTCCATTGGCTGGTTCACTCCCCAAATGGCTGCAATGACCGGAGCTGAGCCAATCTGAAGCCAGGAGCCAGCAACTTCTTCCAGGTCTCCCACGTGGGTGCAGGGGCCCAAGGACTTGGGCCATCTCCTACTGCTTTCCCAGGCCACAGCAGAGAGCTGGATGGGAAGTGGAGCAGCCGGGACTCAAACCAGCGTCCATATGGGACTTCAGGCAGCAGCTTCACCTGTTATGCCACAGTGCCAGCCCTGAGAATTACATGTTTTAACCCTTGTTTACTTAATAAGAGGTGCAATAATGCAATTTTATATGTCAGTCCTGGATTATACATGGAAAAACCCAAGGACTTGAATATTGGTGACATGATGCCATGACTGCTACAACTACAGTCACTTACAGGAGCCCCGGGCAGTTAGGAGAACTTGGCGTGTGGACTTTTACTCCCCTCCGTCCTTCCAAACCCTCACGAGAGGACTGCATAATAGATTGATGCCACACCCAGAAGCTGCTCCCAGACCACGAGGGAGAGCCGTGAGGTTAGGGAAGAGTCTGAAGGCCAGCTGCCCGGGCTTCTCTGTTCTAGAAGGTCCAGCTTCCTAGAGGCTCACTCTGAAATTCCCAGGCAGCTGGGAATAGAGTTCATGTTCTTGAACTTAACTCTAACCCAGCCAAACGTTACCGTGGAATTCCCAAAAGCATGGGGCCAGCATGGTGACGTCACTGGTTAAGCTACCACCTGCGAGGCCAGCATCCCCTATGTTCAAGTCCCAGCTGCTCCACTTCTGATCCGGCTCTCTGCTAGTGGTCCAGCCCCTGCACCCACTTGGGAGACCTGGAAAAAGCTCTTGGCTTCCGCCTTCAGCCTGGTCCAGCTTAGGCACTGCAGCCATGTTGGGAGTGAACCAGCAGATGGAAGACCTCTCTCTCTCTCTCTCTCTCTCTCTCTCTCTCCACTCTGGCTTTCAAATAAAACAAAGAAACGTGACACGATGACCACATTGTCTGACATTACCTTATCATTAGTGCACTACCACGCCACCAGCTGTTAGAATCTTCACAGCTGCAGCCATCCCGTAGGCGCCATTCACTTGGAACTGCATTTCCAAGGAAACTTTCCCGTGAGGCGGTTTCAGCAAGGAGGAAAGATCTCAGACGTCTGTCTGCACACCTTAAACTGTTCTCTGTCAGAATTGTATGGACCCCCACTGTGGCCCTCGCAGAGTCTGGCATAAAGCCGGCTTCAGACCCTGG
This sequence comes from Oryctolagus cuniculus, assembly GCF_964237555.1. NCBI lineage: Eukaryota > Metazoa > Chordata > Mammalia > Lagomorpha > Leporidae > Oryctolagus > Oryctolagus cuniculus. Next base: position 6,739,394 of record NC_091451.1, read on the forward strand.
GCTTGCAAAACAGTGCCTTTCCCCACATCCTAGTCCTGCCACGGGACAGACCTCTTGTTCTTCCTTGTGAAAGGTTTTGGGTATGAATTCCATTTTGTGTGAAGATGATGCTGCTGCGAAACCGGTTTGGACGTTCATGTTCCCGTTTTATGTCTGTTTTCAATATGGAAACAGTGACGAAACAGGTGGAATAAAAGGAATAGGCTCCCCTCATATTATGGCTGAGGTGTTTCAGCAGAAGTCAGAAGCAGGGGTGTTTTGTTTTGTATTATTTATTTATTTACTTACAAGTCAAAGTTACACAGAGAGAGGAGAGGTGGGGGCGGGGGGAGGTCTTGCATTCGTTGGTTCACTGGGGAGTACTGCATCTGGGCTGATCTGGAGCCAGGAGCCAGGAGTTTCTTCCGGGTCTCCTGTGCAGGTGCAGGGGCCCAAGGACTTGGACCATCTTCTACTGCTTTCCCAGGTCATAGCAGAGAGCTGGATTGGAAGTGGAACAGCCGGGTCTTGAACTGGCGCCCATATGGGATGCTGGCACTGCTGGCGGCGGCTTTACCCGCTATCCCACAGCGCCGGCCCTGAAGCAGGGGGTTTTGTCTCACCTTGCACCAGGCACCAGTTCTACTCTCTGTGACATTTGGTTTCCACATTCAAATTCAATAAACTCTGTTAGACCAAGCATGTAAAAGCAAAGAGCGTATTTCTGTTGGGATGCTGAAAAGTTAATAACAAGAAAGGAATTCCCAGAGCACTTCCCCTGAGGGAGTAGAGGATGGGGGCATGTCCTTGAAGCAGGCTCCTCCTCTTGTGTGAAGGTTCACCTCCCTCCAGGAAACCGCAGGTTTCACCAGAGAGAGTCTTGGTCCTAACTTCTGTCTGATTTCCCGGAGTTAAGGGGCCTGCAAGCTGTTACCTGATTTAACCTGCAATCTAAATTGTTCTCTATTTGGAAAAAGAGAGACATGGAAAGGCACCAAGATCCTCAGTGTTCTATAATTCAACACATCTATAATGCATTCAACAAATCTTCCTAGTTCTGGAGATGGCCATGTGGCAGGAAAAAGAAGAAAATCTCTCCTTAGTAATCAGATTGAGAAAAAGCAGAATTTTTTTTTTTTTAAGATTTTGTTTACTTGAAAAGTAGAGTTACAGAGAGAGGCAGAGAGAGAGAGAGGTCTTCAAATGTTGGTTCACTCCCCAGATGGCCACAGTGGCTGGAGCTGTGCTGATCCAAAGCCAGGAGCCAGGAGCTTCTTCTGGGTCTCCCACGCGGGTGCAGGGGCCCAAGGACTTGGGCCATCTTCCACTGCTTTCCCAGGCCATAGCAGAGAGCTGGATCGGAGGTGGAGCAGCCAGGACTCGAACTGGCTCCCGTGTGGGATGCCGGCACTGCAGGCGGTGGCTTTACCCGCTGCGCTGCAGTGCCAGCCCTCAGTGAGGTTATTCTTGAATGTCAGCTGTTCTCTTATATAGTGAAATTATTTCACAAAAATGAGAAGTTACTTGGCACTAAAAATTCCACAAGATATATACAGATACACTGCTGTTTTTAAGTATTTCTATTGACATGAAAGTCTCCTTTTTAGGAAAACACTGTGGAGTTTCCTTAAAAAATTAAAAGAACTACTATATGATCCAGCAACCTCCCCCTCTGGGCATATAGCGCAAGGATTTGAACTGAGAGTTTTGAAGCAACATCTGTACTCCTGTGTTCACAACAGCCAAGACATCGCTCAGCCTTAGCATCCATCAACAGATGAATGGATTGACGAAAGGGGCATGGCGTGGAGTACTAGTGAGCCTTAAAAAAAGAAAGGAGACCTGTTGTTCACAACACGGATGGACCTGGAAGACATTATGTTAGATGCAGTGATCCAGGCCACAGGGGCCAGAGTTGTGGCATAGTGAGTTACGGCACCACCGGGAATGCCTGTATCCCATACTGGCGCCAGTTCATGTCCTGGCTGCTCCACTTCCAGTCCAGCTCCCTGCTAATGCACCTGGGAAAGCAATAGAATGTGGCCCAAGTACTTGGGCCCCTGACACCTACGTGGAAGACCCAGATGAAGCTCCTGACTCCTGGCTTCTGCCTGGCCCAGCCCTGGGGGCTGTTGTGGTCATCTGAGGAGTGAACCAGCAGATGGAAAATCTCTGCCTCTCCCTCTCTCTGTAACTCTGATTTTCAAAATAAATAAGTAAATCTTTTTCAAAATATGTAATTATGTTTTATAGAAGTTGGATTTCATATTAGTCTAACCGACCAAGAACATTGATTTTTCAGTGTTTTATTAAAATGTTTAAAATTCCCTTTAGTATCAAGCAATTTATAGAAAAAATTATAATATTGGGGTGTCTTTTTTCGGTTTTTAAGAGATTTATTTATGTATTTGAAAGGCAGAGTTAGAGAGAAAGAAAAGAATCTTCCATCCATTGGTTCACTCCCCCGATGGCTGAAACTGCTAGGGCTGGGCCAGGCCAAAGCCAGAAACCCAGAACACATTTGGGTCTCCCACATGGGTGCAGGGGCGCAAGTACTCGGGCCATCCGCTGCTTTCCCAGACTGATTACCAGGGAGCTGGACCAGAAGTGGAGCAGCCGGGACTTGAACCGGCAGGAGCCTAAGCCACTGTACCACCACAGCTGCAGTTTAATAAACATCTGCACTCCCACCTTCAAAATGTTTTTGCAATCTTCGGAGGAGCGCCTTTGTTTCTCCTTTAAATTTACTTTGTCTTTAATTTGTAACTAGATAATATTCTTCAGAATTATCATGGAACCTTGAGAAGTGGGTTGCTGGTATTTATGATTCAGTTTTAAACTCTTCAACATAGGTCCGATTCATTTTTTCCAACGTTCTAACTCCTTTGGCACCGGTCAAGTGCAGATGCCGGGACAAGCGTTGTAGTGCCGTGGGTCAGGCTGCTGCTTAGGACGCGTGCATCTCCTAGCAGAGTGTGGTCTGCACCCTGGCCTCTCTACTTCGGACCCGCTTCCTGCCGATGTGACTGGAAAGGCAGCAGGTTGTATTTGGAGTACTCGAGATCCTGCCACCAGTGCAGGAGACTGGCTGGGGCTCCTGGCTTCTGGCTTCACCCTGGCCCAGCCTTGGCTGTTTCGGCCATCTGGGGACTGAATAAATGGACGGAAGATCCCTCCGTGTCTTTCACACTCTCTCTGTCGCTCTGCCTTTCAAATAAATCAAATATTTTTTTAAAGTGCAGCTGTATTCTTCTTAAATCCCAATCAGTTTATGTAATGAAAAATCACGTAATGCTAATGTTCATTAATTATCATAGCATAGCATAAACTACCACATTTCAAATAACCTTGTAAATATTAATTAACATTTACACTGCTGGGGCAGTGCTGTGGCCTAGTAGGTATGCCACAATGCTGGCATCCCATAAGGCATGCTAATGACCTGGGCAAAGCAACAGAAGATGGCCCAAGTATTTGGGCCCCTGCCACCCACGTGGGAGACCCGGATGGAGTTCCAGGCTTCCTGTTGGCAGCCATCTGGAGAGTGAACCAATGGATGGAAGAGCTCTCTTTCTGTATCTCCCTCTCTCAAACTCTGCCTTCAAATAAATCAATCTTTTCTTTAAGATTTATTTTATTTATTTGAAAGGCAGAGTTAGAGTGAGAAAGAGAGATCTTCCATCAGCTAGTTGACTCCCCAAATGGCCGGGATGGCCAGAGCTAAGCTGATCCGAAGCCAGGAGCCAGGAGCTTCTTCCGGGTCTCCCATGCAGGTGCAGGGGCCCAAGGACTTGGGCCATCTTCCACTGCTTCTGCAGGCCATAACAGAGAGCTAGATCGGAAGAGGAGCAGCCAGGACTGGAACTGGTGCCCATATGGGATGCCAGCACTGCAAGCCAAGGCTTTAACCTGCTGTGCCACAGTGCTGGCCCCCAAATAAATAAACCTTAAAAAAAATAGTAATCCTTAAAAATTATTTGGTCTGAAAGGAGAGCAGCAGAATATTTACAAAAGCTGATGTTGAGAAGACACCTGCACAACCAGCTTTTACTATGCCCTTATTATCCATTATAATGGTGCTAGAAAATATTATCATTATTTTAATGTAACCTGAAGTGTAATCACATTAGCTTATTAGGCAACTAGTAGTAATAATAAGCAATGCTAAGTGTCTTTGAGCTAAGTAATCCAGTAACTACATTAAGTTGATTATCGTATCGTACACTCCCCCTTCCCTCCACCTGGCCAGATGTGACCCTACCCTGACCAGGTCCAGGAATGTAAAAGGGAGGTTTAAAGCTTGAGATAACAACCAGTCCCTACCCTGGAGTCTGCGACAGGTGTCTCAGGACTTATCGGAAGTGTCAACTTGATCTATAGCAGTCCCCTACAGCCTGCTTGGACATGATAATAAAAGCTCTGTAAGAATTGGGCTCGGGGCTTCTCAGGGGCTTCCTCTCCTGGAGGCACAGAGACCCGGTTCGAACTCCTAATAAAAACAACCCTGCTAATTGGCTTCAACTTTGGTCTCTGGTGGTGTGATTTTTGGGGGACCACGGACTGCGGGCATAACAATGTAAAACCACATCTAGGCCGGCGCCACGGCTCACTAGGCTAATCCTCCGCCTTGTGTCGCCGGCACACCGGGTTCTAGTCCCAGTCGGGGCACCGGATTCTGTCCCGGTTGCCCCTCTTCCAGGCCAGCTCTCTGCTGTGGCCTGGGAGTGCAGTGGGGGATGGCCCAAGTGCTTGGGCCCTGCACCCCATGGGAGACCAGGAGAAGTACCTGGCTCCTGCCATCGGATCAGTGCGGTGCGCCGGCCGCGGTGGCCATTGGAGGGTGAACCAACGGCAAAGGAAGACCTTTCTCTCTGTCTCTCTCACTGTCCACTCTGCCTGTCAAAAAAAAAAAAAAAAAAAAAAAAAGTTGAACCAGCTGAAGTTCCCTCTACGTTTGTCTAGATTTCCGAGCTGGCATTTTAGTTTCTGCTGTTCAAGTTCTCAAAAGTTCTGATCTGGCATTATTTGACTGTAAAGACATTTCTATTGTAGAATAAAAACCCAGGGGGCCAGCGCTGCGGTAAAGCTGCCACCTGCAGCGCCAGCATCCCTTATGGGCGCCAGTTCTAGTCCCGGCTGCTCCTCTTCCAATCCAGCTCTCTTCCATGGCCTGGGAAAGCGGTAAAAGATGGGCCCCTGCACCTGCAGGAGGGACCTGGAAGAAGCTCTCCTGGCTTCAGGCTTCGTATTGGCACAGCTCGAGCCGTCACAGCTATTTGGGGAGTGAACCAGTGGATGGAAGACTTTCTTTCTCTACCTCTGCCTGTAACTCTGCCTTTCAAATAAATGAATAAATCTTTAAAAGCAAAATAAAACAAAACTAACCAAAAAATCCCAGTAATCAGTGTCCTAACAACTGGAAAAGTGAAACAGCCTGAAAGAAATGCACAATTCTCTTCCGCTGTCCCTTGCGCCCAAGACTCCCCGAGAGGAATTTTATCTGCTCAAGGAGCTGGCAGAGGTGAGGGGGTGTTTGTCCACTTCTAAAATGAGTAACAAGAGGATGAAGACTTTTCCAATAGTTAATTGCTAACTACCAGTTCAAACTGTAACAGGCTAAAATGTGCTATTACCAGCTTGGAAATTAACCTCTGTTGCCAGGCGTCCTGCCGGAAAGGGAGCAGGATCAATCCTTCGATGGTGATTTCCAAAGTAACTTACCTCCTCCTGAGTCATTAGGAATACAAATGGAGCCTTCATCTACATAGTCTGCCCTTTGCAAAGCTCTCAACACATAAATGTTTCACTAACAAAAGTGTAGTTCAAATTCTAGGGACAGAGGTTGATACCACTTCCAAAGATTCTGTTCTTATATGGCATTTCTAGAAGAGCAGTCTCAACATTTTTTTTCTTATGCAGTAAGTGTTCTCAGTACAATAAAACAACGTTGATATTTTGAAAAATTATTAGGAATCGTGTCAATCACAGAAGAGAGGAACAGGAGCTGGTTCAGAGAAACACTTGTCGATTTCTTTACACTTCTCTGTTTCTTTGCAGTTATTCAAAACACTGGGTTGGACTTCTGCAGAATTAGGAAGTAACATTAACAGCTCACTTGGCGCTGTTCCTGATGGAGAAGTCCTAAATTAACCAGCACTTAGTTTCACATTTTACTGTGGTCTGTGTATTAAGTTATATTGATTTCTAGTTAAATATCAGGCAAAATTAGCCGTAATGCTTTGAGATGAAGCATTTGATTAAGTTACTTTTAATTAGCTGCGTATTAAAGAGAAAGCCCTTTTTGATGAAAATCTTTTCAAATTTACACATAAATGCTAAGCAACTTTGTAATTAAGCCTTAATCTCCCTTTGACAATGGAGATTCTAATCTCCCTTCCCAGTAAAGCCGGGCGGCAAAGTCCAAAAACTGTTCTCAAAGCTTAGAGGCTCCTTTCCCCCAATGGCGATGCTGGCAGGACACTTTACTGTAGCTGTTTAATGTACAAAAGAAGATTTTGACGTACTGATATTTTTAAAACTTTATCATCAGTTAAAATTTACTCATGGTTAAATAAAAAATTAAAACCAGTGCGATGTAAAAAGGAAAAACAGCCCCCCACCCCAACACACAAATAATCTCACTTCTTAGAGGTAACTGCTGCTAAGCTCTGCTGCGGCCTTTTATAAAAATGCGCACACTAGCGTGTATATCCCTGGGGACAGGTGTTGTGGCATAGCGGGTTGACATGCTGCTCGTGACTTTGACATCCCGTATCGGAGTGCCGGTTTGAAAGCCAGAACCTCTGGTTCCGATTCAGCTTCCTGCTGATGCACCCAGGGAGCCAGTGGATGGTGGCTCAGGTGTTCGGGTCTGTCTCTGCCACCCAGGTCGGGGAGATGGAGGTGGAGCTCTGGGCTCCCGGACTTAGCCTGGCCCAGCCTTGGCTACTGGGGACCTTTGGAGAGAGAACCACCAGATGGAAGATCACTCTCTTTTTTCTCTCTGTTGCTCTGCCTTTCAAGTAGATAAAAATAAATCCATATTTGTATGTAATATTATGTAAAAATACTATTCCACGGGCTGGTACTGAGGCACAGCAGGTAAAGCTGCTGCCTGTGACACCAGCATCCTATATGGGTACTGATTGAGTACCGGCTGCTCCACTTCTAACCCAGCTCCCTGCTACTGTGCCTGGGAAAGCAGCAAAAGAAAGCCACTCACATGGGACACCTGGATGGCATTCCAGGCTCCTGGCTTCATTTGGCCCAGCAAAAGTCACTGTAGCCATTTGGGGAGTGAACCAGCTGATCAAAGATTTCTCTCTCTTTATCTCTCCCTCTCTCTGTGTAACTCTGTCTTTGAAATAAACAAGTAAATCTTTAAATAATATTATTCCAAAAGACTCTTTTATGTAGATAATTACAACAAGAAGGAGCAACTCTAAATGAACTAACATGCAATTAACTTGAAAATATTTCTAATAAAAAGGGGAGGGGAGAAAAGTGTGCTCTCATTCAGGTATTCAAAGCAAATGTGTGAGTACAAGGATGGTTCAAACACTGGCGTTTAGCCTAGTGGTTAGGATGCCCCCACCTCTCTCAGAGTACCTGTGTGTAAGTCCCAGCTCCCGCTCCTGACTCCCACTGCCTGCCAGTGCAGGCCGTGGGGGACAGCAGTGAGTAATTGGGTTCCTGCTATCAAGGGATAGACTGTGTTGCCAGCTCCCACCTTCTCGTGTGGCTTCAGCCACAGCCCAGACCGAAGTGGGCATTTGGGGAGTGAACCAATGGATGAGAGCTCTCGTCTCTTTCTCTCTGTGACTCTCAAGTCTATAAATAAAATTGTAAACGTTTTCAGAAAGTTGAATAAAAGGTAAGTTTATTCTGGCACCAACAATGTCAATATCAATGAGTGCTTTATAGTAATCCCTTTCCACAAACTTTTTGAAAATTCTTCGTTTATAGATAGAAAGCTATTTTTAGATATCTATGCAGAGACTCGTACACATAGATTATACAAGGACGCCTCAGAAAGTTCACATAAAATAGAAACAAAAAGATAATGTGCGTTTTCCACGAACTTTTCGAACTACCCTCACATACTCTCCTGCGAGGCAGCTGCCATGACTGAAGACTAACTGGCCCACAGGAGGGCACAGGTGCAGGACAGCAACAGCCAAGAGTCACACCTGTTGGGTGGGGGACAACGACAGGAAGTGGGACATCGGCGGGGCACCACACTCATTCGTGAAGTTGGTTTAGCTACAGCCAGGTATTCCAGCAGGTGAAATTTTACTTAGCCAGAGTACAACGTGTCCTAACATGCTGAAAACGAACAAACAAGTGAGGGTGATACGGAATTCCTGCTTTTGTCCCTGGATAACCCCTACCCTCCATGTGACCGACCATCTGACTTTCAGACTGGTAAAGACTCAAGTGTTGATCCAGAAGCTAAAGTTTAGCAAAAATTAACTTCTTGGTTTTTTTTTTTTTAATGTTCATTTATTTTTCATGTGCTTGAAGGGCAGAGCAACAGAGAGAGAGAGAGAGAGAGAGAGAGAGAGGGAGAGATCTTCTGTTTGTTCTCCAAACGACCACAACAGCGGAAGCCAGGAGCCAGGAACTCCGTCTGGGTCTCCCTGTCAGCAGCAGGGGCCCAAGCACTTGAGCCATCATTTGCTGCTTTCCCAGGCACGTAAGCAGGGAGCTGCATGGGAAGCCGAGTAGCTTGGATTCAAACCAGGACTCCAGTATATCGGCATGATGGTGTTCCAAGAGTTAGCTTAACCCACTGTGCCACAGTGCCTTCCCCCAACATACTGTTTTTAGAATAGGAAAATAAATTTAACCAGAAGCTCCCATATTTTCTTCCTGAACCCGAGTCACTTTGCAAACCTGAGACCATTTTGGATATACTTGTCCGGTCATCGCTGCTCAGGAAGCGCAGGCCTAAAACACATGTGGGCACCCTTTCCCATATTTTTTTTTTTAAGATTATTTATTTATTTGAAAGGCGAGTTACAGAGAGGCAGAGGCAGAGAGAAAAGCCTTCCATGCGCTGGTTCACTCCCTAAATGGCCGCAGTGGCTACAGCTGGGCAGATCCAAATCCAGGAGCAGAAGCTTCTTCTGGGTCTCCCACATGGGTGCAGGGACCCAAGGACTTGGGCCATCTTCTGCCTTCCCAGGCCACAGCAGAGAGCTGGATTGGAAGTAGAGCAGCCAGGGTGCGAACCAGCGCCCATACGGGATGCCGGCCCTGCAGGCGTCAGCTTTACCTGCTATGCCACAGCACGGGCCCCTCCCATATTTTTTAAAATAGGATAAAAAGATTTAAATAGGGTAAAAGGTAAAATGACAGAAAAGGAGACAGAAATACAGAGAGATCATTCATTCTTTGGTTTACTCAAATGGATATCCCTTTGCCCTGGTAATGCTGTTTCTAATCATTTATGAAGTGATATACTTGCATTATGCACAGCAGGCAGGCATAATAATGCATGAATGAGGGTATTTATGTAGCTTTTTTTGTAATAACAGAATATTAAAAATTATGCTATAGGGGCTGCCATTGTAGTGCAGCAGGTTAATGCTCCAATCTGCAGTGCCAGCATCCCATATGATCACTGGTTCGAGTCCCAGTTGCTCCACTTCAGATCCAGCTTCCTACCCCTGGGAAAGCAGTGGAGAATGGTTCAAGTGCTTGAGCCCCTGCACCCATGTGTGAGACATGGAGGAAGCTCCTGGCTCCTGGCTTCAGATCTGCCCAACTCCAGCCATTGTAGCCATCTGGGGAGTGAACCAGCAGATGGAAGACCTATCTTCCTCTACCTCTCTGCCTCTTCTCTCTCTGTGTAACTTATTTCAAATCAATCAATCAATTTTTTTTTTTAATTTATTTGAACAGCAGAATGACACAGAGAGAGTGTGTGTGAGAGAGAGACAGAGAGAGAGGTCTTCCATCAACTGGTTCACTCCCCAAATGGCCACAACGACCAGAGCTGGGCTGATCTGAAGCCTCTGCGTCTCCCACATGGGTGCAGGGGCCCAAACACTTGGGTCATCTTCCACTGCTTTCCCAGGCACACTAGCAGGGAGCTGGATGGGAAGTGGAGCAGCCGGGACTGGAATCGATGCCCATTGTGATGTTGGCCCTATAGGCAGTGGCTTTGCCTGCTACACCACAGCGCCAGCCCTGACTCTGCAGCTCTTAACGGGTAGTCACTGTCTCATCTTTCTTCTTTCATGGCTACAGCTTCTCCAGTGCCTGTGGTTCACCTGGCTCTGCCCCAAGCATGGTGACTAATCCAACGTGGAAAGTTTGAGAAGAAAACAGACCAGCCTCCTGCTAACTACAGACTAAGCTTCCTCAAGTATTGGCCTGGTCTTGCTACTCTTGCTCAAGAGCTTTTGGAGTCTTTGTTTACTGCCTCAGGCATAAACACCTCTGCCTGTGCTCCTGCTGGCTACTTTATCTACCTGCAGATCTTCCAGGAAGCCAGCTGCCTGCCTGCCTGCCTGGCTGCCCTGTGCTCTTGCCCAATGATCCACTTTGCACTGGCTGCTCCCACCATAGGGCTAGATGTTATCCATTCACCCCAGGGTAGGGCCCACCCACCTCCCTGAGTACTTCCTGAGTTAGTTTTTCTTTCTCCAGGTGTCATCACAGCAAATATGTCCTTGGAGACATGAGTCGCTGAGCTAGGGATTAGTGATGAAGATTTGCATCAAACACAGTCCTGTCCCCTTCAAGGCTATATCCAGTGCAGAGACAGACGTGACCATAATTAATACTATGTTCCAAGCATTAGTTTAATTAATTTATTTGAAAGGCAGAGAGTGATGTGTGTGTGTGTGATGGGGGGTGGTTGTAGAATTTTCCATCCACTAATTCACTCCCCATACGGCTGCAATACCCAGGGCTGGGTCAGGCCAAAGCCAGGAGCCAGTGACTCCATCTTGGTCTCCCACATAGATGGCAGGGATTCAAGTATTTGGGCCATCTTTTGCTGCCTTCCCAGGAACATTATAGAAAGTTTAATAAGAAACGGAGCCGCTGGGATGTGAATTGGCACTCCAATATAGGTTGCAGGCATTGCAGGCAGCTTAACCTGTTGCACCACAATGCTGGCACCAATTGGTGACCTTTGATAGATTTTCTTAGAAATCTGGTGATTAAACCGGTGCCGTGGCTCACTAGGCTAATCCTCCGCCTTGTGGCGCCGGCACACCAGGTTCTAGTCCCGGTCGGGGCGCCAGATTCTGTCCCGGTTGCCCCTCTTCCGGGTCAGCTCTCTGCTGTGGCCAGGGAATGCAGTGGAGGATGGCCCAAGTATTTGGGCCCTGCACCCCATGGGAGACCAGGATAAGCACCTGGCTCCTGGCTCCCGATCAGCGCGGTGCGCCGGCTGCAGCGCGCTGGCCGCGACGGCCATTGGAGGGTGAACCAATGGCAAAGGAAGACCTTTCTCTCTGTCTCTCTCTCTCACTGTCCACTCTGCCTGTCAAAAAAAAAAAAAAAGAAAAGAAAGAAAGAAATCTGGTGATTAGATCTATAAGCGAGCAGATCCAAGAATGAAAGGGAGATGATGAAATAGAGGTTTCAGGGATCCACGTTGTGGCGCAGCAGGTTAATGCCCTGGCCTGAAGCACCGGCATCCCATATGGGCCGGTTCGAGTCCCGGCAGCTCCACTTCCCACCCAGCTCTCTGCTATGGCCTGGGATAGCAGAAGATGGCCCAAGTCCTTGGCCCCTGCACCCACGTGGGAGACCTGGAAGAAGCTCCTGGCTCTTGGCTTCAGATGGGCACAGCTCTGGCCATTGTGGCCAACTGGGGCGTGAACCACCGAATGGAAGACCTCTCTCTCCCTCTCTCTGTCTCTCTCTCTCTGCCTTTCCTTCTCTCTGTGTGTAACTCTGACTTTCAAATAAATAAATCTTTAAAAAAAAAAAAGAAATAGGTTTCATAAAAGTGGAATTAATAAAGTAAGGAGTAGTTGCACTGACAGGAAAGGGTTTACAGAATGGAAGTGGGTTGCAGATCTGTAGATAAAAGAGAAAGCTGTATTTGAGGAGTGGGTTGAAAATAAAGTGAGGGATGCGCATTTGGTGCGGTGATTGAGACCCTGCCTGGAGTTCCTGCATCCCTGGTCGGTTTGAGTCTGGGCTCCTGCACTTCCAGTCCAGCTTCCTGCTAATTCGCGTCCTGGGAGGCAGCAGAGGATGGCTCAGATTCTTGGTTCCCTGCCATCCACCTGGGAGAGCAGGGTGGAGTTCTTGGTTCCTGGCTTTGGACTGGCTCAGCCCTGACTGTTGTGGGCATTAGGGGGAGAGAATCAATGACCAAAAAAAAAAAAAAAATCTCTCTACGTTTCTCTGGCCTTTGAAATAAAATGAGAGTTAAATACATTATATATGTATTTGTGTGTGTGTTTGTGTGTATTTATTTACTGAGAACCCAACTGGTGGTTCAAGGCCTCGGAAGTCAGGCTCCAGCGAAGAGATCAAGCACGAAACGATGAGCACTCCTGAGCTTCCTCTCATGTCTTTCTGGTCCTCTCAGCTCCCTTGGAACACGCCTATCCTCAGGCATCCACCTACAAGGTTTTGGTCTGGCATTAGGGTTTGTGTTTCTCTCTCAAACCCGCTCAGTTTCTAAGAAACAATAACGCACTGGAACATATAGCCGAGAACATGAATCATTCAGAACAGCACGAAGGAAGGCTTCATCAGAGACAGCCAAGGCCAGCTTCGGCACGCCCAGTCCCAGGCACCACTGAAGTCACTGAAGGTGAACAGATGTCTTCCGTGGTCTCTGTTCACCCAACAGCTAACAAATCACATATCCACAACCTCCCGGGAGCTCTAGTTCTTAGAAAAGCTAGTCACTCCATCACTCTCCAGCCTCTTAGCCTGCTTCATCTCTCCTTATAGCTTTCACACTGATTCTCGGCCGATACACTGCACTTTAGTGCGGCTCTACCAGCTGCGTTATGATCGAAATACAATACTTGCATGGTGGCAAGTCACCAGCTGCTGCCCTAGACCCTCGGTGCATCCCTGCTCTCGCTGTCTCAGCGTCTCCCAGACCTTCCCACGAGCCAGGTACTGAGGGCATAGCTGCATTCACAAGACAGTTAAGGCTGCCTTGTTCTGATGGGGTGTAGGTTGTGGTAAGGGGGGGACTAGCTGAGAACATAATGACAAGCCACAGTTTATACAGTGGTACCCCCTTATCCATGGGGGATATATCCCAAGACCCCCGTGGGTACCTGAAACTGCAGATAGTACCAAATTCTATATGTACTATGATTTTTTCTATAAACACACATACAAACACACACACACACACACCTATGAGAACAGATAATTTATGAATTAAGTACGGTAACAGATTAGCAACAATCACTGTTAATAACACAGAACAATTGTAATGTGCTATAATAAAGCTGGAGCATCCCCACTCTTGTGCTCCGGGGCCATTATTAAGTAAAAGAGGGGTTACTTGAGAAGCAGCACTGTAATCCCACAATAGTGCATCTGATAACTGGGAAGGTTACTGAGTGACTCATGGGCAGGTGGTGTATGCAGCATGGAACTGTTAAAACAGAGATGCAGCCTGTCGCTGGGGGACAGAGCAGGACAGGCTGCGATTTCATCTCAAGACTGTGGTACCGCAGGTTAATCTGCCTGCAGCGCCGGCATCCCATGTGAGTGCCGGTTCAAGTCCTGGCTGCTCCACTTCTGATCCAGCTCTCTGCTATGGCCTGGGAAAGCAGTGGAGGATGGCCCAAGTGCTTGGACCCTTGCACCCACATGGGAGACTTGGAAGAGGCTCCTGGCTCCTGGTCTAGCCCTGGAGGCTGTGCCTATTTGGGAAGTAAACCAGTGGATGGAAACTCTCTCTCTCTCTCTCTCTCTCTCTCTCTGTGACTCAAATAAATACAAAATAAATCTTTTTCTTTGAAAGATTTTATTTATTTGAAAAACAGTTACAGAGAAAGGTAAAGCCAGAGAGAGGTCTTCCATCTGCTGTTTCACTCCCCAGTTGGCTGCAACAGTTAGAGCTTCGCTGATCTGGAAGCCAGAAGACAGGAGCTTCTTCCGAGTCTCCCACATGGGTGCAGGGGCCCGAGGACTTGGGCCATCTTCTACTGCTTCCCCAGGCCACAACAGAGAGCTGGATATGAAGTGGAGCAGCCAGGACCCGAACTGTCGCCCATATGGAATGCTGACGCTGCAGGCCAGGGCTTTAACCCGCTGCACCACAGTGCCAGCCCCTAAATCATTTTTTCAAAGGGTATGTTGGAGCTGGTCCTGTGGCATAGTGGATAAAGCCGCTGCCTGCAGTGCAGGCATCCCATATGGGCACTGGTTCGGGTCCCAGCTGCTCTACTTCTGATCCAGCTCTCTGCTATGGCCTTGGAGGAGCAGTGGAAGATGGCCCAGGAGCTTGGGCCACTGCACCTGCATGGAGGACCTGGAGGAAACTCTGCCTGCTGGCTTTGGATCGGCTCAGCTCTGGCTGTTGTGGCCATTTGGGAGTTTGAACCAGCACACAGAGGACCTCTCTCTCTCTCTCTCTTCTGCCTCTGCCTCTCTTTAATTCTGCCTTTCAAATAAATAAATAAATCTTAAAAAAAATAAAGAAAAGAGGGGGTATGTTTACAAAGAAAATGTTAAGAAGGAAAGCATAAATCATTTACACTGACTGGGCACTGACTATGGACAAGGCCGATGCACAGGGGTAAGGTGGGGAGAGCAGAAGCCCTTGAGACAGGAAGGTAGTTTCTAGGGAGAGCAGTGGGTGCTTCTAAGGTCGCGTGTAACCAGGGTGCAGAGGCCCTGCCAGTCAGCCTCCATGGGGTTCAAGTCAAGGTTTTAGGAAGGAGAGTCTTTTGTTGGTTTTGGCCTCAGCTGTGAACTGATTAAATTCCCTTATCTCTTCCCTCCTCTATCCTTGTAATTAAATTGAGGACATCTCATCATTTTTCTCTTATCACTACTCGGAACGGGACACAATTTAAAACAGGTTTATTTCTGGAATTTTCCATGTGATATTTTTGAATTGTGGTTGAGTGCGGGTAACTGTAGGTCTGGAAAGGGAAACCAGAGATAAGGGAGGACGGCTGTACCCTGGGAGGGGAAACTCAGGGTCAAGGAAAAGGAAGTGAGGCAAGGAAGGAAGACAGCAAGTACAAGAGGATGTGATCCCATGCTGGACAAACCGGTGGTAAATACTGTGGACACACACCACCCTGCATATCATTAGCTGAACTTACATTACTTTTTAATATAAAATATATAGTTGCCCACTAGAAAATAAGCTGCATGAGGGCAGGGATTTTGTTTTGTTTTCAGATTTATCGACTTGAAAGAATGAGAGAGAGAGAGAGAGAGAGAGAGAGAGAGAGAGAGAGACTGAATCTTCCATTTGCTGGTTTACTCCTCAGATGATTGCAATGGCCAGGGCTGGGCCAGGCCAAAGCCAGGAGCCAGGACCTTCATCTGGGTCTCCCACATGGGTGCAGGAACCCAAGCAACTGAGCCTTATTTTACTGCTTTTCCCAGGCCAATGTCAGGGAGCTGGATCGGAAGTGGAGCAGCTGGGACTCAAACCAGTGCCTATAGGGGATGGTGGTGTTGTAGGCAGCGGCTTCACCTGCTATGCTACAACACCAGCCCCCAAATGTGTTTCTGAAACATTTTTTTTAACGTGTAAGATGATTCATGGGAAAAGGATGAAATACATAGCTATGGTGTAGCGGGTAAAGCCACCACCTGCAGTGCTGGTATTCCATATGGGCATTTGTTCGAGTCCCGGCTGCTCCATTTCCAATCCAGCTCCCTGCCAGTGTGCCCTGGGAAAGCAGTGGAAGATGGCTCAAGTCCTTGGGCCCCTGCACCTGCGTGGGAGACCTGGAAGAGGCTCCTGGCTCCTGGCTTTGGACTGGCACAGTTCCGGCCATTGTGGCCATCTGGGGAGTGAACCAGCGGATGGAAGACCTCTCTCTCTCTCTCTCTCTCTTTCTCTGTAACTCTGACTTTCAAATAATAAATAAATAAATCTTTTTTTAAAAAGTAGAAATATTTATGGTAGCATTCATTTCAACTTTCTTACATGACAGAACTTTTCCATACCAAAAAGCTTGGAAAAGTAGGCAACCTGGAAAACAGAATTAGGACAAAATGTGTACAAGAAGAGAGGAAGGGAAAAACAGAAAGCATAAATGTGCAGTTTCATTCAGCTAAGCAGTTCAGTAATTCAGCTCTTCATTTATGTTATTTATTTATTTGTAAGGCAGAGTTGCATAGAGAAAGGAAGAGACAAAGAGGTCTTCCATCCATTCGTTCACTTCCCAAATGGCCGCAATGGCCAGGAGGGAGTCAGGAGCCAGGAGCTTCTTCCAGGTCTCCCACGTGGGTGCAGGGGCACTGCTTTCCCCGGCACACCACCAGGGAGCTGGACCGGAATTGTCTGAATAATTAGAAGTGGATTGGATAGTCCATGGCCCTTCATTTAGGTAATGTAGAGGCAGTTCTGTAGTATATAACCTGAATCAACTTCAGGTGCACAATTAGACACTTTCACATTTTATTTCAGAAAGAAAGAAATTGCTTCTCATTGAATTACGAGGCTCTCAAGCTGTTCCTTTTGGCCCTAACCAGACTTCTGTTTTAAGACAAGAGGGGCTTCTGGAATTTCCTGGAAAATGGTATGAATAGATACATTTGTTTTTGCATAAAAAGTTTGAAATTCACACATATTTTCAAAATCTGCACTTCCTGCAATTTTTTAAAAAGATTTATTTGAAAGTTGGAGTTACAGAGAGAGAGAAAGAGAGAGAGATCTTCCATCTGCTAGTTCACTCCCCAGATAGCCACAAAAGCCAGGCCAAAGCCAAGAACCAGGAGCCAGGAGCTTCATCTGGGTCTCCCATGTGGGTCGCAGGGGTCCTAATACTTGGGCCATCTCCATTGCTTTTCCTGGGCCATTAGCAGGGAGCTGGGTAGGAAGTGGAGCAGCAGAGACAGGAGCTGGTGCCCATATGGGATGCCAGCGCTGCAGGTGGTGGCTTTACTCACAGAGCAGCCCCAGCCCCAGCCCCAGCCCCGCTTTCTGTGAATTTTGAAGACCTCTCCTAGAGCATGGTCCTAATTCTTAACTAAACAGAAGATCCAGACACTGGTTTGTCAAATACTCCAGCCTTTTTCTTTTCTTCCCCTCGTAAGTCAATTCAGTGTAGCTATTCTGCTATGTGTTCATTCTTTCACATGGTAGGAAGAGAACTTGGAATTAGCCAAGCGACCCAGTACTTGTGGGCAGTTCTGTGACCAGACTCCCTGGAGGGAGGTGGTCTTTCTTTCTTTCTTTCTTTGAAAGTCAGAGTTACACAGAGAGAGGAGAGGCAGAGAGAGAGAAAGAGGTCCTCTATCCAATGGTTCACTCCCCAATTAGCCACGACGGCCAGAGCTGTGCCGATCCAAAGCCAGGAGCCAGGAGCTTCCTCTGGGTCTTCCCACGCAGGTGCAGAGGCCCAAGCACTTGGGCCATCTTCCATTGCTTTCCCAGGCCATAGCAGAGATCTAGATCGGAAGTGGAGCAGCCAGGACTTGAACTGGCGCCTACATGGGATGTCGGCACAGCAGGCGGCGGCTTTACCCACTATGCCCCAGCACCGGTCCCGGTGGTGCTTCTGATTAACACAATTATCAGCACTAGCCCTGCTTGGTCCCCAACTTTCATCTGTCTCAACTAAAACTCAAGGAGTTAAAATGACACCACCTCTTATCTTGAAAAGAACAGTTGTCATCCTGACTGGTATGAACCAGCTGGCGTCTGTTACAGGTTGTTCTTGCCACCACCCACCTTGTGGTTTAAGGGCAGTCACATTAGCTTCTTCCAGCAGCCAACGGCTTGCCAGAACTCTTCCTTACTGAGCTGAGAAGGCCTAGGTAGGGGGAACCTTCAAGTGGAATCCGGAATTCAAGATTTGAGCAAAAGAATATGTTGCTAAGACCTAGAGCCAGACCTCAAAAGGAGATTATTAAACAAGGTCTCAAGAAGTAGTTAGCCAAATAAGGCAGGGAGTTAAGAGAGCGGGATTGGGCTGCTGCTTTTAGATTAACTTTATCAGAGAGAGGAACCTGGGATTGGTTTGTACATGCCGTATGCTTAATCCACTGCCAGTCGTACCAAACTAAATGTCAACTATGGCTCCCTGAATGACTTCCCAGCCTCAAACTCCAGTCTTCAATGAATGATCTGAAGGGGTGTGTGTGTGTGTGTGTGTGTGGCCAGGACCACATTCTGCAGGTGTGAGTACCCTGTGTGTGAGGCTGGGACCACATTCTGCAGGTGTGAGTACCCTGTGTGTGAGGCTGGGACCACATTCTGCAGGTGTGAGTACCCTGTGTGTGTGTGTGTGTGAGGCTGGGACCACATTCTGCAGGTGTGAGTACCCTGTGTGTGTGTGTGTGTGAGGCTGGGCCCACATTCTGCAGGTGCGAGTACCCTTCCTAACAGTAAACTTCAAGCAAAGCTGATGATCCTACTCAGCTGGGCGGGCCTCAGTCAACCAGCTAAATGACCTTAAGAGTCGAACTTGTTTCTCTTGAAATTCTGCCTTGTGGGGTGAGGCGGGTAAAGCCTCCACCTGCAATGCCAGCATCCCATATGGGTGCCAGTTCCAGTCCACTTCCTAGCTGTTCCACTTCCCATCCAGCTCTCTGCTAGGAAAAGCAATAGAACATGGTCCAAGTGCCTGGGCCCATGCCACTCAGGTGGGAAACCTGGATGAAGCTCCTGGCTTTGGACTGGCCCAGTGCTGGTCATTGTGGTCATCTGGGGAGTGAATCAGCAGCTGGAAGATCTCACTCTCTCTGTAACTCTGACTTGCAGATAAAACAAACTAATAAATAAGCCACAAATTCTGCGCTGGACTAGAGTGCCAGATCACGTCGGACAATTCGAGCAGACGGCTTGCTCGCAGTGTTCAGACTTTCTAGTAAGTGCTCACAATTATAAAAGTAAATTTCTTTAAAAAATCATAAAAAATCCTTAATATAAAATGGGTCTTTAAAAAGTTCATTAAAAAATGTGTATTATAAGGGACAGATGTTTGGCCTAGCAGTTAAGACACCTGAGGCTGGTGCTGTGGCATAGCTGGTAAAGCCACTGCCTGAAGTGCCAGCATCCCATATGGGTGCCGGTTCGAGCCCTGGCTCCTCCATTTCCAATCCAGCTCTCTGCTGTGGCCTGGGAAAGCAGTGGAAAACAGCCCAAGTCCTAGGGCTCCTGCACTTGCGTGGGAGACCTGGAAGAAGCTCCTGGCTCCTGGCTTCAGATTGGCCCAGCTCTGGCCGTTGCAGCCATCTGGGGAGTGAACCAGTGGATGGAAGACCTCTCCCCTCTACCCCCCTGAGTCTGCCTGTCTGTAACTTTGCCTTTCAAATTTAGAAAAAAAAAAAAAAAGACACCTGTGTTTCATATCAAAGTGGCCGGGTTTAATACCTAGCTGGGCTCCTGATTCCACACCCTACTAGCAGTGGTCCTGGGAGACAGCAGTGATGGCTCCCACGACTGGGCTCCTGCCATTCACGTGGGAGACCTGGGCTGAGTTCCTGAGCCTACTTTGGCCTGGCTCACCCCTGGCTGATGTGGACATGCAGGGAGTAAAACAGCAGATGGAGGATCTCTGTCTCTGCCTTTCTGCCTTTCAAATAAAATGAAGCTAAATAAATAAAAAATAAAAAAATATTATTATTTTTCTTTTTTTTGAAGATGTATTTGAAGTAGTGGCAGAGAGGGAGTGGGGGCGGGGAAGAGAGAGAGATGGATCTTCCATCCACTGATTCACATGACCTCAATGATTGGGGCTGGTCCAGGCCCAAGCCAGGAGCCCAGTGCTTCCCCAAGGTCTCCCACATGGGTGGCAGGGGCCCAAGCACTTGGGCCTTCCTCCACTGCTTTGCCAGGTGAATGAGCTGGGTCAGAAGTGGAGTAGCCGGGACTCAAACCTGCGCTCTAACATGGGGTTGTAGGTTGCAGCTTAGCTCATTGCACCACAATGCTGGTTTTTTTAATTTTAAAAATTTTATTTATTCAAAAAATGTATTTATTTGGAAGACAGTCACACACACAGAGACACACACACACACACAGACGGAGACACAGAGAGATTTTCCATCTGCTACTTCATTCCCTAAATGGCCTCAAACAACACAACTAGGTCTGGACCAGGCCAAAGCCATGAGCCAGGAATGTCATCCTGATTTCCTACTTGGGTGGCAGGGGCCCAGGGATTTGGGGGCCATCTTCCTCTGCCTTCCCGAGTGCATGAGTGGGAAGCTGGATCAGAAGTGGGGCAGCTGGGACCTGAACCGGCACTCTAATATGGGATGCCAGCATTGCAAGAAGCAGCTTAACTTGCTGTGTCATGACACTGGCCCCCAAAATCCAGATTATTAAAACTATGCAAAAATTTAAATTTTTTAGAACCAAAATAAGCTTATCTTTTTATTTTACTTTTTTAAGATTTCTTTCTTTGAAAGGCACAGTTACAGAGAGAGAGAGAAATCTTCCATCTGCTGCTTCACTCCTCAAATGGCTGCTATGGCTGTGGCTGGGCCAGGCTGAAGCCAGGAGCTTCATCTGTCTCCAACATGGGTGACAGGGCCTCAAGCATTTGGGTCATCTTCCACTGCCTTCCCAGGGCACACTGGCAGGGAGCTGGATTGGAAGTGGAGCAGCCAGGACTTGAACCGATGCCCATATGGGATACTGGCAGTGTAGATGGTGATTTAACCCACTGTGCCCCAATAAACTTATCTTTTAGCTCCATTTGTTCCCACATTATTTGAAGTACCCTTGTATATCTCCTACAGGTTCTGTGTCTCTAGTTGAGCCCTGATATGGTGATTGAGCATGAGAACTTGTGGTGGTTCTCATGCATAATTTAGATTTTATAAGATTTTAATAGCAGCAAATATAAATAGTTGAGACACTTTTATGAGTGGGGGTATAGATAATTTTAAATGGTAGGTTCCTAAATGAAAACTTGAACTTTTCATATTGCAACTTAACTATTTCCTAAAATTATCTTTATGATAAGCTCTTTGTGATAAGTTAAATTTGACTATTTTCTAATTTTTTACTTAAGTCATTTCATTTAGTTTCCTGTAAGATGCATATAAAAACATGTTTTTTTCCCTTTTATTTCTCTCCCCAAGATTTTTATTTGATTTTATTAAATTTTAAAATGTATTTGAAAGGCAGAGATTCCCATTGGCTGGTTCACTTCACAGTTTCGACAGCCACGGTTGAGGCAGGCGGAAGCCAGAAGCCAAGAACTGAATTCAGGTCTCCCAGGTGGGGTTCAGCTTAGAACTTAACAACGAGAGACGCCCCTGCTGCCTCCCTGGCTGTGATCGGCAGGAGGCTGTGCGGAGGAGTTAGAGCTGGGACTTGGACCAGGCACTACGATACAGGATGGAGGCATCCTGAGTGGGTTTTCATCACAAGGCCAAATGCTGCCCCCTGCAAGATTTTTATTTTAAACTGCAGTTGCCATGTCCTAAACCAGTGCCCTCCAGGCTTCTCTGTTTTCTGATCACATAGTTCTCAATAAAAAAAAAATTTATGTGCACAGAAAAAGATACAATCAATGGGGCGTAGAGACAACTTTTACGACGGGAGAAAATATTTGCAAATTATCCACCTGACAAGGGGTAATATCCAGAGTACATGAAGAATCCGAACAATAGCAAAAACACTGGATTTAAAAACGGGCAACAGACATAAACAGATTTCTTGAAAGAGCACTATAAATGGCCAACAGGTCTATGAAAAAATGCTGAATGTCACTGTTCATCAGAGAAATGCAAATCAAAACTATAAGGAGGTTGCCGGTGTTGGGCACAGCAGGTTAAGTCACAAGCAATGTTTTATCCCTTTTCAGGGTGCCCGTGTGAATTCCAGCTGCTCTGTTTGCCATCCAGTCTCCTGCTAATTCACCTGGGAAGGCAGTGGAAGCTGACCCAGGTACCTGGACCCCTGCCACCCGTGTGGGAGAGCAGGTTGGAGCTCCTGGCTAACGGCTTCAGCCTGGCCCAGACCTGGCTGTTGTGGCCATTTTGGGAGTAAGCCCATGGATAGTGGATGAAGATCTCTATCTCCAGGTAATCTTTAAAAAACAGAAACAAAACAGAAAAGAATAAAAAACACCCAGGGGCTGGCCTTGTGGCATAGCGGATAAAGCTGCCACCTGCAGTGCCGCCATCTCATATGGACGCCGGTTCGGGTCCCAGCTGCACCACTTCCAATCCTGCTCTGTGCTATGGCCTGGGCAAGCAGTAGAAGATGGCCCAAGCCTTAGGGCCCCTGCACTCCGTGTACTTCTGACTTTCAAATAAAATAAATAAATCTTTAAAAATAAAACACTCAACAATGAGATATCATCTTACTCCAGGTAAGTGGCTATTTCCAAGAAGAGAAAAGATAAGAAGTACTGGTCAGGATATGGAGAAAAAGGAGCACATACACAGTTTGTGGGAATGTAAACAGCACAGCCACAATGGAGAGTAGGGAGGTATCTCAAAAAATTAAAAATAGAACTACCATAAGATCCAGAAATCCTACCACTGGGTATAAATATATCCAAAGGAACTGAAAAGCAGTTTGTCAAAGGGAGATCTGCACTCCCGTGTGCTTGTGGCACCATTCAGAAAAGCCAAGAACTGGAGGCCACCTAAGCGTCCCTGAACTGATGCACGCACAATGTGGGACACACACGCAACGGAATACACGCAGCTGTAAACAGGATGAAGTTTTGTCATTTGCCAGAGCCTGGATGAAACTGGAAGTCACTGTGCCAAGTGAACTAGGCCAGGCGCAGAAAGAGGATCTCATTCATCTGAGCAATCTGACAGCTTGTGTTTCAACAGCAGTCAAGATTTATCACTGATGATTCAAGACAGGGGGTAACAGTGGAAGCCCTCAGGGGTGAAGGGCTTGCCACTTGTCTACAGGATTGCCACTGGGGGTGATTCAGTCCCGCCACTTGTCTACAGGATCGCCACTGGGGATGACTCAATCCCGCCGTTGTCAGGCCCTGGCTGCTTCTCAGCCACCTGTCTTGCAATTCACCCGCATTCCACTTGGTAAAGCCCCACTCCTTTGAGATGTGGAACTGAGGGCGTGGCCAGAACTGGTGGAGTCGGGATGCCTGGGACAGGAACAGTGGAACCTTCAGGCAGCCAGGGACCGTGAACTTGGCCCTGCGTAGGGCCTCAACCCATGTTGCTCGTTCTGCAGCTTGGTGAGGATGGACATGAGGACTTGGCCAATGTGAACTCTGGCCACTGCATCTTGGGGCTTTTCAAAAGCGGCCCATGCACCTGTCTGCGGCCTAGATTAGGAACATCATGAGGTCAGAGGCATGAATGCTATGGTCAAGTGGGAGAAGTATGTTTTGGGGTTCTAAAGCAGAGTAGGGGGACTATATAAAATAGATGTATGTTTGTGTGTGTGTGTGTCTGTGTGTGCTTGTGTGTTTTAAAGCTTTATTTATTTTGAAGGTGAGACTTACAGAGAGAGGGAAAGAAAGAGAAAGGGAGAGAGAGAGAATCTTCCATCCACTGTTTACTCCCCAGATGGCTGCAATGGCCGGGGCTAGGCCAGACTGAAGTCAGAAGCCAGGAGTTGAGTGGCAGGGGCCCAAACACTTGGGCCATCTTCTGCTGCTTTTCCAGGTCCTTAGCAGAGAGCTGGACTGGAAGTGGAGTAGCTGGGATGTGAACTGGTGCCCATATGGGATGCTGGCATCGTGGGCAGCACCTTTCTTTGCTGTGCCACAATGCTGGCCCCTGTACCGTGTGTTTTTAGAAGTGAGAAGGATTTTGAGTGTCTACCACAAAGAAACACATTTGAGTAGAAATGTGTACTCTGATTTTAACATTACATACTGTATACATGTACTGGAACATCACATGGTAGCCTAAAATATTTGCAATTTTATTATGTCATTTTTTATTTATTTATATATTATCTTTAAAGATTTATTGATTTTAAAGTCAGAGCTACAGAAACAGAGGGGGAAAGAGAGAGACACAGAGAATTTTCTATCCAGTTGTTTATTACCTAGCTGACTGCAATGGCCAGGGCCAGCAGCTTCATCCAAGTCTCCCATGTGGGTAGCAGGGTCCCATGTACTTGGGCCATCCTACATTGCTGTTCCCAGGCCATTAGCAGGGAGCTGGATCAAAAGTGGAGCAGCTGGGACTCGAACCGGCACCCATACAGGATGCTAGGGTCACAGGTGGCTGCTTAACCCACTACGCCACAACGCCAGCCATTATGTCACTTTTTTTTTTTTTTTTGACAGGCAGAGTGGACAGTGAGAGAGAGAGACAGAGAGAAAGGTCTTCCTTTGCCGTTGGTTCATCCTCCAATGGCCACCGCGGCTGGCGCGCTGCAGCCGGCACACCGCGCTGATCCGATGGCAGGAGCCAGGAGCCAGGTGCTTTTCCTGGTCTCCCATGGGGTGCAGGGCCCAAGCACTTGGGCCATCCTCCACTGCACTCCCTGGCCACAGCAGAGAGCTGGCCTGGAAGAGGGGCAACCGGGACTAGAACCTGGTGTGCCGGCGCCGCAAGGTGGAGGATTAGCCTAGTGAGCCATGGCGCCGGCCTATGTCACTTTTTAAAAAGACTAAGGCAAGCACAGTAAACCATTCGAGGCATTTAGCAAAGAATTATTTAAGAATTGGAATATTCAAATTTTGCATTTTTTAAATTAAGGCTATCATTTTTAAAGTTTTGGGGTAGACATGTAACTGTTATTTCTCCTGAAATATATGGAGTCTTCCACTGAGAACCAATTTACCTATTATAAAAAATTACTGGGGGAAAAAAAAAGCCATGGCTCACTTCTCTACTTGCGGTGCCGGCACCCTGGGTCGGGGCGCCAGATTCTGTCCTGGTTGCTCCTCTTCCAGTCCAGCTCTCTGCTGTGGCCCGGGAGTGCAGTGGAGGATGGCCCAAGTGCTTGGGCCCTGCACCGCATGGGAGACCAGGAGAAGCATCTGGCTCCTGGCTTTGGATCTGCGCAGCGCCGGCCGCAGCGTGCTGGCCGTAGCAGCCATGTTAGGGGGTGAACCAACGGCAAAGGAAGACCTTTCTCTCTGTCTCTCTCTCTCACTGTCCACTCTGCCTGTCAAAAAAAAAAAAAAAAAAAAATTACTGGGGCTGGCACTGTGGTGCAGGAGGTTAATCCACTGCCCGTGGCGCCGGCATCCCATATGGGTGCCGGTTCTAGTCCCGGCTGCTCCTTCCAATCCAGCTCTCTCCCGTAGCCCAGGAAAGCAGTGGAGGTTGGCCCAAGTGCTTGGGCCCCTGCACCCACATGGAAGACCAGCAGAAGCACCTGGCTCCTGGCTTTGGATCAGCACAGCTCCAGCCGTTGCAGCCATCTGGGGAGTGAACCAGCGGACAGAAGACATTTCTCTCTGTCTCTCCCTCTCACTATCTGTAACTCTACCTCTCAAATAAATAAATAACATATTTTAAAAATTACCTTTACATTTATATAAAAATTTATAGTTGCATATGCATTTTTTTTAATTTTAAAAATTGTAATGCAGTTCAAAGTGGTTTCTCTGGTCCACTTCAGCTCCTTCACTGCCAGGCCTTGGGGATGGGACTACTTCGGCTCCTCCGCCTTCTCCATCTTCGTGCATGATGACCAGTGTAGTGCTGGCGTAGAGGGTAAAGCTACGGCCTGCAGTGCCAGTATTCCATATGGGTGCCAGTTCGAGTCCTGGCTGCTCCCCTTCATATCCAGCTTTCTGCTGTGGCCTGTGAAAGCAGTGGAAGATGGCCCAAGTGCTTGGGCTCCTGTACCCATGTAGGAGACCGGAAGAAGCTCCTGGCTCCTGGCTTCGGATCGGCACAGCTCTGGCTCAAAGACTTGGGCCATCTTCCTCTGCTGCTTTCCCAGGCACATTAGTAGGGCGCGGGATCAGAAGTGGAACAGCCAGGGCTTGAAGTGGAGCCCATTTGGGATGATGGTATTGCAGCTCCAAGTAGATGGGTTTTTTCCAAAGTTTTCTTTTTTTTAGAGAGTGTGAGAGAGAGAGAGAGAAATACCTTCCAGAGGAAGAGACAGAGAGAAGGAGATCTGTCGCTCCCCCTCTTCGTGGAGGAGCAACACAGGACCCTGCGCTGTTCTTTCGTCTGCTCGGCCCTCCCCGGGTTTGCTGCTGGTTCTTCCCGGGTTGGCTACTATCCCTTCCACCTCCGTGGAAGGGCAGTTCCCCCTGGCCACATTCCCCACTTCCGCAGGGGAGCGGCACCCCGCCGGCCGGTTCTCTCGGGGGCTGCACGGGTTCCCTTAGATGTTCCCCATAGATGTTTTTGGTGCATGCCGTCTCTCTCCTCCTTTATAGTCCTTCTCCGCCAATCCCAACTCGGCTGCCCACACGCCGAGTACGCTGCTCTCCAATCAGGAGCAAGTCCTACAGTTAATTGGTTGAACTGGAGGCAGCTGTGCGGAAGCTGTCCACTTCTCTCCCAGCGCCACACTGCGGGAGAGCAGATGCATAGAATAAGTCCCAACTCGAGTAACAGTCTAGTCCGGATTGCTCCCCACAGAGATCTGTTTCATCACTGGTTCAGTTCTCAAATGGCCACCACAGGAAGGTCTGGGCGGAGGAAAGCCAGAGCCAGGGACCGCACCGTGGTCTCTACATGGTGTCAGGGTGACCAAGTACCTGCACATGAGCAGGGAGCTCGCTCAGACAGGAGCAGCCGCCGCCTGCAGGGGAGGGGGACCTGCTGCACCACCACCCCGGTCCCCAGTAGGGACCCTGATACTCACTCCTCTTCCTGCATCTCAGGGGTCCCCCCCAGCCGCTGCCCAGCGATGGGGACAGAGTGATTCAAGGGCTCACACTGCCAAAGGCAGCAACAGGGCCTGTTTCAATTCCTGTTTTTAAATTTTCACAAACAAAATACTTTTAAAATGGGACGCTTTGGGGGACTTTTCAGTCTGCTGAGTGAGCACTGGAAACAGCCAGAGGTGCCCACAGTTCTGTCATTCAGCAGGACGCGGTAATCACCGCAGGGGTTCTCAACGGCTTTTACTCTTAGCCATGTGACATCTGTAGGCCCGATGGGCTCCTGAATTGCAACGGGAGGGGAAAACACGGTGGCGAGAGGAAAATATTAAAATACTATCTAACAAGTGGCCGGTGCTGTGGCATAGCAGGTAAAGCCACTGCCTGCAGCGCCAGCATCCCATATGGGCGCCAGTCGAATCCCGGCTGCTCCAATTCCAATCCAGCTCTCTGCTATGGCCTGGGAAAGCAGTAGAAGATGGCCCAAGTGCTTAGGTCCCTGCACCTGCGTGGGAGACCTGGAAGAAGCTCCTGGCTCCTGGCTTCAGATCAGAGCAGCTCCAGCTGTTGTGGCCATCTGGGGAGTGAACCAGTGGATGGAAGCCTCTCTCTCTCTCTTTCTCTCTCTCTGCCTCTCCTCTTTCTGTGTAACTCTGACTTTCAAATAAAAAAAAAGCTATCTAGCAAAGCATTGAAACCTGCATCTTTGGCTCGGGGCGGTCTTTGCCGTATCCACTCATTTCACTTAGTACAAGATACATAATATTAAAAGTCAAGATACAGTGGTGAGTACACTAATTGCAGTTTTCATTTACTGGAAGCAAATCCGCCACGTGCCACTCACAAACAACAAGAAGCCTTTCACCACCGAGAAACAAGACACTCAAATCACCGAAAAAAATGAATTTTTAAAACAAAAACTGCAATAATTTCAAACATCAGTCACAAAAGCAGTTTTTGCTGAGCTTCAATCCTGCAAGGTGTGGTTTTCGGTATGGAAATGGAGAACTATTCTATATCCCAAATCAGGCTTTTTCCCTACACTTTGTAACTACCTGTTGAGCAGGAAAATAATTAAAATTTGTCAAAAGAGAAAAGTCTACTCAGAAAGTCTCGGGTATCTGTAAGTAGAGTTTTCGTTCCCGTAGACACAAAAACCGATGAAATGTTCCTGCGTGGGCTCACGGAAGTCACAGGAGCTCGCGATTCAACACAAGGCGCGGGCGCTCTGCGGCACACCGTCCACGCCGCGTTGTACACGGCGCGCTCCCCGTGCACCTGCTGGGACGGAAGCCAGTTCTTCAGGCACTGCCCCCGGCGGTTGCACCCGCCCACGGGCGCGGCCCAGGCCGTCGCGTGGAGCCAGCCAGCTCCTTAGAAACAGAATGTTAGGAAAAAAAAAAAAAAAACAACTTTAGTTCACGGCCGCAGTGAGAACACCTGGCGAAGCCAGAGGCGAACACCAACACTAACCCTGCGTGAACAGAAGCGAAATCCTCCCATTTTCCCTGCTTCTGTCTTTAACGGCGCCGATGAGCGAAAGCACAAGCAGAACGGAACACATCAAGCGCAGAACGAACCGTCAGTGTGGGTTACAGTGAGGAGGAAGGCCGCCGCCGCTCCACCGACAGCCAGAGCAGTACAGCGTCCGGACTACAACTCCCAGAGTGCCCTGGGGCTGAGGCGGCGATACCTTCCTTACTTTTCATCCAATGAGAGTCACAGAACTGACAAGCCACTTCCGGTCACCGCAGGGAGGGGTGGAGGACGAGTCCCATCGTGTTTCCAACCCAGCATTCGTAGTTGTTGTATGCCTGGTTCTTTGGCATTACCGTCACCCTCACAATCCTCTACTCCGCGCCAGCGCTGGCTTCTATAACCGCCTTAGGTAGTCAAGCGGCGCAGGCGCGGGACCAGGTTTCTTCCTGCTCTCTTATTGGCCGCGCTCCAGATGGCTTAAGTCTTCGCAACAAATAGGGTGGTTGAAACTCGTTACGTCACGTAGGAGGCGGTGCGGTGTGGCGTAGGCGTAGGCGCAGGCCGGCGGCGGGCAATTTCCTAGCGGCCCGCCTCTATCGCTTCTTCCGGGTATGGCCCGCCTCTCTGCTGCCGACCAATCCTCTGTAGCTTCCTTTGCGCGTCTACCCAATCAGAGCGACAGGGCGGAGTTCCGGTCGTCGGCTGTAACCCCGAGCGGATCTCGCGTTTCTCCAGCTCCGAGTGGGAGCTTGCTGCTGAGGTACATTCTGCTGGGCCGGGCCGGGCTGGGCGACGTTTCCGGGGTGGGCAGCTCCGTCTCCGGCGTCCGTGTGGGTCGAGTCCGGAAGGCGGGAGCCGGAGGCGCCGGGAGGAGCGGGCGCGCGCTGCGGCGGGGTCGGAGCTCCCGCGGTTCCCGCGTGGCGGGCGGGTTGGTGCGGGGTTCCCGCGCGGCCCGCAGACGCGGCGGGAGGCGGGCTTTCCCGTGGGTTACGGGCGGGACGCCCAGCGGGAGAGGGTGTGGAGGGCAGCCGCCCCTGTGGCGACAGCGTTTCGTGCACGCGGCGGTCGCGGCCAGCGTGGACTCGGGGCGGGTTCGGGCGCTGCCCCTTCAGTTCGCCGCGCACTGCTTCGACCGAGGTGAAATTAAAAGTTGGCAACTTGTAAAACGCTGCTCGCGGCTTCTTTCCTGACCCGACGTTATTTAGAGCACCCATGCGCGCCGTCTGGAAGTGAATTAATTCACTTAGCGAGGTAGGCTGACCTCCTAGACACATCCGAGTTAAGAAGCGAGTTGTTCAGCCTCCACTGAAGTGGAGACCACACCAAAGTTGATTACTTGGCGGATCCAGGGAGGTAATAGCTATAAAATGTGGCTACGCGTGAACCCCATACGGCCGTTTCTGCTTCTTAAATATTTTTTTTTCTTATTTACTTGAAAGGCAGACGGGCAGGTCTTCAGTCTGCAGGTTCACGGCCCCAATGGCCAGGGCTGGGCCAGACGGAAGCCAGGATCTGCATCCGGGTCTCCCACGTGGGTGCAGAGGCCCAAGCACTTGGGCCATCTTCTGCTGCTTTCCCAGGCCACAGCTGAGAGCTGGATCGGAAGTGGAGCAGCCGGGACTCGAACCGGCGCCCGGCTGTGATGCCAGCTCTGCAGGCCGGGGCGTTAACCTGCTGCGCCACAGCGCCGGCCTCTGCTCTTCAAATTCTTTTCCTAAACTATCATTTGAACTCACTCCACAGAATAAAACTCACAAGGAGCCTAGTACCGCTTAGATGAAATACAGTCGGGCCTCTGCATTGTTTGGTCTGTGTCCATGGCGTCCAACAATTATTTAAGAAGGAAAACCCTTGTCTGTACTAAGCGTGTGCAGATTTGTTTTCTTGTCATTGTTCCTTGAGCAGTATCGGGTAAGATAGCATTTCCGTGGTATTGGATATGGGAAGAGTGAGGTATGTGGGGGGATGTGCTTAGGCTCCGTGCAGATACACCAGTTAGTGTAAGGGATTGAGCATCTGTGCAGTTTGGTAGGGGAGGTGGTGGTGTTTTTTTTTTTTTTTTTTTTTTTTTTTTGACAGGCAGAGTGGACAGTGAGAGAGAGACAGAGAGAGAAAGGTCTTCCTTTGCCTTTGGTTCACCCTCCAATGGCCGCCGCTGCAGCCGGCGCACCGCGCTGATCCGATGGCAGGAGCCAGGAGCCAGGTGCTTTTCCTGGTCTCCCATGGGGTGCAGGGCCCAAGCACCTGGGCCATCCTCCACTGCACTCCCTGGCCATAGCAGAGAGCTGGCCTGGAAGAGGGGCAACCGGGACAGAATCCGGCGCCCCGACCGGGACTAGAACCTGGTGTGCCAGCGCCGCAAGGTGGAGGATTAGCCTATTGAGCCACGGCGCCGGCCTTTTTTTTTTTTTTTTTTTAAGATTTATTATTCAAGAGTTAAGAGAGGGAGAGATAGTCCATCTTCTCGTTTACTCCCCAGAAGGCCATGAGGCCCAGGACTGGGCAGACAGGAGCCAGGAGCTTCATGTGGGAGGTCTCCTGTGTGAGTGGCAGGGGCCTAAGCACTCAGGGTGTCTTCCACTCCTTCTCCCAGGCCATTAGCAGGGAGCTGGATCAAAGTGGAGCAGCCGGGACACGGACAGGTGCCCACATGGGGTGCTGGCATTGCAGGCGGTGACTTTACCTGCTACGCCACAGTGCCAGTCCTGTGGTGAGATTTTTTTTAAAGCAGTCCCCATGGGTTTGTAGGACTGGACAACTGAGGCCTCTGGTGCCTGTGTCTGCTTGCCCGAGATTCAGGACAGCATTCCCTGTGAGTGCAGAAGTGTTTGATTACTAAATCTGTAGCAGACTAATTTTTCAGATGTTAATTTTGTGTGGCCCGGGAATGATGTTATAAATATCCACACAGCCCTTGGCAGTAAGAAGGTTCCGCACGCTGCCTGGGGAGAGAGACCACTGTTTATTCGGGGGCTTCCTGTAATTCCCCTTCATGTGGTCATGGGTGCTGCTTAAGCATGACCTCGGGTGATGGGAGCTGATTGTAAGGAAACCATTCAGACATTCACAGACCAGGTCCCTTTGCTCCTGAGGACACGGCGCAGGCGTCACAGGGAGCTGTGCTGATGGTCCCGCCTCACTGGGAATGTGAGTGCTAGTCCCCTCCAGGCCCCTGCGACTGCAGTTTCTCGTCATGTCTTCTGAAGCAGCCCACCATCCCTGTCTCACCCCTGGCTGGCTGGCGTCATTTCCAGGAGACGGGACCTGGCTGAGCTGGGTTTGTCGCCAGCTGCAACAGTACAGATATGTTGGATAAGATAATGTATGAAAAAGATCCAGTGCCAGCTCGGCATCCGACTCTGATCTAATCGGTACTGCTCTGTGTGGTTTTAGCTGTAGGAAGGGCCAGCATGGAGGACATCTCAGTGGCCGGGTGTGGCAGTGACTGTCCTTACCTACCTCACATTCCACGGTCGAGACGTCTCACGTCCCCACGCAGTCAGCCTCACGCCCAGTGGGTGATCTGGTGTGCTCGCAGTCTGCTGTCACTGACGGATCTAGCCCGCTGCTTAACAATGTGCCCTCAGCGCTTCGTTTGCAGCCACTCTCCACCATCATCCAGATGTCTCTCAGCACAGCCCTAGTAAACAAACTTATTTTCACGCTGGCTGCAGACCTGAGCCGTTACCAGGTTCGCAGGAAAAGCCTCACATCCCTTACCCTGATGGAGCCTGGGTGCACTGGCTGTAAATAGTGCAGTGACTCCAGTCTTACTATATTTGAGCAGGCAGCCAGCCATGACTTTAGACTTTGACCATGGGTCCTGCATGAACAGAGTTACAGGGGACCAAGTTATTCTCATGCATGGCAAAGTGGAGACAGCAAAAACAATGAAACAAAAAATCCATGATATTTCCAGAAACAAACTTTTTCCTTATAACTAAAAACTTACTGAGGGACAAAGAGAGCGTCCATCTATTGATTCACTCCCCAAATGCCTGCAGAGCCAGGGCTGGGGCAGCTAAAGCTGGGAGCCAGGATCTGCATCCGAGTCTCCCATGTGGGTGGCAGCAGCTCTGTTTCTTGAGCCAAAACCTACTGCCTTCCAGGGTCTGCGTTAGCAGGAAGGTGGAGTCAGGAGTCAGATTTAGGCTTCAGATTCCCAGGTGCTTCTACGTGGGACATTAGGGAATCCTTCATAAACACCTCGAAAAGGAAAAATAAAAAATTTAAACCTCTTTACTCTGGTGCTTTTATTCCCACAGAATGGGTATCCAGTTAACTACAAAACTAGTTTGGGTTTGTCTCGTTGGCAAGCCCAGTGTGAGCAGTCTGCCACCTAACTGGGATGAGGATGTGGTATGGAATTTATCGGCCACAACAATTTTATTTTTTGTGTGTATAGCGGGGCTTATTAGGAGTTTTCTTTTTTCTTTCTTTTTTTTTTTTTTTTTTTTTTTTTTTGACAGGCAGAGTTAGACAGTGAGAGAGAGAGACAGAGAGAAAGGTCTTCCTTCCGTTGGTTCACCCCCCAAATGGCCACTATGGCTGGCGTGCCGATTCGAAGCCAGGAGCCAGGTGCTTCCTCCTGGTCTCCCATGCGGGTGCAGGGCCCAAGGACCTGGGCCATCCTCCACTGCCCTTCCAGGCCACAGCAGAGAGCTGGACTGGAAGAGGAGCAACCGGGACAGAATCTGGGGTGCCGGTGCCACAGGCGGAGGATTAGCCTAGTGAGCCGCAGTGCCGACCAGGAGTTTTCTTGATCTTTTAATTTTTCCTTTTTAATCATCTCCAGTAACCCAGATGTAAGTTAGTTTACTTAAATGTTCACATTGAATTCACTAGTCAAGTTGCCTAGTTTAGTTTTAAAATAAACTTTAGTGATTGACAGGCATGATATAGAAGTGATTTTTTAAAAATACTTATTTATTTGAAAGGCAGAATGGGACAGAGATCTCCTATCTGCTGGTTCACTCCCCAGATGCTGGCAACAGTCAGAGCTAGGCCAGGCCAAATCCAGGAGACCATACCTTACTCTGGCATTCCCATGTGGATAGCAGGGACCCAAGTACTTGAGCCTCCAGGGTTCACACTAGCAGGGAGCTGGACCAGAAACAGGAGCCAGGACTCAAGTCAGGCATTGGGGTATGGGGGATGTGGGCATCCCAAGCAGTGTCTTAACCACTGTGCCAAACATCCACCCCAGAAATGATCTTATTTAACTCTCTTAAATTTTTATTATGTTTTAAAGATTTTATTTTATTTATTTGAAAGGTAGAGCCACAGAGAATGGGAGAGACAGAGATCTTCCTTCTGCTGGTTCACTGCTCAGATGGCTGTAACAGCTGGAACTGGGCCAACTGGAGCCAGGAGCCAGGAGCTTCATCCAGTCCAAGCACTTGGGCCATCCTCTGGTGCCCTTCCGAGGCCATTAGCAGGGAGCTGGGTCAGAAATGGAGCAGCCAGGACCTGAATCAGTACCCATAGGGGATGCCAGGGTTGCAGGCTTCGGCTTTACCCACTGCACCACAGCGCCAGACCTGTTTTTTTTTTTTTTTTTTTTTTTAAGATTTATTTATTTATTTATTTGAAAGGTAGAGTTACAGAGAGGCAGAGAGAGAGAGGTAGAGAGAGGTCTTCCATCTGCTGGTTCACTCCCCAGATAACTGCAGTGGCTGGAGCTGTGTCGATCTGAAGCCAGGAGCCAGGAGCTTCTTCCGGGTCTCCCACATGGCTGCAGGGGCCCAAGGACTTGGACCATCTTCTACTGCTTTCCCAGGCCGTAGCTGAGGGTTGGATTGGAAGTGGAGCAGCTGGATCAAACCATTGCTCATATTGGATACTGGAATCTAAGACTGAGGCTTAACCTGCTATACTATAATGCTGGCCCCATGCTTACACATTAAAATTGGATTCACTTAACCTTCAATATAGGTTTTCCTGAGCTGCAGGCTCATTTTGGCAAAGCTTACTGGTTCATCATTCTAGCTAGATAAATTGTATAGTGCATGATAATTAGTGATACTCAGTGTTTTAAAGATCATGATACCCCATTATATGTTCCACTGTATTATTTTCAGATTTTCTTGACTAGGCATTAGTCATCAAGAAGCAATTTGAAAAGAAAGCATAAAACTGTTCAGCATGATGTGATACAGTGCGTGGAGGAGTCGGGGCGGGGGTTGTTGGGGCCAGCTATATTTTTTTTTTTTAAGATTTTAGAAAAATATTTGAAAGGCAGAGTTAGAATGAGGTTGAGAGATCTTCCATCTGCTGGTTAACTCCCAAAATGGCTACAACAGCTGGGGCTGGACCAAGCTGAAACCAGGGGTCTGGAACACCATCTGGATTTCACGTGTGGGTAGCAGGAACCCAAGTACTTGGGGCATCTTCTGCTGCTTTCCCAGGTGGATTCACAGGGAGTTGGATCGGAAGTGGGACAGCTGGGACTCAAACTGGGTCCCATGGGATGCTGGGCGTTGAAGGCGATGCCACAACTGGTCCCATTAGGCCAGCTTGTAAAGCACTGCTTGCAATGCGCTCAACAGGCATCAGTATCTGGTTCAAGTCCTGGCTTGACGTTCAAGGTCAAGCTTTCCATCCGGCTTCCTGCTAATGTGCCTGGGAGGCAGAGGATGATGGTACTTGGGTTCCTGCCACCCATGTTGGAAATCTGGATAGAGCTACTGGCTCCTGGCTTTGGCCTGCCTCGTCCAGGCACCTGGGGAGTAAACCAGTGGGTGGAAGATCTCTCCCTGGAGTCAGATTTATACAGACCATACAAAATATTTAACTTCTAACCTTTAGGGTCTTTATTTGTGAAATAATAGTAAGTATTTGTCCTACTTAAATCAGAGTTAGATGGCCTATTGAGCCGCGGCACCGGCACACCGGGTTCTAGTCCCGGTTGGGGTGCCAGATTCTGTCCCGGTTGCCCCTCTTCCAGGCCAGCTCTCTGCTGTGGCCAGGGAGTGCAGTGGAGGATGGCCCAAGTGCTTGGGCCCTGCACCCCATGGGAGACCAGGAGAAGCACCTGGCTCTTGGCTTCAGATCAGCGCGGTGGGCCGGCTGCAGTGCGCCGGCCGCGGCGGCCATTGGAGGATGAACGAACGGCAAAAGGAAGACCTTTCTCTCTGTCTCTCTCTCTCTCTCTCTCACTGTCCACTCTGCCTGTAAAAAAAAAATCAGAGTTAGAGTCAGGAAAAAATGAAAAATACTCTAGTCTTTGGCAAAATGTGAAATTGCTTTATAAACAAAATATAAGGTTCTTTATTGACTTTAAAAGGGTTCAGAATTAGCATCCATTCTGCTGTGGACGCACGAGTACATGTGGTTTTTGTTTTTAAGCTCTGGTAGTTTTGCCTCTTGACACGTTGACTGGATGTTTGCATCAAGGTGCTGCCTGGGACGCTTGCATCGCATAGCTGAGTGTCTGGGTTTGAGACCTGGCTCTGTTCCCTATCTCAGCTTCCTGCTAAATCCCAGCCTCAGGCTCCCGCCTCTCAGGTGAGACCTGGGTTAAGTTTGCGGCTCCTAGTCTGGGCTTTGGGAGTGAAGGGGGGGGGGGGGATGGGAGATTCCCCCCACCCACCGTGTGTCTGTGTGCGCACCCATATGTGTCTACCCTTGAGATAAATGAAATTCTAAAAGGTCCTGTCAAAGCTTTTGAGCCAATAGTAGCATTCCTTCAAATTTCACTTTGCTTTTCCGTCACCAGCAGAGCATAGACAATTAAAAGAAACGTTTCCCAGAGTGGTCCGCTTAGTGTGCTGTCATGACTAAAGATACTTGCCTGCTCATTTAGATGTATTATGTTAGTTAGGACACTACTTTTCACATATTTCTTAGTGTTAGTATGAATATATTAAAGTCTTTGTGGAATATATTAAAGTCTTTGTGGAATTTTTCCTGGTCAGTATTCCTTTTCATTTTTTTAAAAGATTTATTTATTAGAGGCAGAGTTACACAGAGGCAGAGAGAGAGAGAGAGAGAGAGAGAGAGAGAGAGGTCTTCCATCCACTGGTTTACTCCTCAAATGGCTGCAACAGCCAGAGCTGCGCTGATCAGAAGCCAGGAGCCAGGAGTTTCCTTTGGGTGCAGGGGCCTGAGGACTTGGGCCATCTTCCACTGCTTTCCCAGGCCGTAGCAGGGAGATGGATCGGAAGTGGAGCAGCTGGGTCTTGAACCGGTGCCCATATGGGATGCTGGCACTGCAAGTGGCAGCTTTACTTACTACGCCACAGCACTGGCCCCATTCGTTGGCTTTTTTCAAAAGAATTTCACCAGTCCTTGAATTGCAGCAGAGCTAATAAGAGTGCCAATTCTTAAAAAACCAAACCAAAACGAACCAAAAAGATTTATTTATTTAAAAGGCAGAAAGAGAGAGAGAAAGAGAGAGACCAATCATCCATCTGCTTGTTCACTCTCCAAAATGGCCACAATAGCCAGGTCTGGACCAAGCTAAAAAAAGACTTATATGTTTGAAAGGCAGAGTTAGAGAGAGAGAGAGGGAGATCTTCTATCTGCTGGTTCACTCCCCAGATAGCCGAAATGGCCAGGGCTTGGCCAGGCCAAAGCCAGGAGCCAGGAGCTTCATCCAGGTCTCCCACATGGGTGGCGGGGGCCCAGGTGCTTGGGCCATCTTCCACTGCTTTTTCCAGGCCATCAGCAGAGAGCTGGATAGGAAGTAGAGCAGTCAAGACATGATCCAGTGTCCATATGGGATGCCAGCATCGCAGGCAGCACTAGGTCACAACGTCTGTCCCAGGAATCTGTTTTCAAAAAAAAGGGCTGGATAGTTATTGAGGCTAAAATTTTCACAATGATTGATTAATATTTTCTCTTTGATTCCATTAACCTATCAATAATTTATATGGGAGGTAGCACTGAATTATTCTTGAAGGTATTCTTTCTATATTTTGTCCCTGTTTTTTCCCTGAGATTATAAAATCAAATTAAGGTTTTCCTTAGGAATGACGCAATCCCCTGTGCCATTTCATTTTTCTTATTTTTGATTTTTTAAAGATGTATTTATTTATTTGAAAGAGTTAAAGAGAGAGAGGGAAAGAGATCTACCATCTGCTGGTTCAGACCCCAGATGGCTGCAACAGCCAGGGCTGGGTCTAGCCAAAGCCAGGAGCCAGCAGCTTTATTTGGGTCTCCCAAGGGTGGCAGGGGCTCAGACACTTGGGCCATCTTCCACTGCTTTTCCCAAGCCATTAGCAGAGTTGGATCGGACATGGAGCAGCTGAGACACGAACTGGTGCCCATATGGGATGCTGATGTTGCAGGTGGTGGGTTAGCCTGTTACACCACAACGCTGGACCCCCTGAGCCACTTAAAAAAATAGGAATAAGCAATTCATGAATCATTAGGTTAATTTTTAAAATTTTGAGTGATTTAGATGTAGATGATGCTGGGTTTGTGGCGTAGTGGGTTAAAGCCCTGCCTGCAGGACTGGCGTCCCATCTGGGCACCAGTTTTAGTCCTGACTACTCCACTTCCTATCCAGCGTTTTACTAAAGTGCTTTGGAAAGCAGCGGAGGATGGCTCAAGTGCTTGGGCCCCTGTACCCACGTGGGAGACCTGGAAGAAGCTCCTGGCTCCTGGCGTCTGATCGGCTCACCTCTGGCTGTTGCAGCCATTTGGGTAGTGAACCAGTGGATGGAAGATCTCTCTCTCTCTGTAATTCTTTAAAAAAAAATGTTGGTGTATTTTTGACATCAAAACCTATTTGCGCCGGCGCCGCGGCTCACTAGGCTAATCCTCCGCCTTGCGGCGCCGGCACACCGGGTTCTAGTCCCAGTCGGGGCGCCGGATTCTGTCCCGGTGGCCCCTCTTCCAGGCCAGCTCTCTGCTGTGGCCCGGGAGTGCAGTGGAGGATGGCCCAGGTGCTTGGGCCCTGCACCCCATGGGAGACCAGGATAAGTACCTGGCTCCTGCCATCGGATCAGCGCGGAACGCCGGCCGCAGTGCACCGGCTGCGGCGGCCATTGGAGGGTGAACCAATGGCAAAGGAAGACCTTTCTCTCTGTCTCTCTCTCTCACTGTCAACTCTGCTTGTCCAAAAAAAAAAAAACTATTTGCATCATATCAACAGTACAAAGTACTTAATACAATTGAATGCTATAAAGTGTCTTGTGTAGTAAGAGTAGCATGTCAAACCAGTTGTTTAGTTCAGGTTTCTGGGGCTGTCTGTTAAGTGACATCCAAGCCATCAGATGCCTATGGAAAGCTTTATGGTTGCAGGCTACTCTGTAAGACTAAGGGGGTGTTTCCAAATCCTCACTGTTTCCTTTCTTCCATTAGGCCTTCATGGGCTTTCTGAGGCTTTGAGAGGTTGGGGCGAACTGACCTCAAAGCTGTGGATGTTTTATCAATATTGTATTACTCGGTGGGTTTCTTAATGTAGGAACCGTGACTATCATCCACCCCCCTTGCAAAAAAAGATAGCTGCCTCTGAGACTTGAGGATTGTTTTCATGTCCTTTCCTACTCAGACTGTCATTGTTTTACGTACATTTGTAGTTCTTTATCTTTGCTTCCTCGTGTTCCTTGACTGTCCCAAGTGTGTTTTGTCTTTGTATTTCCATGTGCCTCCCGCAGGAGCAGTGGGGTAGGCTATTCCGTAAGCATCAGGCTGGTTGAAGACAGATGTTCAGAGTTTGCCAACGTGCTCCCTGTCCTGAAGAAGCAAACACTGTCAGTGGGGAAAAGAACCAGATACAGATAATCCAACACATAGAGCCCTTCAACACGTTCAAAACTTGCTCTTTGCCATGTGAGTGACAAGAGTGTTTTGGCATTCAGAGAAAGTACACACTCGTTTAGGCTGGGTTAGGGAAGCTTGAGGTGGGTGTGCATTACTGAGGTACTAATGAGTTTGTGAAATATGGTGAATAATTTGCCTGTTCGAAATTATATCATCTGCAGCTCATGCCGCAAGAACACTCGGATGTACAGCAACTTCAAAAAGTTCATGTAGCATGAAATTAAAAGTAAGTTTATTTCGGTGCGGAAACTTTTTCAAGTTCATGCATTTTTTTATTACTATGCATTTTCCACAAACTTTTTGGGGTATTACAGTATTATGATATTTTATGAAAAAATTATTTAGTTCTGTTTACTTAAGATATGTTTGTGAAATCATTTGTTTGCTTTGACTTCCCAGATAGTGTTATACTGAATTTCAATATTTTTTTAGTAGTTTTTATTTATTTATTAGAGAGAACACGCTTCTGTCTGCTGACTCACTCGCAATGGTCAGGTCTTGGCTGTGCCCGAAGCCGGAAGCTGAGATCTTAATCCAGGTCTCCCACGGGGGTGACCTCTTCCTTGCGTGTTTGTGCAGTTAGATGGTGAATGAAGTGTTTCCTGTGCTAGTCTGTGTCAGGAGTGTGGGTGGTGTTGCAGCTGTAGATGAGAGGTAATGAGAAACTGAGAGGCTGGTAGCAGAGCTGACAGGCAGGAGATGGATATGAAGGGTTATTTTCATTTTTTTAAAGATTTATTTTATTTATTTGAAAGGCAGAGTGACAGGGAGAGACAGAGAGATCTTCCATCTTCTAGTTCACTCTCCAAATGGCTACATCAGCCAGGACTGGGGCTGGGGCTGAGGCTGGGCCAGATGGAAGCCAGGAGCCTGGAACTCCATCCTGGTCTCCCACATGGGTGGCAGGGGCTCAGGTACTTGGACCATCATCCACTGCTTTCCTGGGCTCATTAGCAGGGAGCTGGATCGGAAATGGAGCAGTTGGAACTCAAACTGGTTAACCTGCTGCACCACAACACCAGCCCCTGAAGGGTGATTTTCTTTCTTTTTTAAATTTATTGTGAAAGTCACAGAGTTACAGAGAGCAAGGGAGGGACAGAGCGGGTTGGGGGAAAGAGAGATTGGTATTCCATCCTCTGGTTCACTCCCCAGATGGCTGCAATGGTCAGCGCTAGGCCAGGCTGAAGCAAGGAATTCAGAACTCCTTCTGGGTCTCCCATGTGGATGCCAGGGGCCTAAGTACTTAGACTGTTTTCCGCTGCTTTTCCAGGGCGTCAGTGGGAAACTGGATTAGAAGTGGAGCAGCTATACACAAACTGGCACCATATAAGGGTACCAGCATTGCAGGTGGAGGTGTTACTTGCTACACCACAGTGCTAGCCCTTGAAGGGTGATTTTCAAAGTAGAGTTTATTACCTAGTTATTTTCTGTCCCTTACCTGCATTTAGTCATAGATGTTCTAATTTTGACACTAGATGACTGAGACAACTGTGCAGATGACAGAATTTAAATATGAGTTATTTTGGATTTCTGTTTTTTAAACTTAAAAAAAATTATTTATTTGAGGGGGCCGGTGCTGTGGTGCAGTGGGTTAAAGCCCTGGCCTGCAGTGCAGGCATCCCATATGGGTGCTGGTTCGTGTCCCGGCTGCTCCACTTCCAGTCCAGCTCTCTGCTATGGCCTGGGAAAGCAGTGGGGAGGATGGCTCAAGTCCTTGGGCCACTGCACCTGCATGGGAGACCTGGAGGAGGCCCCTGGCTCCTGGCTTCGGATTGGTGTGGCTCTGGCAGTTACAGCCATCTGGGGAGTGAACCAGCGGATGGAAGACCTCTCTCTCTCTCTCTGTCTCTACCTCTCTCTGTAACTCTGCCTTTCAAAAAAATAAAAAAAACTTTTTAAAAAATTATGTATTTGAAAAGCATAGAGACAAAGAGACAGATATCTCCCATCTGAATTTGCTCTCAAGATACCTGCCGCAGCAGGGCTGGGCCAGGCCAAAGCCAGGAGCCAAGAATGTACTTCCGGTCTCCCATGTGGATGGCAGGGACCCAAGTACTTGAGCCATCACCTGCTGCTTTCCAGGGTACACATTAGCAGGAAGCTGGGACGGGGAGCAGAAGCGGGACTCAAACCCAGGCGCTCTGATAGGGGGTGTGGACTTCCCCACTGTGATGTAATCACTGTGCCAATTGCCTGGCCCTTGGAGGATTTTTTTTTTTTTTTTAAAGATTTATTTATTTGAAAGGCAGAGTTAGAGAGAGATCTTCTGTCTACTGGCTCTCTCCCCAAAAGGCCACAATGGCCAGAGATGGTCCAGTCTGAAGCCAGGAGCCAGGAGTTTCTTCTGGTCTTCATGTGGCTGCAGGGGCCCAAGCACTTGGGACATCTGCTGCTTCCCCAAGCCATAGCAGGGAGCTGGATTTCGAACCCGTGCCCTTATGGGATGCCAGCACTGCAGGCGGCGGCTTTACCCGCTGTGCCACAGCACTGGCCCCCACCTTGGATGTATTTAAGTTGAAAGTTTAGGCCACACATCAGGTATAGGGACTAGTCTAGACATTAGGAAAGCAGGATTGTAGTTTTGGAGAGAGATCAGGGCAGAGTCTGCATGGAGATGATAATTTGTATTGCCACGGAGAGAAGAACTTCTAAGAAAAATTCAGATCACTTCGGTTACCATGGTTAACAGCAAAAATTTAAATAATTAACATGTTAAAGCATCTTTCTGTTGGGAGGCTGGAGTGGGATCCTGAGAGTTTCTAGTTTTCCTATTTTGGGACCTGCTGCTAGATGGCAGTAGTGATCAATGCCGAGAGCAAGGAAGGCAAGTGTACAAACAGTTCGATAGCTTAAGTCTAGTTCATGTGCTTAGCAAAGTTACAACCAACAGTGCATTATTTTCAGTCATTTTTATCCGTCACATCAGCTCTCTAAGTGTATTCTTTTTTCCCTCTTAATATCCGGGTTTTGCAGGATGGTCCAAGAATTATCCCTTTTGTTGGTTGTTTCTTTTGAAGTCAGGGTCGTTTACTGTGTTCAGAAGAGAGGAAATGAACGTGGCAGATTCTGATGTCCCCATGATATGCACCAAAAATGGCTAAAAGGGCTGACACCGCTGTATGTTTACAAGCTATAAATATTTATATTTAAGGGTTTCACCCTTTGATTTCTATTCCAACATACTCATTTAGAGATTCTAATTTGGAGTAGTAAATAGTGAACGCACTTCAAAATGTGAAGAAGAGCTGTCGGTTTACAAATGTGTATAAAATACTGCCTTCTGTAGGATGAGAGACGAGGTAACACGGTCATAGTGTCAGAAAGCTTCTTCCGGGCCTAATCTATAGTGGGTCTTTAAAGAATCATTAGTACATTAAAGTATCTTTCTGTTTGGCAACTTACGGAACACTCACTTGCGTACCGTGCACCTACTTCAGCAGTACCTACCTACGCGGTATACTGTCTGTGCCACACAGTGGTGTTTTGATCTGTGGCAGACCGTGTGTACCAGGGCAGGCCCATAAGATCACATTGTCTAGGGATGTTGTAGCCCTCATGGTTTGTGTGAGTTCACTCTGTGATATTTAAATGATGCAGAATTTGCCCCATGATGCATTTCTCCGAATGGATCCCTGTAGTCGAGCTATACTTGATGGTGTATACTTTTATATACACATGCATTTGTTTATCAGTACATAAAAGAAGTGGAAATCATATCTTATAGTTCTGTAAGTTTTTAAAAATATTTATTTATTTATATGAAAGGCAGAGACAGAGAAGGAGAAAGAGGGATCCTCCATTCTCTAGTTCCTTCCCAAATGGCTGCAATGACTGCGGCTGGACCAGGCCGAAGTCAGGAGCCGGTAGCTTCATCCAGGTCTCCCCCGTGGCTGCAGGGGCCCAAGCACTTGGGTCATCCTCTGCTGCTTTCCCAGGCACAATAGCAGGCAGCTGGGTTGGAAGTGGAGCTCTGGAACTCAAACTGGAGCCCATATGGGATGTTGGTGTTGCAGGTGGAGGCTTTACCTGCTCTGCCACATCGCCGGTCCCCACTCTCCCCTTTTTAAAGAATAGGAACCTGACACCTAGAGCCAGGAGAGCCAGGATTTGAACCCTTGCAGTCTGTTATATGCCCATTTGCTCAACCAGTATGTGGTACCTGTCTCTTTAAACCTCAGATTCTTCATGTTCTTTTAAACTAATAGTAATAATAATGATAATACCTCTCTTTTAGGCTCATTGAGAGGGTTAAATGGAACAATGCACGTGAAGAGGCTGACACAGTCACCAGGACTGTTAATGATAACTGTTGCATGGCTGCTTATCTGATTTGGTTTTGGTTCTTTCTTTTTTTAATTATTTATTTTGAAAGTCAGAAGTACACAGAAATTTTCCATCCAGTGGTTTAGTCTCCACGTAGTTTCAAGGGCTCAAACACTTGGGCTATCTTCTGCCTTCCCAGGCCGTTAAGAAGGCCATCAGAAGTGGAAAAGTTGGGGCACAAACTGGCACCCATGTGGGATGCGGTGTTGCAGGTGGTAACAATACCAGCTTCCCCTTCCCACCCCCTTTTAAGATTTGTTTATTCGTTTGAAAGGCAGGGTTAGAGAGAGAGAGACAAACACGGAGAGAACTTCCATCTGCTGGTTCACTCCATAAATGGCTTCAACAGCCAGGGCTGGGCCAGGCTGAAGCCAGGAGCTTCTGCCTGGTCGCCCACACAGGTGCAGGGGCCCAGGCACTCGAGCCGTCTTCCAGTGCTTTCCCAGGTACATTAGCAGGGAGCTGAATTGGAAGC
Source organism: Oryctolagus cuniculus (assembly GCF_964237555.1). Classification (NCBI taxonomy): domain Eukaryota; kingdom Metazoa; phylum Chordata; class Mammalia; order Lagomorpha; family Leporidae; genus Oryctolagus; species Oryctolagus cuniculus. The sequence continues at coordinate 6,783,314 of NC_091451.1, forward strand.
AGGCCAGCTGGGACTGTAACCAGCACTCATAAGGGATGGTGGTGCAGCAGGCAGTGGCTTAACCTGCTGTGCTACAACACTGGCCCCAAGTTCTTTTTTTCCGGCCTCCATTTAGTCTTGCTTTTTTTCTTCTTCTATCTGTCCTTTCAGCAGCGGTTTGTGGGGCTCTGTTGTCGGCCTACTGTTGGCTCTTCCTGTGTAATTCCCCTTCACGACTTCCTGGAGTCCCAGGGCTGAATCCCGGTAGCACATTGGCCCTTAGCCACCTTCACAAGCTCTTGATCTTTAATTTGGGTAAAACCAGAGGCACGTCTGTGTTTCTTGATTTGGGGATTCCATTTGTGACTCAACTCCCCGCAGTCATCTGGCCCAGGAATCAGCCTAGATTCTTCCCCTACTCCTCTGTTTCTTCCTCCCTCTCACTTGCAAGTCCAGGCAGTGCCAGGGTTCCCTAATTTTGCCTCCTCAATGTTTTTCAGGTTGGCTTGTCTTCACCCCCATATGGCCCATGATCTCTTGTTTGGACTTCTTCACATTCTCATAACCTCCCAGCATCCAGCCTTGCATTTCCCCCTTAACTCCATTTTCTGCATTTTTTTAAAGATTTATTTATTTATTTATTTAAAAGGCAGAGTTAAGAGTTACAGAGGCAGAGAGAGAGAGAGATCTGCCATTCTGTTCGTTCACTCCCCCAATGGCTGCAATGGCCGGAGTTGAGCCTGTCTGAAGTCAGGAGCTTCTTCCAGGTCTCCCACACGGGTGCAGGAGCCCAAGGACTTAGGCCATCTTCTGCTGTTTTCCCAGGCCATAGCAGAGAGCTGGATCAGAAGTGGAACAGCCAGGACTTGAACCATATGTGATGCCAGCACTGCAGGCAGCTGCTTTACCCACTACGCCACAGTGCCAGACTCCCATTTTCTGCATTATTAATGTGGGTGCTGTGTGTGTGGCTCTCTGTAATTTTCTTCTTTAGGACCTGATGTAATCCATTTGTTCCAACTGTTTAATATGGCTATGCAGCATAAAAGTTAAACATTACTTAAGTGATGCCCGTAAGCGGCCAAGTTAAACTGGAGCTCTTCTCATTTGCCTACAGGGACCTCTGTGACCTGGGCCTGCCTCTCAGCTTTGCCTCTGCCCATGTATCCTCACACAGGATCCAGCAGGATCAAACAGGTCTCCCCTTCCCTTGCCCCCAGTCCCTTTCCATGCCCATTTTCCCTCATATCCAGTGTATTCAGAAGTCCAGTGAGCAGAATGCACCACCCTGAATGCTAAGCCAAGAAATGTAAGCCACTGGGAAGGGAGGAAAGAACCACTGATTATCATTTTGCTGTCGTGGAAATCAGGAGCACAGATTGAGCAGAGAAGCTAATGAAGTGCATTTTATATCCTCTGAATTTTAAGTCCTGTTGGTGTATGTAGACATTTAGCAACATGAAACTGAAGGTTAAGAAAGAGATTGTTTGGAGATAAGAATCTGGAAGTGGTTACTCGAAGCTTTTGGTATATGCAAAGTGAATGTCTCAAAATGGAAAGAGAAATTTTCTGCTTCAACCATTATCCCTTTAAGGGCAGAGCCACATTTTAGTTTCACTGTCTCGCTAGCACAGAAGAGTGCCTGGGGGTGGGCTTTTGCCCTAGTGATTAAGACCCCGGTTGGGACACCGCATCCTGTATCCGAGTGTCTGTGTTTGAGTCCTGACTCCACTCCTAATTACGGTTTCCTGCTGATGCAGACCTTGGGAGGCAGCCTGTGGTGGCTCAAGTGGTTGAGTCCCCGACACTGTATGGGAGACTTGAATCCAGGTCCCAACTGCTGGTTTTGGCTTTGGTCCATCTCCCGCTGTTGAAGTCATGTAGTGAAGTAGCAGATGGGAGCTCTTATGTCTGCCTCCCAAATAAATAAATAAGTAATTAAAAAAAAAGATTTGTTTATTTATTTGAAAGAGTTACAGAGAGGTGGAGGGAGAGGGGGAGAGGGGGAGAGAGAGAAGTCTTCCATCTGCTGGTTCACTCCCCAAATGCCTGCAAGAGTCAGGGCTGAGCCAGGCCGCAGCCAAGAGCCAGGAACTACATCTGGGTCTCCCACATGAGTGGCAAGGGACCAAGCACTTGGATCGTCTTTTGCTGCTTCCAGGTACATTAGTAGGAAGCTGGATTTGAAGCAGAGGAGGGACTGGCACGGTTCAAGTCCTGGCTCCTCCACTTCTGATCCAGCTCTCTGCTATGGCCTGGGAAAGCAGTACAAGATGGCCCAAGTCCTTGAGCCTCTGCACCTGCATAGGAGATCCGAAAGAAGCTCCTGGCTTCGGATCAGCCCAGCTCCGGCTGTTGCAGCCATTCAGGGAGGGGTTCGAACCTGCGGATGGAAGACTTCTCTCTCTCTTTCTGCCTCTGCTTCTACTTCTGCCTCTCTGTAACTCTTTGCCTTTCAAATAAAACAATAAATCATAATTTTTTTTTTTTATTTTTTGACAGGCAGAGTGGACAGTGAGAGAGAGAGACAGAAAGGTCTTCCTTTGCCGTTGGTTCACCCTCCAATGGCCGCCGCAGCCAGTGCGCTGCAGCCCGTGCACCGCGTTGATCCGAAGGCAGGAGCCAGGTACTTTTCCTGGTCTCCCATGGGGTGCAGGGCCCAAGCACTTGGGCCATCCTCCACTGCACTCCCGGGCCACAGCAGAGAGCTGGCCTGGAAGAGGGGCAACCAGGACAGAATCCAGCGCCCCGACCGGGACTAGAACCCAGTGTGCTGGCGCCGCAAGGCAGAGGATTAGCCTAGTGAGCCGCGGCACCGGCCTATAAATCATAAATCTTTTTTTTTTTATAAGTATTTTTATGAGCATTCTTTTTTAAATATTTATTTATTTGAAAGTCAGAGTTACACAGAGAGAGGTAGAGACAGAGAGAGAGGAAGAGAGAGAGTCTTCCATCCGTTGGTTCACTCCCCAGTTGGCCACAATGGCTGGAGCTGCGCCTATCCGAAGCCAGGGGCTTCCTCTGGGTCTCCCACGTGGGTGCAGGGGCCCAAGCACGCGGGCCATCTTCCACTGCTTTCCCAGGCCATACAGAGAGCTGGATTGAAATGGAGCAGCTGGGTCTTGAACTAGCGCCCATATGGGATGCCGGTGCTTCAGGCCAGGGCGTTAACCCGCTGCGCCACAGTGCCGGCCCCTAAATCATAAATCTTAAAAAAAAAAAAAAAATGAAGCAGGAGCCAGGACTCAAACTGGCACTCTGATATGGGATGTAGATGTCCCAAGCTATGGTTTAACCTGCTGCACCACAATGCCTGAACCAGGAACTCATATCATTAGATATGAAGGGACACTTTCAGCAAGAGTTGAAAAAGGTAGCACCTAGGGCAGGTGTTTGGCACGGTGATTAAGACACTTAGATACGCACAGAAACTGGCACAGAAATATTTACAGCAGCTTTCCTTCTGATTGCCAAAAAATTGGAAACAAGTCCTGTCTTTCAGTAGGTGAACAAACTGTAGTACATCCATGCAGTGGAATTTAATCCAGTGACTCAGATATGTTTAAAAAGTTGAACTTTCAAGACAAAAACCGATATGGAGGAACATTAATTGCTTATTGCTTGGTCAAAGAAGCCAGTCAGAACAGGCTACATTCAGTTTGACTATTTGCCATTCTGGGAAAGGCAATACCATAGAGACAGTTAAAAGTCAGCGATTGGCAAGAGTCCATGAGATAGGGGGAGTGCGGGTAGGTGGAACATGGGATTTTTGAAGTGGTAGAATTATACCATAATAATGAATACATAATATGAATTTGTTAAAACTTGTAGTATTGCACAACACAAATAGCAAACCCTGATATACACTATGAATTTTCGCTAACTTTAAGAAGCAGCTCCTTAGTATTATGTTATATGGAAATATTCTGATTCAAACATTTGCCAACTGATAACTGATTGTTAGGGTTTTTGGTTCTGCAGTACTACAGTAAATAAATATCCTTTACAAATATTCTCTCTCTCTTTTTTTTTTTTTGGACAGGCAATTAGTGAGAGAGAGAGAGACAGAGAGAAAAGTCTTCTTTTTCTGTTGGTTCACCCCCTAAATGGCTGCCATGGCCGGTGTGCTGTGGCCGTTGCACTGCGCCGATCCAAAGCCAAGAGCCAGGTGCCCCCTCCCGGTCTCCCGTGCGGGTGCAGGGCCCGAGGACTTGGGCCATCCTCCACCCGCCCACCCGGGCCACAGCAGAGAGCTGGACTGGAAGAGGAGTGACCGGGACAGAATCCGGCACCCCAACTGGGACCAGAACGCGGGGTACCAGTGCTGCAGGTGGAAGATTAGCCAAGTGAGCCACGGCACTGGCCTACAAATATTCTTGAACACATACGATACATGCACACATACTTGGTTTTTGATAGATTTCTTCTATATATGAGATTGTTGGATTCAGGAAGACATCCAATTCTTGTATTTTCATGTAACATGAGAATAGTTGCTTTAAGAATTTATACCTCCAATTAAAACGTTTAAAAAAGTTTATTTCATCACATCCATGCCAGCTTTGATATTAATGTTTAAAATTTTTGCCAATCTGATAAGTGAAAAATAGTATCCTATTTTGTTTCTTGAACTACAAATAACATCAAATCTCTATTTGTTTTTATTGTCCGTTTAAATTTGCCCTTTTATGACTTGACTGCTTCCTTCAGTCATCTGTTTGGATTGTTCCTTTTCATATTAAGGGTATTGGCTCCTTAACGTTTCATGTATTATAAACTTTTCTGCCAATCTCACTTTTCTTTCAGTGGGCTTTTCAACATGTGGGCTCTTTGCTTTTGTGTAATCAGACCTTTCACATTTTTCCTTTATGAAATGTGGTTTTGCTTTAAGAGTCCTCTTCTAATCCAGGATTTTATTTTCTGCTTGTTTTATCTGTGTTAACAATGTGGATCTTCCACGTTTCTCTGCAATGAGCAGTTAGAAAAAGCAGGACTTTTTATTTACATTTACGTCTTTGTTAATACACACATAGTGTAAGGTCTACAGCTCTAGGGTGCAGCTCAGTGAACTTTCATAGACAGAACACATCCGTGCCTCCACCGCTGTGGTCACTGGGGAGTCCCCTCTCACTCATCCCTACTAAAGTTGACAACCCTTGTTTGCCTATGTCTTTTTTAAGTTTTGATAGCCTCTGGGGATGTGAGGCCAAGTTTGTTGAAGTTTAGTTCATATTCAGATTCACCCTTTATTAAGCAATGGTGAAGTCTGATGAGTTGACAGATGTACGTATGGGACTGCACAGGGCTGTGCAACCACCAGCTGGATTAAGAAGTAGAGCACTGGGACTTCGGTCGTGGTGCAGTGGGTTAAGTGCCATCCACGGCACCAGCATCCCATATGGACACCGGTTCTAGTCCCGGCTGCTCCACTTCCGATCCAGCTCTCTGCTGTGGCCTGGGAAAGCAGTAGAAGATGGCCCAGGTCATTGGGTTCCTGCACCTACATGGGAGACCCAGATGAGGCTCCCGGCTTTGACCTGGCTCAGCCCTGGCTGTTGCGGCCATTTCGGGAGTGAACTCTCTCTCTCTTTGCCTCTCTGTAACTCTTTCAAATAAAAAGATAAATCTTTGGAAAAAAAAGAAGTGGAATGTTTCCATCACCCCATGACGTTTCCTGTACCCCTTCACAGTGCCTTCCTCCTAACTTCAGCCCCTGGCAATTGCTGCTCTGATTCCAAGTCCCTATCACTCTGCCTTTTCGAGCATGTCAAAGAATTTTATATATATACATATACACACATAAATATGTATAAAATATGTTGCCTTGAATGCTGCATATTTCACTGATTGTTCCTTGTGTATTGCTGAGTCAGATTTCCATAATGTGAATAGACCACAGTTTGTCTGTTTATCAGACTGTAGATATTTATGTTTCCATGTTATGTTTCCATTTGCTGTTATGCATAAAGTGGTGATGAACTTTGTGTATAGGTCTTTGTGTTACATATGATTTTAATTCTCTTGAGCAAATATGTAAAAATAGGATTTCTGGGTGTGCATTTTACTTCATAACAAACTATCAAATTGCTTTCCAAAGTGGCTGTACCTTTTATTTATTTATTTATTTTTAAGATTTTATTTATATGGGAGGTAGAGTTACAGACAGAAAGAGGAACAGAGAAAAGTCTTTCAGCTGCTGGTTCACTCCCCAAATGGCCACAACAGCCAGAGCTGAGGCGATTTGAAGCTAGGAGCCAGGAGCTTTTTCCGGATCTCCCGTGCAGGTGCAGGGACCCAAGCAATTGGGCCATCTTCCACTGCTTTCCCAGGCCATAAGCTGGGTCGGAAGAGGAGCAGCTGGGACATGAACTAGCGCCCATATGCGATGCCAGCACTGCTGGCGGAGGCTTAACCCACTACGCCACAACACTGGCCCCGGCTGTACCATTTTACCATCAATGTATGACAGCCGCTGTTGGTTTGCATTCTTGCTTGCACTTGGAATTATCAGTCATTTTAAGTGGTAGTCAGGTTAGTAGATGTGCAGTATTAACCTATTGTATGTGTATGTTTAGAGATTTCATTATTTATTTGACAGAGAGAGAGAGAAGGAAAGGCAGAAAGATCTTCCGTTTGTGGTTTACTCCCTAAATGGCTGCAGCTTCCAGGGGTAGGCCAAGCCAAAGTCAGGAGCTCCAGCCTGGCCTCCTACACAGGTGCTGGGGTCCAAACACTTGGGCCATCTTCCACCGCTCTCCCACGCACATTTGCAGGCAGCTGGATCAGAGGTGGAGTCAGGTCTGGAAGTGGTACTCTGATATAAGATACTGGCATCTCAAGCAGTAGCTTAACCTGCTGCACTACAATACCTGCACTTTTATTGTGCTTTTAATTTGCATATCCCTGAGGACTGAAGGCTGTCGCTCCCCATCTTCGTGGAGGAACGACACAGGACCCTGCGCTGTTCTTTCGTCTGCTCGGCCCTCCCCGGGTTTGCTGCTGGTTCTTCCCGGGTTGGCTACCATCCCTTCCACCTCCGTGGAAGGGCGGTTCCCCCTGCCACATTCCCCACTTCCGCGGGGGAGCGGCACACCGCCGGCCGGCTCTCTGGGGGGCTGCACAGGTGTTCCCCTTAGATGTTCCTGGTGCATGTTGTCTCTCTCCTCCTTTATAGTCCTCTTCCACCAGTCCCAACTCTGCTACCCACACACCGAGTACGCTGCTCTCCTCCAATCAGGAGCAGGTCCCACAGTTTATTGGTTGAACTGGAGGCAGCTGTGTAGAAGCTGTTTCCCTTCTCAGCGCCATATTGTGGGAAAGCAGATGCATAGAATAAGTCTTAATTCCAGTAACTTAGTCTAGTCCGAGTTGCTCCCAGTTGCTCCCCACAGAAGGCGCTGAGTTTCTTTCCATGTGCTGTTTGTCATCCATATGCTTTTTCTTGATGAAGTCTGTTAAAATATTTTACCACTTTAATTGGGTAATTTTTGTCTCATTGGTACAAGACTTCTTTGTATATTCTTGATACAAGTTCTTTCTCAGGTATGTGCTTTGCAAGTGTGTTCTCCCAATCTAGTTTGCAAATTTGTTTTTTAACTGTTTTTGAAAAAGCAGAAGTTCTAAATTTTAATTGTCAAAATTTTCTTTCATGGTTTATGCTCTTTATTTTTTTTTTAAAGATTTTATTTATTTATTTGAGAGGTAGAATTACAGACAGTGAGAGAGAGAGACAGAGAGAAAGGTCTTTCATTCGTTGGTTCACTCCCTAAATGGCCGCAACAGCAGGGGCTGGGCTGATCCAAAGCCAGGAGGCAGGAGATTCTTTCAGGTCTCCCACACGGGGTCAGGGGCCCAAGGACTTGGGCCATCTTCTGTTGCTTTCCCAAGCCATAGCAGAGAGCTGGAATCGGAAGTAGAGGAGCTGGGACTCAAACCAGTATCCATATGGGATGCCAGCGCCATAGGCGAAGGATTAACCTACAGCGCTGCAGCACCGACCCCCTTTATGTTCTAGTGATATTTACCTAACCAAAGAACAGTTTTTTCCTAGAAGTTTTGTAATTCTTACATTTAGGTCTATTTTGAGTTAATACTCATTTTGATTTTCCCTTTGTCTGATATTAGTAAGTCACTGCAGCTTTCTTCTTATTTGCATGTATATCTTTTTCCATATACTTTTAACCTATTTGTGCCTTTTGTAATTATTGATATTATGGGATTCAGATCTACAGATTATTTCTGTATTTTCTGTTTTTCTCATCAATTCCAGATTCCTTTTTCTTTTCTTGTCTTTGTCTTTGTCTGTTTCTGTTTCTTTTTCTTTTTCTTTTTTTGACAGTCAGAGTTAGACAGTGAGAGAGACAGAGGGAAAGGTCTTCCTTCTGTTGGTTCACTCCCCAAATGGCTGCTATGGCTGGCGCACCGCGCTGATCCGAAGCCAGGAGCCAGGTGCTTCCTCCTGGTCTCCCATGGGGTGCAGGGCCCAAGCACTTGGGCCATCCTCCACTGCCCTTCCAGGCTGCAGCAGAGAGCTGGACTGGAAGAGGAGCAACCGGGACAGAAACGGCGCCCCAACCGGGGCTAGAACCCGGTGTGCCGGCACTACAGGTGGAGGATTAGCCTAGTGAGCCGTGGCACCGGCCTCCTGCCTTCTTTTTGATTGAGCATTTTTTTATTATTCCATTTTATTTCCATAGTTGGTTTGTGAGTTGTTTTTCTAGTGGTTGGTCTAGGGTTTGCAATAAGAGCCTTAACTTGTTCAATGCTCCCTTGAAATAGTACACCGTTTTATGTTTTAAGAACCTGAAAGTATTATGCTTCTATTTCCCCCTTTCTGTTCTCTATTGCTGTTACAGATTTCACTTTATGGATGCTATAAATTCCTCAGCATGTTATTAATAGTTTTTGCTTTAGATACTTTTAAGGAAAATTAAGAAAGGAAAAAAGTCTTACATTTACATTGTTTTTACAATTTCCAGTGTATTTTATTTCTTTGTATCAGTCCAGATTTCCATCTAGTATTCTGGTTGAACATTTCTAGTTTTGCAGATATGCTAGCAATGAATCTTCTCTTTGAATGTTTTTCTGTAATCCTCGGTTTTGGAAAAGGGATTTGGCTTCCCAATTTACACAGACAGTTAAATCCCAAATCACAAGTTGATGGTATTGAGAATGGACACTTGGTTCAACTAGGGAGTCTAAAAGCAGAGCCTTTGGTAAGTGCTTGGATTGGGTGCGTTACCACAGTGGCTGTGTTAGGGGCGCTCACAGAGACGTGGACACGAACATGCTCCCTGTCTGCTCCCTGGCTCACCACATGGCCTCTCCCACCATGGTCAGTGCTCCCCGGCTCACCACATGGCCTCTCCCACTGTCATCCGTGCTCCCTGTCTGCTCCCTGGCTCACCACATGGCCTCTCCCACCATGGTCAGTGCTCCCCGGCTCACCACATGGCCTCTCCCACTGTCATCAGTGCTCCATGTCTGCTCCCTGGCTCACCACATGACCTCCTCCCACCGTCGTCAGGCCATGCTGACTGGCCAGGTCAGTAAGGCCGCCCTATCTTGGACTGTGAACCTCCAAACATGAGCAAAAATAAACCTTCCTCAGATGTTTGTTATAGTGATGAAAATTGAATACAGGGATTTTTGTTGAATACAGAGCTTTGTGTTGACAGGTTATTTTTTTCCCCAATGCTTTTAAAGTGTCATTCCTTTGTTCTCCGGCTTGCATAGTTTTGGATGAGAAGTCCCATCCACTGATTCTACTGTGGATCAAAAATATTATTTTAAAAAAGGTATCCATTAAATGTGTACAGACTTTGCTTTCTTGTCATTACTTCCCAGATAGTACAGTTTAATAACAATTTACATAGCATTTACATTGTTCAACTTTTTTTAAGAAACATTTATTTATAAGAAATATTTATTTATTTGAAAGGCAGAGTTTGATAAATATATACATGTGTGTATATATATATATATATATATATATAGAGAGAGAGAGAGAGAGAGAGAGAGAGGGAGCGAGGGAGAGAGAGAGAGAGAGAGCGTCCACTTGCGGGATTCACTCCCCAGATGGCTGCAATGGCTGGAGCTGGGCCAGTCTGAAGCCAGGAGCCCGGAGCTTCCTCCAAGTCTCCCACGTGGTGCAGTGGCCCAAGGATTTGGGCCATCTCTCACTGCTCTCCCAGGATATAGCAGAGAGCTGGATTGGAAGTGGAACAGCTTGGACTTGAACTGCACCCATATGGGATTGTGCTGCAGGCAGCAGCTTAACCTGCTACGCCCCAGTGCCAGCCCCCGTTGTTAGGTGTTACAAGTAACCTAGAGATGACTTAAGTACTGCTTGCAAATATTATGCCCGTTACACGGGACGTGCACAGCAACAGATCTCCGTGTCGGTGGGTTCTGGAGCCAGCCCCCGCGTGGACAGAGGTGACTGAAAGGCTGACCTTTGCCCCTTTGACTCAGTGCTGCTTTTCTCTTTGTTTTTGCTTCTCAGAAGTTTGACGGTGGATCCGGGAATGTCTGCCTGTCTGTCTCTGTCTCACTGTGTGTGTGTGTGTCTGAGTCTGTCTGTCCGTCCTTATCCTGAGCTGCCTGGATCTGTGTTTTGGCCAGTGTCTCGTAGATGTTTCTTTAGTCTTTTTGGCACTTGATTTATATGTACGTTGGACTGTGTGATGTTCCATAACTCAGGGATGCTCTGTGTGGGTTTTTTCCCCAACTCACTTGCATTTCCTTTGGTATTCAGTTTGGATCATTCAAAAAAAAATTCTTGTAAAGGCTTTATTAATTTATTTGAAAGGCAAAGCAACAGAAAGAGAGAAGAAGCATGAGCAAGAGAGAACGATACCTTCTCTCCACTGGTTCACTCCCCAGGTGGCCAGGAGCCAGCAGCCCCATCCTGCTCTCCCACACGGGTGACAAGGGCCCAGGCACCTGGGCCGTCTTCCCAGGCATTAGCAAGAATCAGAAGCAAGCAGACAGCAGGAGTGCCGGTATGAGGTGCCAGCATTGGTAAGCACCGGGTCAAGCTGCCGCACCAAGCGCTGGCCCCAGTTTGGATCGTCTTCGTGACCGTGATCAAGTTTACTGATTCTTCCTCCAGCTGCTTTGACACTACTGATAAGCCCTTTGAAAGAATTCTTCATCTTTTATATGTTGTTTATTTTAATTCTTATTTTCATCTCTCTACTGAAAGAGAAACTCCATCTGTTCATAGTTTTTGTCCACTTGATCTCTTAATCATAGTTTTTTTTTTTTTTTTTTTTTTTTCCAATTTAAAAATTGAAGAATAACTTGTGTAACATTGACCATTTTAGGCTGTGAGACTCTAGGGAGCCTTCCCCTGCTAGTTCAGGTGCTCACGTCGCACTCTGGCGTGCCCGGGTTCCGCACGCAGGTCTGGCACTGACTGCAGCTGCTTGTTGCTGTGACCCCGGGGAGGCAGCAGGGAGGCCGGGTAATTAGGTTCCTGCCACCTTCGCGGGAGGCCTGGGTCGGGATCCCAGCTCTTGGCTTCTGCCTGCCCCAGCTCCAGCTGTTGTGGATAATTGCGGAGACCATCAGTGAATGAAAGTTCCGTCTTTTCTCTTCCCCTGTCTGCCTCTTGAATAAATACATTTTTACAAAATTAAAAGGAAAAAATTAAAGTGTATAACTGCATGGTTTTTAGTGTGATCATAGTGTTGTGTAGCCATTACTACTGTATAATTCCAGAAGATTTTTACCACCTAAAAAATAGAAATTCCATATTCCCAATTTCCCCCTCCATCTGTTTCTGTTCAATTTCCTATCATCGATATTTCATCTAAATAGAATCCTGTGGTCTTTGTGTCTTTCACATAACATAAGATTTTCAAGAATCATCCTGGTTGAAGCATGTATCAATATTTCAGTCATTTTTAGGGCCAAATAATATTCCATTATATGGCTGCATGTACCACATTTTGTTCATTCATTAGTTGATGGACATTTGACTTATTTCCATTTCTTAGCTATTGTGGATAATACTACTCAACATTCATGCATGAACATATGGTTAATTTTTTTTTTTTTTTTTTAATTAGGGAGAGTTAGAGAAAGACAGAGAGAAAGGTCTTCCTTCCGATGGTTCACCCCCCAAATGGCCGCTACGGCCAGCACGGCACCGATCTGAAGCCAGGAGCCAGGTGCTTCCTCCTGGTCTCCCATACGGGTGCAGAGCCCAAGCACTTGGGCCATCCTCCACTGCCTTCCCGGGCCACAGCAGAGAGCTGGACTGGAAGAGGAGCAACCGGGACTAGAACCCGGTGCCCATATGGGATGCCGGCACCGCAGGTGGAGGATTAACCAAGTGAGCCACGGCACCGGCCCCTAACATATGGTTAACTTTATGAGAAATTGCTAGCCTAGACATTGGTAAATTCTGTATTCCCACCAGCAGTGTGTAAGGGGTCTAATTTCTTCATTTCCTTCTTTAAAACGCTGTATTTGCTTATTAATTTAAAAGGCAGAGCAATGGAGAGAGAGAGACAGAGAGATCTTCCACCTGCTAGTTCACTCCCCAGATGGTTATAATAGCTAGATCTGGGCCAGGCCAGAGCCAGGAGCCAGAAACTCCATCCAGGTCTCCCACATAGGGCCCAAATACTTGGGCCATTTTCCGCTGCCTTTCCAGGAGCATTAGCAGGAAGCTGGGTCAGAAGCAGACATCAGGGGCTGGTGCTGTGGCGCAGTGGGTTAAAGCCCCCGCCCACAGTGCTGGTAAACCATATGGGCACCGGTTCTAGTCCCGGCTGCTCCACTTCCGATCCAGCTCTCTGCTATGGCCTGGGAAAGCAGTAGAAGATGGTCCAGCTCTTTGGCCTCCTGTACCCACGTGGGAGACTCAGACGAAGCTCCTGGCTTTGTATCAGCTCAGCTGTGGCCATTGCGGTCACTTGGAGAGTGAACCAGCAGAATGGACTACCTCTCTCTCTCTGGTTCTATCCCTCCCTGTAACTCTGTCTTTCAAAATAAATAAATCTTTAAAAATAATAATAATAAAAAAGCAGATGTCAGGACTCAAACCTGTACTCTGATACAGCTTAACCTGCTGCACTGAATGCCAGCTCCCACTTTCTTTCTTTCTTTAAGATTTGTTTTATTTATTTGAAAGGCAGAGTTACAGGGAGGAGAGAGAGGGAAGGAGGGAGGGAGGGAGGGAGGGAGGGAGGGAGGGAGGGAGAGAGGTCTTCCATCCGCTGGTTCACTCCCCCATGGCTGCCACGGCCGAGTTTAACCGAACCTCAGCTTCTTAACTGCTAGGCTGAACACCCACTCCCGGTTGCCTCGTTTCTTGACAATCTGTTGGTTTCTTTTAGGCCATGTCTTTGTCTCTTTAAGGCTGGATTCTGGACATGATACATGGAACAGTAGAGACTGAGATAAACACTGTTGACCTGTGGAACGGACACCTCCACGCTTTTGCCCCGCCCTGAGTGTTGGGGCTTGAACAGTCTGATCGGCTAGGGTTTTGTTGTTGCTATAGTCACTTGAACTCACTTCCACTGGGCCTGGGATGCTGGAGAGTTTCTCTTGAGCTTGCTGCACTCTGTTTCAGCAGGTGCCGCTTCCCTGTGCCGGGCAGGGGCTTCTCTCTGCTCTGGTTCCTCTTCCCCAGCGACAGTGAACGTTCTTTACTCGATGTGATGAGTGTTCTTCGTACATAGTGGGAGCAGGGAGTCGTTCTCCTGGATGTGTTTTTGTTTTGGGATTTTTTTTCAAATTTGTAAAATATTCTATATCTACATTTATTCTATATCTACATTGTTAACTTGACTAGCTAAGAAAATTCTAGGTTAGAAATAATTTTCAGGCCGGCACCGCAGCTCACTAGGCTAATCCTCCGCCTGTGGCGCCTGTACCGTGGGTTCTAGTCCCGGTTGGGGCACCGGATTCTGTCCCGGTTGCCCCTCTTCCAGGCCAGCTCTCTGCTATGGCCAGGGAGTGCAGTGGAGGAAGGCCCAAGTGCTTGGGCCCTGCACCCCATGGGAGACCAGGATAAGCACCTGGCTCCTGGCTTCGGATCAGTGTGGTGTGCCGGCCATAGCGGCCATTTGTGGGGTGAACCAATGGAAGGAAGACCTTTCTGTCTCTCCCTCTCACTGTCTAACTCTGCCTGTCAAAAAAAAAAAAAAAAAAAAAAAAAAAAGGAAAGAAAGAAAAGAAAGAAAGAATGAATGAATTTTCATCCAGCACTTTGAAGGTATTATGCCGCATTTGCCCTGTAGGTGCTGTTGAGATGTCTGATTCCATTGTGATTCTTCAATTTGGGTGACCTCTTTTTTCTGTGGATGCTTGCACCTTTTTATTTTCCCTTTATCTCCATATTCTGAAATTTTAAGATATATGCACATTGAGACAGGTCTTTTAAAATGTTAATTGGTATCCTCTTTGCTAGACACTTTTTTCCTCCTTATTCTCTCCTTTTGGACTTAATATTTTAGGGTATTTGTTTTTCTACATTGCGCAAGTCCTTTGATTCTCTTTCTTATTTTTCTTCTCTCTCTCTCTCTCTCTCTCTCTTTAAACTATAACTACTTTATTTTTTTGAAAGGTGGAGTGACAGAGAAAAAGAGATCTTCCATCTGCTGGCTCACTCACCAAATACCCACCACCACGAGGCCTGGGCCATACTGAAGCTAGGAACCAGCATCTTCATCTGGGTCTCCCTTATGAGTGGCAGGAACCCAGTACTCGGGCCTTCATCCACTGCCTGCTCAGCACATTAGCAGGAAGCTGGGTCAGAATTGGAAGCAGGAGTGGATCTCAGGCACACTGATCTGGGGTGCAGGTGTCCTGAGCGGTGGTTTAACCCACTGCACCACAATGCCTGCCTCCTTGTCTTTTCCTCTTTTTATAAGGACCATTCCTCAGCTGCATCTTTCAGCTCTTCTATAGATTTCTCTATTTTTGCTATCTTATTTTTAATTTTCAGGAACTCTTATCCTCTGAATGTTCTTACTGTTTGTTGAAATGTGAGATACAATAAAAAGCTTGGTGAATTTCCTGTCGTGCCTGTATAGGCGCCATGCTAATCTTCCCTGTCATGCCAGTTTCCGAATGTTTGCTGCTGAAGCCAGCATCATGATGTGTTTTGAGATCTTTGGGGGCCGGTGCTATGGTGCAGTGGGCTAAGCCTCCACCTGCAGCACTGGCATCCCATATGGGTGCTGGTTGGTGTCCTGGCTGCTCCTCTTCTGATCCAGCTTTCAGCTATGGCCTGGGAAGGCTATAGAAGCTGGCCCGAGTGCTTGGACCCCTGCACCCACGTGGGAGACCCAAAGCTCTTGGCTCCTTGCTTTGGATTGCCTCCAGTCCGGCTGTTGTGGCAATTTGGGGAGTGATCCAGCGGATGGAAGACCTCTCTCTGTAACTCTAACTCTCAAATAAATAAATAAAATCTTTTTTTTAAAAAAAGAAAAAAATTTCCGAATGTATACTTCTGTGTATAATCATCATCCAGAAAATTCCCTCGTTGTATTTCCTTGTCTGTACCCCTCAAAAACTAGCTAGTATTCTGACTTCTACTGTTATAGATTTGTTTTGCCTGTTCTTGTTTTTTCTCTTAAAAATGTCATTTACTTATTTTCATTGTATTTGAAAGACAGAAAGAGACAGAGAGTTCTCCCATCCGCTGGTTAATCCCCCAGATGCCTGCAGCAGCCAGAGCTGAGCCAGCTGGGAGCAAACAGCCCGTAACTTTCATCTGGGTCTCCCACCTGGGTGGCGGGGACCCAACAGTTGGAGCCATCACCTGCTGCCTGGCAGGGTGCACACTGACAGGAAGCTGTGTTCAGAACTGGCACTTGGGCCCGGGATGTGGGCGTCCCGAGCAGCATCTTCACCACTATGCGGAACACCAGCTCCTGTTGTGCCTGGTCTTAACTGTATACATGAATCGTACTGCACTCTCTGTGTCAGACTTCCTTCAGCAGCGGTTCTGAGATTACCCATATTGTGGGGTGAAACAGTTTGTCTCATTGCTGTGTAGGATTTCATTGTGTTAATCTATCTCGATTTATCGGTAAAGCCGCAACAATTGGATAATTATCTAATTAATCATATAATTAACTTAAAAGCTTTGAATTATCCTAAAAGTGGACTGACAACGTTATACTTGCTTGTTGCTTAGGACAGATACCTCGGTAGCATTTCTGAGGCCTCTGCTCGTACATTCTTTCTAGGAAATTCTGTTTGCTGTTCTCTCATTGTTGTGACCTGAATCCAGCCATGTCCCCTCACCATCATAGCTCTTGCCCAGAATTTTGCACACAAAACTCTTCCCTTTTTTTAAAATAAAAAAATATTAATTTTAATTTTGAAAGTTATAGTTACAGTTTTGAAAGTCACAGTTACATAGTTACGAGAGAAGGAAAGAGAGATCTTTCATCTACTGGTTCACTCCCCAGATGCAGCCAAACCTGAGCCAGGCTAAAATCAAAAGCCAGGAGCTTCTTCCAGGTCTCCCACATGGGTAGCAGAGGCCCAAGAAAACACTTGGACCATCTTCTGCTACTTTTCCCAGGCCGTTAGCAGGGAGCTGGATTGGAAGTGGAGCGGCTGGAACACTGTCCGGCACCTTTATGGGATGCGGGCATTGTGGCAGGGGTTTACATACTACGCCACAGCCCCGGCCCCTGTCACTCTTATTGCAAAGTCTATTCTCCAGACAGCAACCAGACACAGATGGGTCACGGAGTCTGCCTGCAGGGCTTGCTTTCTCACAGGTGAGTGAGGTCTAGCATTCTCAGCGCCCTCCACAAAGCTCTTAGCTGGCTCTAGTTAGCTCTTTAGCCTCCTTTCCTGCACGACTCACCCTTTCTGTGACTCAGTTAGAGCTCTGCTGGTTACTTGCTGTTTCTCTCTGTCCCGCATAACCAGTTCCTTGCTCCTCCTTTCACTCTGGTCTCATGGGAGGGGCTTTCCTTTAATGATGGAATCTAAAAAGCCCTTTCTGTCTCATTTTTCTTGGCTTGCTCTTCATTATCTTTTTGTAGCACTCATTGACAGATATATTTTATTATAATTAGCTGTTTGTCTTTTTATAAAAAAATTTATTACTTGAAAGAGTTATACAGAGAGAGAGAAAGAGAGAGAGAGATCAATATTCCATCCAGTGGTTCACTCCCCAAAAGGCTGCAGAGGCCAGGACTGGGCCAGGCTGAAACCAGGAGCCAGCAGTTTTTCTAGGTCTCCCACGAGGCTGGCAGGGGTCCAGACACTTTAGCCTCCTTCTGCTGCTTTTCTCAGGCTAGTATCAGGTGGTGGATGGGAAGTGGAGCAGCCGGGATTTGAACTGATGTCCATATGGGATGCCAATGACACAGGTGGCAGCTTTACTGGCTATGTATTCTTCTGCCATCCTCCATGAAGACAGGACTTTGTGTTCTTTGTTGAATCTAGACCTGTCTCTCAAAACGCTTCATGTGGCACAGTGTGGGGGCTAAGCTGCCATCTGCAGTGCCGGCATCCCATAAGGGCGCTGGTTCAAGTCTCAGCTGCTCCACTCCGATCCAGCTCACTGCTGATGGCCTGGGAAAGCAGTGGAGGATGGCCCAAGTGCTTGGGCCCCTGCACCCATGTGGGAGACCCAGATGAAGCTTCTGGGTCCTGGCTTCAGCTTGGCCCAGCCCTGGCCGCTATAGCCATTTGAATAGTGAACTGGAGGATGGAAGATCTCTGTCTCTCTTTCTCTCTCCGTAATTCTGATTTTCAAATAAATAATAAATAAATAAATCTTTAAAAATTATCTCTGATATTTTAAATAGGGCAACTCTTTGGGACCTTTGAGATTTAATGTTGGCATTTATCAGTTTCTGACTGTAACATGTACTATTCAAGTGCTGGCTCTTTGGTAATGTTAACATCATCCTGTAATAGTGCATAGTTCTTTTTATATTTCCTCTTTTTGCAGTTCTTAAAAACAGCCTTTGATTTGCATATATATATGTGTGTGTGTGTATATATATATATATAAAGATCATTTATTTCAAGGGCAGAGTGACAGGGGGAGAGAGAGAGACAGAGACAGAGACAGACAGACAGACAAAGAGATTTTCCTTCTGCTAATTGCCTCTTCCAGATGGCTTTTGACAGCCAGGGCTGGGCCAGGCTGAGGCTAAGAACTCCATCTGGGTCTCCCATACGGATGGCAGGGCCTCACGTACTTAGGTTATCTTTCTTTGCCTTCCCAGGTGCTTTAACAGGGAGCTGGATGGGAAGTAGAGCAGCCAGGCCTGGAATCATTCACTGGATATGGGACCTGGTATCACAGACAGCAATTTAACCCACTGTGCCACCAAATCAGCCTCTGCTTACTGCTTTTTGCCTTTTTTTTTTTTTTTTAACTTAAGTGGCAGAGAGAGAGAGAGAGAGCAAGCTTCCACCTGTCTGTTCACTCCCCAAATGTTTGCAATGGCTGAACTTGGGAGCTGGGAATCCAACCCAGGCCTCCCACATGGGTGGCAGATACCCAACCACTTGAGCCATCACCTGCTTCCTCCTAGGGTGTGCCTTCCCAGGCAGCTAGAATCAGATCCAGAGCTAGGGTTGAACCCAGGCATTCCTGTGTGAGATAGGAGTGTCCCAATTGGGAGCCTAACCACTGGGCCAAACCACCACCCCTGCTTAATTTTTAAAGCTGCTTTTCAGAATTCAAGAAAGAAGAAATAGTAAACACATAGTACCAGTTCAAGAATTGGATTTCTCCACATTGCTTCTAACTGTTCCAAATTAAGGCATCTGGTGACTGGGGAAGTTGGGTTTTGTTCTGTTTGGTTAGCCAGCTGGTTGTTCTGGAAGGGGGAAGGCAGTGCATTGTTCTCATTGAAAGAAGCTGGTGTAAATGGTGACTTCTGGGTGGAAGATTGACTTGGAAAACTGGACATCTCAGGCTGTTAGGAAAAAATAATTGTTTAAAAATGCTTTGGGTGTTATATCTGGAATCTGAGGCATAATCTCACACTGTGTGAGAAGTGTGTGTCATTCCCTCCCCCTTTTCCTTGGTAACAGAGTCCTGCACTTTAAAAAATTGTTCTTTTCCTAAGAATTTTAGTGTATTTGATGCACGGGATGCCATATGTTGCTGCAACCGGTATCTTGAACATTCATGTGAATAAGAATAACATATTCAGACTCACTAAGCAAGGTTAATTTACATTAAATCTCAGTCATTAATGAGTATGAAATTTAAAATTATATTAGTTGTAGCAGATGTCAGTTTAGCATACCGTCTACTAAATATTCAGCCCTTCTTTCCAGTTTAAAACAAATGGTTCTTTGGCGAATTGTTTTAAAGACAATTCTGTGTTAGTTTGAAATATACACATGAATTTCTCTAGCTCCTTGCTATAAAAGTTTCCTGGGAAAGATGCTACTGAAATGAATGCAGTGTGTGCTTTTGAAATTTACTTGTTTATTTGATAGGCAGGGAAATAGAGCAGGAGGGACAAATAGAGGGCTCCTGTCTGCTGGCTCACTCCCCAGAAGCCCCTGACAGCCAGGCCTGGGCAAGGTTCAAAAGCCAGCCGCTCAGTTCAGGTCACCCACGTGGGTGGCACGAACTCAAGTTACTTGAGCCATCACTGCTGCCTCGCAAGATCTGATTAGTGGGACCTGGAGTCAGGAGCCAGAGCTGGGTGTTGGTCCAGGTGTTCTGACGTGGGATACAGGCGTCTTAACCAGTCTTCACCAGGCTGAATGCCCATCCCCAGTGGGTGCTTTTTAGCCGAAGATACTGTTTCCTATTTGGGACATACTGGTGATGCATACTAGCGGTTCCCATTTCACTCTTCAGTTTTCCTGACATGTTAGCAGCCAGAATCCTAAGCTTCCCTTGTGCAGTTTTGTTTCAGATAAGTCGACATGACTGGTAAAGAATAAGTCTTTTCATGTCCAGTATGGAATTTTTGTGAGTGGATTTTTCTGAGTTCCCACTGGCTGTGCCACTGGTGCGTGGCATTAAACGTTTACACCTGCTGCTTCCAGGCACTCTGCTACTATTTCCCCTTCTAAAAAAGTTAACATGTGTGCTTATGTAGAGGTATGAAAGAGCATGACATCCAGTCACTGTAGAGGAGGTATAGTTACAGGAATTGACAGTGGAGCAAGAAGTGAACTCTACTGCTTATTAACTATACTTTTCTCATCAGTGAAACTGACTAAATAGCACTTACAGGAATGTTATAAGGTGACCATCATCATTAAAAATTACAACACGAGGGGCTGGTGCTGTGGCTTAGCAGGTTAAACCGCCGCCTGGGATGCCAGCATCCCATATGGGTGCCTTTTTGTGTCTTGGCTGCTCCACTTCTGATCCTGCTCCCTGCTGATGGCCTGGGAAAGCAGCTGAAGGTGGCCCCAGTGCCTGGGCCCCTGCACCCACGTCATAAACCCGGGAGAAGCTCCCAGCTTCTGGCTTTGACCTGGCCCAGCCCTGGCCATTGCAGCCATTTGGGGAGTGAACCAGCAGATAGAAGACTTCTTCCCCTCTGTCTCTCTCTCTCCTCCTTTGTCTCTCTAACTCTCTGAATTTCAAATATAGTAAAATGAATCTTTAGAAAAAAACTTTATTACTGTAGACTAGTGTGTTATGCATTTTCTCTAAGTAGTATTACATTTAGTCTAACTTGAATTTCATACACAAAGTAAATGACAGAAAAGAGATTGCTAAAACTCAGATATTTAGTACAAGACATTCTAGATCTTGAAAATTGTTTAGTTTTTTTAAAGTCAATAGTCTTTAGAGACTGTAATCACTATACTTGGAATTTTTAGAATTATGTGCTTCAAGAGTGGGTGTTTGGCATGACAGTTAAGATGCTGCTTAGGAACCTGCATCCCATATCAGAGTGCCTGTTTCACATCCCATTTCTACTTCTAAGTGTTTTTTATTTATTATTATTATTATATTTATTTTCTTTATTTGAAAGAGCTCCAGAGGAGAGGCAGAGAGAGAGAGATGAGACCTTCCATTTGCTGATTCACTCCCCAGATGTCCACAACGGCCTGAGCTAGGCTGATCTGAAGCCAGGAGCCAGGAGCTCATTCTGGGTCTTTCACATGGGTACAGGGGCCCAAGTACTTGGGCTGTCTTCAGCTGCTTTCCCAGGCACATTAGCTAGGAGCTAGATCAGAAGTAGGGCAGCCAGGACTCAAATCAGCATCCATATAGGATGCCAGAGCCCCAGGTGACACCTCTACCAGCTACACCACAGTGCCATCCCCCGTTGCTACTTTTGATACAGCTTCTTCCTAATGTGTACCCTAGGAGGCATCAGGTGATGGTTCAGGTTCTTGGTTTCCTGCCTCTCACATGTAGGAGACCTGGACTGGGTTCTGGGCTCCTGTCTTTGGCCTGGCCCAGTCCCAGCTTTTCCTGATTTTTGAGGAGTGAACCAGCAGATGGAAGATTCTTTGTTGGTCTGGTTTTGTCTCTCTGCCTTTAAAATAAATGAAAATTAAAAAAAAAAAATTTAAACTATGTGCTTCAGATATGTTCACAGCTGATTGATATGGTGAAAATTAGGTTTGGGGCCGGCATGGATGGCATGGTGGCAGGGTACGTCACTACCTGCTATGCCAGCATCTCACATGGGTGATGGTTCATGTCCTATCGCACCACTTCATATGCAGCTCCCTGCTAATGCGCCTGGAAAAGCAGTGGAGGATAGTCCAAGTGCTTGGGCGCCTGCACCCTTCGGGAAGACTCAGATGAACATTAACTTGAGACTTTTTTCAGCATAGGGACCTTCCTAGCTGAAAGGAATCTTTTTATGTCTAAAACCTACAGATATCTATCAGGAGTCAAGGGGGAGCCATTTAAAAATATTTATTTATCTATTATTTATTTAAAGGCAAATCAACAGAGAGGGAAAGAGCTTTTTGATTTTTAAAATTTTTGACTAACATGTAAAATGTGTACATTTTTATGGGGTACAGTATTTCCACTCTTATAAAAAGCATTGACAGGTAATTAGCATTTTTGAATACAAGAAGTCTGTGTGGGAGTATATGTAATATTTCTCCTCTTTTCCTTTTTGTGTCTGGAGACTGCCAGTTCTTCATACAGTATATCATACGTTACTGAGAACCAGCTGCCCTACTGAACTGTGAAGCATTAAACTTACTGCTTCTGCTAACTGGGCATGGGCGCTCCTTGTCCAGCCTTCCTCTGTCTGCTCTCCTCTGTCCTGCCCAGCCTCTAGTAATCACAGCTCTGTGCTCAGGTCACATGCCATATTCATTGTTCTGTGCCTGGTTTATTTCACTAACACAGTGACCTCTGGTTCCATCCATTTTACTGCAGCTCACTCTTGCTCTAGGGGCCAGTGTTGTGGCATAGTGGGTAAAGCTGCTGCCTGCAGTGCTGGCATCCCATATGGGTGCTGATTCGAGTCCCGGCTGCTCCACTTCCCATTCAGCTCTCTGCTATGGCCTGGGAAAGCAGTGGAAGATGGCCCAAGTATTTGGGCCCCTGCACCCACATGGGAGACCCGGTGGAAGCTCCTGGCTCCTGGCTTTGCAGCTCTGGTCATTGCAGCCACTTGGGGAGTGAATCAGTAGATGGAAGACCTCTCTTTCTCTGCCTCTGTAACTCTGTCTTTCAAATAAATAAATACTTTTTTTTTTTTTTTAATTTCTTTATTTGGAAGAGTTACAGAGAAAGAAGGAGAGACAGAGAGATCTTCATGTGCTGGTCCTCTCCCCAAATGGCCACAACAGCCAGGGCTGGGCTGGGCTGAAACCAGCAGCCAGGAGTGTCTTCCGAGGCTCCCACGTGGGTAGCAGGGGCCCAAGCACTTGGGCCATCTTCCACTGCTTTCCCAGGCACATTGGCAGGGAGCTGGATCGGATTTGGAGCAGCCGGATCTCAAACCACTGCCCATTTGGGGTGCTGGTGCTGTGGTCCATGACTTTAACCTGCTGCGTCACAGCGCCAGCCCCTCCCAGTTTTTTTTATGACTGAAACTTCTGGCGTGGTACTTACCCAGTGTCACTCAGTTTGGGTTTGTCTGTTGTTTTTTTGTGTGTGTGTGATTAGACTGGGCTGTTGGTGTTTTGGGGAGAATACCACAGAGGTGAAATGTCCATCATCCAGCACATCACACCAGGAAGATGTGATGGTAACATGACCGGTGACTTGGTCAGTGATGTCTCTCTGGTTTCTCTACAGAGAAGTTACTGTCTGTTCTTTCCTTACTCTGTTGTCGGAAGCAGGTAACCTAAGTCCAGACCACACTCAAGGAGAGGAGCACACTCCACCTCCGTGGACAGGGTCTATTTGCAGGTATTATTTGGAATTATTATTTTTCCCCCTATATATATATATATAGGGGGAAAATATATATATTTTTTGCCAGGCAGAGTTAGAGAGTGAGAGAGAGACAGAGAGAGGGTTATAGACAGTGAGAGAGAGACAGAGAGAAAGGTCTTCCTTCCGTTGGTTTACTCCCCTAATGGCTGCTACAGCCGGCTCTGTGCCGATCCAAAGCCAGGAGCCGGGTACTAACTCCCGGTCTCCCATGCGGATGCAGGGACCCAAGCACTTGGGCCATCCTCACTGCCTTCCTGGGCCACAGCAGAGAGCTGGACTGGAAGAGGAGCAACCGGGATTAGTACCCGGTGCCCCAACCGGGGCTAGAACCCGGGGTGCTGACGCCGTAGGCAGAAGATTAGCCAAGGGAGCCACAGTGCAGGCCCCAGTATATATATTTTGAAAGAAAGCAATCTTCTGTTCTCCTGGTTCACTCCCCAAATGCCTGCAACAGCCAGCATTGAAGGCAGGAACCCAGCACTCATTCTAGGCCTCTGTTCAAGTACTTGAGCCCACACCTGCTGCCTCCCAGGTGTGCGTTAGCGGTAAGCTGGAATTGAAAGCAGAGCTGGGATTTGGACCCAGGCTCTCTGTTATGCGATGTGCACATCCAATCCTAAGTCTTAATACTGTCCCCCTGTGCCTGTGCCTGCCCCTTAAAATTCTGCAGGGAAGATTTGTCCCTCTCCTTTATTTACTTACCTATTCATTAAAAAAACAAAAGTTTATTTGAAAGGCAAAGTGAGAGATAAAGGTAGAGAAAGAGAGATCTTTCATCCATTTATTCGTTCCCCAGAAGGCTGCAGCAGCTGGGCTGGGCCAGACTGAAGCCAGGAGCCAGGAACTCCATCTGGGTCTTCCACTTTGGTGTCAGGGGCCCAAGTACCTGGGCCATCTTCCGCCGCCTTCCCAAGTATATTACCAGGAAGCTGGATCAGAAGTGGAGTAGCAGGACTTGAACTGACACACCTATATGGATGGGACGCTAGCATCACAAGTGCAGTTTAACCTGCTGTACCACAGCGTTGGCTCCTCTTTGTCCTCTAGTATGTAGAATGAACGAACAATTTCTCCTCCCAAATTAATTCCTTTAGTTAAGAAATAATAAACAGATTCTTCGGTAAAGAATACAGTCGACCTTTATGGTTACATAAAAGAACAATAACCTGATATTACAATGAACAAAGGTTCACAAGTTTTGTGAACTTTCAAACCCAGCTTTCCCAGTATGCTTGCTTAATAGCTGTGAAAACATGGGAAAGTTAGTGTCTTTGAGCTTCAATTTGTTCAGTAAAATGATCATAATACCTGTTTCTCATTGTTAAATGATAAGGATTTTAAGATGGGCTGTAACGGTTGGACGTTTGGCACAGTGGTTAAATTGCTGCTTGGGACACCGCGTACCATTGCAGAGTGCCTTGTTTGAGTTCCTGCTGCTCTGCGTCCGATTCAGCTGCCTGCTAATGTGAAGTAGGCACCAGCTGATGTCTCAAGTTCTTGGTCCTTGCCACCTCTGAGGAAGACCTGGTTTGAGTTTCAGGCTCCTCTTTAACCTGGCCCAACCCTGGCTGTTGCAGGCATTTGGGGAGAAAATCAGCAGATGGAGGATCTTACTCTGTCTCTGTCTTTCTGACTTTCAAATGAAATGAAAATAAATTTTAAAACTTTTTTTAAGTTAAAAAAAAAAAAAACGTGTTTTAAGTTTTTAGCACATAGCCTACCACTCATTGAATGCGTCATGTTTACTTTCTTCTCTGAGGATTAATTATACTTAAAAAAAAAAAAAAAAAGATTTGTTTTATTTGAAAGAGTGACATAGAGAAAGTGAGAGAGGGGCCAGGCTGAAGCCAGGAGCCCGAAACTCCATCTGGGTCTCCCACGTGAGTGCCAGGGGCCCAAGCACTTGGGCCGTCTCCTGCAGCTTCCCCGGGTGCATTAGCGGGGAGCTGGATGGGAAGTGGTGCTCTGATGTGGGATGCCGATGTTAACCTCCCCACACTTGGGGCCCTTGCTGTATTCTTACTGTCTTAATCATCGCAGCTGGTTCTTTATGGTGCAGTGAGCAATATTACGTTCTAGCTGTGGGGATTAAGATTTTCTGACCCACAGCTGATACATCGTTTCAGAAGAAAATTAGTCATTTATCCAACATATACTTCAAATGTGCTGTTACTCTCCGATATTAAAAATGTAACAGTAAATGGTGCTTATCCTGTCAGGTCTTTGAATTATAATGAACATTCATGCCTGAAAATAGAAATACATCTACTTCTAAGGATACTGCTCATTTTTTATTTCATACAAAAGTAATGTGCTGAAGACTTTCAGTACCATACCTTTTGTAATCAGTAGTTTCTCAATAGGTATAATAAATTTTTTGTACCTGTTTTAAAAAAATCCTACTTCTTCTCCTATGGGATTATTTAAGCTGGGCTCTCCTTGGAATTTCATATTCAGGCTGAGCCAGTTGAGACGTAAGTAATGCTAAGTGGCTGCTCCCTGCAATTACGATGTCCTTTGTATAAAAGGAAGAACATTCTATTGGGTTTATTTTAACAGGAGATAAAATGAAATAAACCTTGATTGGGAAAGAAATAATTTAATTATTACTAAAGTAAAAACTACAAGAGGGGTTCAGACTGAGACGTAGTGATTTTGTTCCAAGCAGTGAACCAGTTAGGACTGATGGTTGATGGGAGATGAGGCAGCGTTTCTCACCCTGCTGTGGTGCTGCAGGCTGGCAGCTGATCGGGAAGTGGAGGTTTGACCTCACTTGTAGTCCCCCCCACCCCCACCCCCGGGTGTGCACGGTGGTGTCTTTCTGAGCGTCTTCCAGCAAGTGCACCGCATTCAGACAGGAGACTTCTGTGTCCCTTTACGTTGTGGCCCAGGGCCAGGGCACTGCTGGGGTTCAGCTGACTGTCCACGTGAACCAGGTGGCTGGCTTTCTGATGGTAATGATTGTTACGAAGGTAGTGAAGGTAGACACACCTGTGGATATTGGTTATGGTTGCCTGCTCCATCCTCTGACTCAAGGGCAAGCAGTTTATTTTTAATGAAGAAAAATTCTTTTTAGCCAAGCAGACAGTCTCGGTTTTAGACTGTGCTAACCTTTCTCTTAATCTGATCTCTCCTTCACATCTCACTTCAGTGACAGGAAGGCTAAGGGCTCGGGGCTTCACCTGTATGTGACTGGAAAGGCAGTTTCCTTCCTCTGAGCCTTCCTGGTTTTTTGTTTGTTTGTTTTTAAAGATTTATTTTATTTATTTGAAAGGCAGAGTTAGAGAGAGAAAGAGAGATCTTCCACCTGTTGGCTCACTCCCCAGATGACTGCAATGGCCAGCGCTGAGCCAGGCCAAAACCATGAACTTTATCTGGGTCTCGCACATGGGTGCAGGGGCCCAAGGACTGGGGACCATCTTCTTTCCCAGGCACCTCAGCAGGGAGCTGCATCGGAAGTGGAGCAGCCACTCCAACGCCCATTTGGAGTGGTGGCATTGCAGTTGGTGGCTTGACCTGTTGTGCCACAATGTCAGCCCCTAACTAATCATTCTTTTATGCATTTAACAGAAACTGAAAAAAAATGTTTAATCTTATTTTTCTCTTCATATGTTTTTGTTAGGTTGAACCATATGAAATTATCAATATAATTTTAATCTATGGAAGTAGGTTTAACATAATACTTCTAAGGAGCCTGTAGCCCAAATGGGGGAATTGGAGATTTGAATGGATGAGTAGCCTGTGTGTGAGAGGGTTTCTGCCTTGGGTAGCCAGGTACCATTGACTAAAGTGGAGAAAATCGGGAAGTATAAGTTTTTGTTTGTTTGTTTGTTTGTTTGTTTTTTTACAGGCAGAGTTAAGACAGTGAGAGAGAGAGAGACAGAGAGAAAGGTCTTCCTTCCGTTGGTTCACTCCCCAAATGGCCGCTACGGCCGGCACGCTGCGCTGATCCGAAGCTAAGAGCCAGGTGCTTCCTCCTGGTCTCCCAGGCGGGTGCAGGGCCCAAGCACTTGGGCCATCCTCCACTGCACTCCCGGGGCAGAGCAGAGAGCTGGACTGGAGGAGGAGCAACCGGGACAGAACCAGCGCCCCAACCGGGACTAGAACCCGGGGCGCTGGCACCTCAGGCGGAGGATTAGCCTAGTGAGCCGTGGTGCCAGCCTTTGTTTTTGTTTTTTAAGGGGAAGGTTCTGGGGAGAGGGGGACATAAAATGATCAGTTTTATTTTGGATAGAGGAGAGTGGCCAGCAGACAGGTGGAACTGTGAATTTGTAGACACAGAGATGGGATCATTGACTGATGGATGTCACTTGAGAACATGAACATGATTGAGGTCAGCTGTAAGAGTGTGGTGGGAGGGAAGGAGAGACCCTGGGTGGGCATTAGGCACAGCCGTTTAGCCACCACCTGGGACACCTGCAGCCACAACAGGAGTACTTGGGTTTGAGTTCAGCTCCACTCTGTTTTCCAGCTTCCTGCTGATGCACACCCTGGGAGGCAGCAGGTGATGGCTGAAGAAGCTGAGTCCCTGCCACTGGCATGGGCGGTCTGGATTGAGTTCCTGGGTCCTGACTTCAGCCTAACCTGGCCCAGTCCCCACTATTTTGGGCATTTATGGAGTAAACAAATAGAAAAGAGATGTCTGTCTCTCTGTGTTTGAAATGGAATAAAATTTTGCTCAGCCCTAAATGTTGCAGGCATGTCGCTCCCCCTCTTCGTGGAGGAACGACACAGAACCCTGCGCTGTTCTCTTGTCTGCTCGGCCCTCCCCGGGTTTGCTGCTGGTTCTTCCCGGGTTGGCTACTGTCCCTTCCACCTCCGTGGAAGGGCGGGCCCCCCTGCCACTTTCCCCACTTCCGCGGGGGAGCGGCACACCGCCGGCCGGCTCTCTCAGGGGCTGCTCAGGTGTTCCTTCAGATAGATGTTCCTGGTGCATGTTGTCTCTCTCCTCCTTTATAGTCCTCTTCCACCAATCCCAACTCTGCTACCCACACGCCGAGTACGCTGCTCTCCTGCAATCAGGAGCAGGTCCTGCTGTTTATTGGTTGAACTGGAGGCAGCTGTGTAGAAGCTGTTTCCTCCTCTCCCAGCACCATATTGTGGGAGAGCAGATGCATAGAATAAGTCTTAATTCGAGTAACAGTCTAGTCTGAGTTGCTCCCCACACAGGCATTTGGAAAATGAATCAGCAAATGAGAGATCTCAATCTCTGTCTTTTGGCCTTTCAAATAATTAATAGATAAGTAGAATTTGAAGACTATAAAATGAATCGATAGAAGGCTATATTTCAAGCAGGACTCACTTGCATAATAATGTATGAAAACACAGGTTGAGGATTTTCATAGTTCCTCTTAAGAAATTAAGCTGTCTTACTATTTGTGGACAAATATAAATTCTGTGGTTTGAAAGGATTGTGAGATACACCTAATTTATCTCTGATATCTCTCTTCCTCCTTTTTCTTCTTTTTGAAGTGTTCCTATGTTGGTTTTGTTTTTTGAAGGACATTGCATATAAACAGAGTGCCATGTGGCCAGCCTTTGGTTGTGGTAGTCACTTAGTTCTGAAGTGTTAGTTTGCTATAAGGATCCATCTGGGACACACTCCGCCTGCCTCCCCACCCAGGCCCCAGAACTGAAGCTTTGCAGGAGAGTGTTCCGCTGGGAGCTGGGAGCCAGGCTGTCCAGCCAGCACACAGGGAAGAGGGCAGTGCTGCTCTCCTGCTTGGGCGCAGCAGTCCTGTAAGTCACTGGTGGCTTAAAAGCCACATCAGGCTTTTGAGGTTTGGCATCAGTCAGACCTCTCGTATGCAGAGATCAGTATGGAGTAGTAGTGAAGACTTGTTTCTTTTGTGGTTATTCAAAATGTTTATTTTCAGCTGCTTTAAAGGCAGAGAGAAGAGAGAGAATCTTCCATCCACTGGTTCACTCCCCAGATGCCAACAACAGCCATGCTGGGCCAGTTCAAAGTCAGAAGCCAGGAGCTGCATACAGGTCTCCCATGTCAGTAGCAGGGACCCATGCACCTGAACCATCATCTGCTGCCTCTCAGGATGCATTATTATCTCTCTCTCTTTTTTTTTTAAAAAAAAGATTGATTTATTTATTTGAAAGTCAGAGTTACACACAGAGAGAGAAAGAGAGGCAGAGAGAGAGAGAAAGGTCTTCCATCTGCTAGTTCACTTCCCAATTGGCCACAACGGCAGGAGCTGCGCTGATCCGAAGCCAGGAGCTTCCTCCAGCCAGGTCTCCCACGTGGGTGCAGGGGCCCAAGGACTTGGGCCATCTTCTGCTTTCCCAGGCCATGGCAGAGAGCTGGATGGCAAGTGGAGCAGCCGGGACTTGAACTGGCGCCCATATGGGATGCCGGCGCTGCAGGCAGCAGCTTTACCTGCTGTGCCACAGTGGCGGAGCTGCATTATTATCTCGGAATGCAATCCGGAATCTGGACTGGAAGCAGAAGTGCTAGGAATTGAACCAGTCACTGGGCCTCCGAGGTTGTGGCTTAGCCTGCCACCAGTGTCTGCCCCTAGACCTGTTTCTTTTATAGTGGCATGTGCATACTTGACCTAGTGCAGGAGAACAGGCAGTTGTTTCATCTGGGATTTGAGAGGTGTCTTCCTTCCAGTATAGGCAGCACATTTTAAGCTAAATACACATTTTAGGATATATTTGAATAGCTTGTGGCAAAAGATTATTTTAAATGTTTTCTTCACAAATACATTTGTTTCACTATTTCCTTCGTGTGCTTTAAGATACTGTTAGAGAGAGGGCCTTTATTAATGTCCATGGCAGAAGGCCCTGCAGACACACAGACACGCGCCATGTCCTTCTGGGTCTGTTTTGTTTTCTCCTACAGCCGTTCAGCTTTTGATATGAAAGTCGAGTCAATTATGTATTCATTTATTCAACAGCCATTTATTAATAACAAGAAAGAGGTAATAAGTTTAACGGAATAGGGATTTCCAAAAATTGCACGGAGTGAAAAGAACAAATTGCAAAATGATACATATCAATGTGATGACATTTTATAAATGCTTAATCTCACAGGAGTAAAGTTTTGGTTGTAATGTTTACTTCTTTAAATTAAAAAACTGAAGCAAATGTGGTAAAATGTTAGCATCTGTCAAATCTGGGTGGTACATATTTGGGTGTCTGCATACAGTCTTCCACACCTCTTTGTACATTTAAAGTGTTTCATAGTTAAATATTTTTAATTTTTGGAAGTACCACTTTTAGACTTATTCGGTTCTTTCAGAGGGATTTTCTGTGTAGGGCTTACAGGTTAATGCAGTGATATCAAAAGGAAATAGAAACTGGCTTGCAGTGTTACTCAGTGACCAAGTTGGGAAAATTTGAACATCAAAAAGAACAAAGTGGCCGGCGCCGTGGCTCAATAGGCTAATCCTCCGCCTTGCGGCGCCAGCACACCAGATTCTAGTCCCGGTCGGGGCGCCGGATTCTGTCCCAGTTGCCCCTCTTCCAGGCCAGCTCTCTGCTATGGCCCGGGAGTGCAGTGGAGGATGGCCCAAGTGCTTGGGTCCTGCACCCCATGGGAGACCAGGAGAAGCACCTGGCTCCTGGCTTCGAATCAGCGCAGTGGGCAGCGCACCGGCCGCGGCGGCCATTGGAGGGTGAACCAACGGCAAAAGGAAGACCTTTCTCTCTGTCTCTCTCTCTCTCTCTGTCCACTCTGCCTGTCAAAAAAAAAAAAAAAAAAAAAAAAAAAAAAAAAAAGTGATGGATTATAACACAGTTTTTTTTAAAATACTTTATTGTTTTTTTGAAATAACATTTTAAACTTATGTTACAGTCAAAGGCTTGTTGGCTCCATTAAATAAAGAGTTCAACAAACAAAAAGTATAAAGAACATTAGTCCGGCAGGGAAATAGGCACCATAACACTACTTTTTTTTTAATTTTTAAAGATTTGTGTTTTTGAGAGTTGAGTTACAGACAGTGAGAGTGAGAGACACAGAGAAAGGTCTTCATCAGCTGGTTCATTCCCCAAATGGCTTCAATGGCCAGAGCTGAGCTGATCCGAAGCCAGAGGCCAGGAGCCAGGAGCCAGGAGCCAGGAACCTCTTCTAGGTCTCCCACGCTGGTACAGGGGCCCAAGCATTTGATTCATCTTCTACTGGTTTTCCAGATTATATCAGAGAGCTGGATTGCAAGAGGAGCAGCCAAGATTAGAACTGGTGCCCGTATGGGACGCTGACGCCGCAGGTGGAGGTTTAACCTGCTGTGCCACAGAAATGGCCCCCATTACACAGTTTTTAAAAATCTTGATTCCTTAATGATATCCAAAGAAAGAAAAGACTTTTTTTTAAATACAAGAATAGAGTGTGGCTAAATAGACATTTCTTAAAAGAAGAAATAAATTTAAAGAAAATTTTTAAAAGGAAACTTCTGATTTCTAAAAAAAGAATATGTTCAAAATCACTAATCATCTGGGAAAAGCAAATCAAAACCCAGATGAAATATCATTTCACTGCAGTTAGAATGGTTACTATCAAAAAGCCAAAACATGGGGCCAGCACTGTGGCATAGTGGGTAAAGCTGCCGCCTGCAGTGCTGGCATCCCATATGGGTGCTGGTTCGAGTCCCCGCTGCTCCACTTCCAATCCAGCTCTCTGCTGTGGCCTGGAAAAGCAGTAGAAGATGGCCCAAGTCCTTGGGCTCCTGCACCCACGTGGGAGACCCAGAAGAAGCTCCTGGCTCCTGGCTTCAGATCATTCCAGCTCTGAACATTGCAGCCATTTGGGGAGTGAACCAGCGGATGGAAGACTTCCTCTCTCTCTCTCTCTCTCTCTTCTCTGCCTTTCAAATAAATAAATAAATCTTTAAAAAAAGAAAACGTGATTTCACTGGTGAAAAGCACAATAGAAAAACTTGTGATGATGTCACTAGGGACGCGTATTTCCCTGGCATTGAATCCACCATGAAGACGCAGTCCCTGAAGCCAGAATACCTAGGTTCAAGTCCCAGCTCGACCATCTGCAAGCAGCTCCTGCCTTAGAAGCACATCTCCAGGATTCTGTACTGAAAACCTTCATGTTTTCAGTTTCCTGTTGTCTTAGTAACAAATTGCCACCAGTTTAGTAGCTTGAAACTGCAGGCGTTTGTTATCTTACAGTTATGGAGGTCAGAACGTCCAATATGACCGTCCAATATGGGCTCAGTTTAAGGTATCCCCAGGGCTGCTTGGCCATTTGGAGGCTCTGAAGGGGGTTGCCTTTCCTTTCCCAGTTTCTGAAGGCCACCTGGATTTCTTGGTTTATGACTCTCATCTTGAAAATTAGCAGCACTGTGGCTCCCTGTGCCTACCTTTCACAGTAACATCTCCCTCTGTCCCTCTTCTGCCTCCCTCTTCTACTTTTAAAAACATTTGTGATTACAGTGGACCTACCCAGATAATCTGGAGGATAATCCCCCTATTTTAAGGTCAGCCTTAAATAAGGCTGATTAGCAACCTTAATTCCATCTGCAACCTCAATTCCCCCTTGCCACGTGACTTGCCATATTCACAGGTTCCAGGGATTAAGGCATGGGCATCTTTGGGGAAGTATTTTTTGGCCTACACATCCATGATTAAATTCTAAAGCTGTATAAGGCAGCTGGGGCCCAGATCTGGGAGGCGATTCTGAGTCCTTGTCAGTGCCTGTGGTTAGTACCAGGGCCTGGGTTTGAGCTAAAAGGAAGCACTAAATGGTATATGTACAAAGGTACCTCAGGAAGTACATGGAAAATGGAATTAAAGGGTAGATTTCTTGTGGTGCAAAAAAATTGTTAAATCCATGCATACAGGGTCCAGTGGGGAGAAGAAAACTGCATGGATTTCAA
This sequence comes from Oryctolagus cuniculus, assembly GCF_964237555.1. NCBI lineage: Eukaryota > Metazoa > Chordata > Mammalia > Lagomorpha > Leporidae > Oryctolagus > Oryctolagus cuniculus. The sequence goes on from NC_091451.1 coordinate 6,816,476, forward strand.
AACTTTTTGCAGAAAAATAAATTTATCTTTTAGTTACATTTTCTATAAACTTTTAAAGGTACTCATATATGTTATCTAATTCTCGTACTAGCATAGAATATATATGGTAAATTCAACATTAAAAAGTGGCTGAATTAGAAGACAAGTGAATTTTAGTTACAGCGTGGTAGGGAAATTACTAAAATACTAAGTTTTATTTCTGTTCTTTTGTGCTAGCCCTCAAAGGAAATTAAGTTTATTTTTTAGTTTACTTGTAAGGCAGGGCGGCACAGAGAAAGAGATGTTCCATTCACTGGTTTCATTCCCTAAAGGGCTGCGACAGGCAGCCAGACAAGCTGGGAGTCCTGAACTTCCTCCAGGCCTCTCACCTGGCTGGCGGTAACCAGCTACTTGAGCCATCACCTGCTGCCTCCCCAGGACCGCGTTAATAGGAGGCTGTATCAAAAGCAGAGTAGCCTGGACTTGAACCAGGGTCTCTGATATATGAGTAGGGGCTGTCCCAGGTGGTGGCTTAACCCGCTACGCCACCATACCCACCCCCAAAGAAAGTAAATCATGATTGAATTGCAGTTTTGGTGAAGGAGGCATAAGTTTAATTAAAATGTTTGTATTTTTATTAGAGTTTTGTTGCCCTGGGATGCTCCTGCTGATATGGAGAAGATTGAGGAGCATCTTGCCAATCTACGCATTGTTAAACGTTCCTCAGAAACTGAAGAGCCCACCTACCTGCTTGGCGTGGACACGTCGAAGACCGTCCATGCAGAAGAGGGAAGCTTGGTTGCTGTTTTGTGTTCCAGTGGATCAATCAGAATATATGACAAAGAAAGGTTAAATGTTCTACGAGAATTTAGTGGCTATCCCGGACTTCTTAATGGAGTCAAATTTGCAAATTCCTGTAATAGTGTGTATTCATCATGTACTGATGGCACTGTAAAGTGTTGGGATGCTCGCCTAGCCAGTGAGAAACCAGTTCAACTGTTCAAGGGTTACCCTTCCAATGTTTTCATCAGTTTTGACGTCAGCTGCGATGATCATGTCATTTGTGCTGGCACAGAGAAAGTCGATGATGATGCTTTGTTGGTCTTTTGGGATGCGAGGATTAATCCTCAAGACTTGTCTACCACTAAAGACCCACTGGGTGCATATTCAGAGACACACAGTGACGACATCACTCAGGTCTGCTTCCACCCCAGCAACCCCCACCTAGTAGTCTCAGGTTCGACTGATGGCCTGGTAAATGTATTTGATATCAGCGTTGATAATGAAGAGGATGCCCTGGTCGCAACCTGCAACTCAGTTTCATCAGTAAGCTCTATTGGTTGGTCGGGGAGAGACTACAAACAGATTTACTGCATGACACACGATGAAGGGTTTTGCTGGTGGGACCTTAATCATTTGGAGACTGATGAACCCATTACACGTTTGAGCATCCAGGATGTCAGAGAGAACATTGACATCAAAGAAGGTAGCTTGGACTACTTGATTGGTGGCTTCTATCATGAAAAGATGGACAGATTGTTTGTTGTCGGAGGAACGAACACAGGCAGGATTCACTTGATGAGCTGCACCACGTCAGGACTGACGCATGTGTCCACTCTACAGGGAGGGCATGCGGCCACAGTCCGATCTTTTTGCTGGAGTGTGCATGATGACTCCTTGCTGACTGGGGGAGAAGATGCACAGTTGTTACTCTGGAAACCTGCAGCTGTAGAGAAGACCCTTGCGAAGAAAGACAGCCTGAAAATCGCGTCTTCTGTGCACCAGCGAGTGCGCGTTCACAGTAGCGATTCTTACAAGAGAAGGAAAAAGCAGTGACATTGAGAGTTCACGTGGTAGGTCTCGTAGTGTCAAGTAATTCTTTTGGCTTACTTCCTCTAGAAGACCTGTTAAGGCTTATCTGTAAAAATAAGCCAGTTACCAAACAGTCCTGGACACATGTTAAGAATGGTTTAATTCAGGTGTTCACCTATTCTAAAAATATTTTAAAGCCACCAGTTGAGTAAAAAAAATCAGGTTAAATGAAATGACATTCTTCATTTTTAAAACCATCAATTGAGTTAGTAAATGTTAAAAAAGACATAACTCCGACGAGGATATTTCAGAAGCAGGTAGCTAGTGAAAATAAAACAGATAGTTTGGGCATTTTTTAAGCTCATTTTTTTACATTTTAAATTACTGTCATTGCTTATAAAACCAAATGTTAATTTGAACAACTTCTAATTGCTTAATACATGTAATATATTATGTTGGAGTATTTAAATGTAAATATTCTAATGAATTTAAATAGCCTTAATCTTTTAAAGAAAATGGTAGACATCTAAAATGAGAAAAATATAGTTGATAAAATGTTTTCATCTTTACTTTGATCAGTAAGTGTTTTGCTGATGAAAAGGAAATTATCTTATAAAATTCATTTTGAGACAAAAAATAAAAGGCAATAATAAATATACTAGCAAAAGATTATTTTTGTTACAAAATATTCTTTTAATAATTTGTGATAAAATTTTCTTCCATAATTTTAAACTTGAACTTGTTTATTGCTGATTTTTTCATCCTTCAAAAAATATCTGTAAAGAATCTTAATAAAAGAGTTGATCTCTTTAAAGTTTGATATCTTTTCTTACTGTTGAAGATAAAAAAATATTTTTGTAGATATTAGAAATATTGTTGTAACACCATAAATGTTTCTTTAGAATCTCTTACATTTTTCTTTAAATGTTAAGCAATGAATTATCCTTGAGACTGATCTAGAGGGAAAAATTTATTTTTCTGCTTGACATTTAGACTATGGCAAAGCTTAACTCAGATGGTATAGTAGGTAACTCACTCTTTAACATATTCAAAATACATAATTCCTCTTTGAAGAAATTCAACTATTTTTGCCATTATCCAAAACATAAACCTGAGGATAATTCTGGACTTTGCTCCTCTCTTTTCTCTTACCCAGTCGTTCCTGAGCCCTGTGCATTCCACCTCCTCAGCTCCGCCAGCTGCTCTGCCTTGGCCCCACTGCTGCCTTAGAGCAGACTCATCATCTCTCATCTTGTTGGGAGACTTGGGCTCTTGTCCACTTCCACCCTTCTTTCCTGCTGCTTCTGGGCTGAACGTTGGAAACACAGGTCTGAGGATGCCTCTGACTGCTTAAAGCTCTTGGCATATTTGCATGTTTTGTGGAGCACTGTATTAACATTAAAAAACCATGTTTTTCTTTAAAAAAAAAAAAGGATTTCTTTATTTGAAAGGCAGTTGAGAGAGAGAGAGAGACATCTTCAGTCTGCTGGTTCACTCCCCAAATGGCCGCAACAACTAGGGCTGGGCCAGGCCAGAGCCAGGAGCCAGGAGCCAGGAGCTTCTTCCAGGTCAAGCACTTGGGCCATCTTCTGCTTCTTTTCTCAGGCCATTAGCAGGGAGCTGGATCGGAAGTCCCGCTGCCAGGACTGGAACCAGCACCCATAAAGGATGCTGGCACTGCAGGTGCAGGTTTAACTTGCTGTGCCACAGCACTGGCCCCCAAAATTATGCTTTTTGAGATTGTTAGGATGTGACACATGCTGAAAAAAACGAATTAAGAAGATTTCTCAAGAAATTGCGTTCATAGAACAATAGGAGATGAAATTGGAGTTATTGAGACAATAGAGCTTTTAAAAGTTGAAAATATTAAATAGTAAAAATGATTTAATATGGTTGGAAGTACCAGTGAGGTAATATCCCTAAGAGTAGGACTTGAATGAAACAGAGAAAAAAGACAAAAGCCACAGAAGATACAGGAAACTAAATAATAGACTAACAGTTTTAGAAAGTGAAAAAAGTCAGAAGAACAGTGGGGGAGTGGATTATTGAAAGTAATTAATAGAAAAGGCTATTCCATAGCTTCAACCTTGGATCACAAGGCCCTAGTGTCAAGTGTGATGAATGAAAAAGACCCACGCCTAGGCACAGGGGAGAGAACGGTCACTCGAACAAGACCAGTATGAGCCTTAGATTTCTTACCGAGTCTGGATGACCAGAGGTGGTGGATTAGTGCTTTCAGGCTCTGAGGACCCTTCCTGACCTTCCAAAATCACTCCCTCCAAACAGGAAGCTAATAGATTGCGACTAGTTTTTTGAGATAGCCCTCACCAAATGTACATTGCCTTGTTGCATTACTAACTAAACGCTCACTAGCTAAACCCAGGAAGTAAACAGATTTGGGTTTTAAGAAATACTTGCTTTTCCGATCTGTACTTATTAGTGTCCAGAAACTGTATTCAAGTGAGAAGGTAAAAACATTTGCAGACACGCAAGATCTCAATCTTGACTTTCCATACCACTGTTTTCAAAGGCTCCTGGAAGATGTGCTCCACAAAATTGAGGAGGTAAATCAAGGAAGACAAGAGATACCAGAAATAAGCACACCATCCCAGCTCGGTAGCAAGGTAGCAGCTTTGCCGAGCAACCATGGAATATTGAGTTCAAAACAAGACAGGATATCAGGAGGGAATTGTTCAGAGAAAAAGATAAACTGATAAGTTACCCAATTCATTTGGCCATAGATGAAACTAGCCAATTAAAAGAGACGTTCATACACAATTTTTTTAAGTTCACATAAAACTGTATTCACTTAGGGAGTTAAAAACATAAAAGGAACGGGGCTGGCATTGTGGCATAGTGGGTAAAGCAGCTACCTGCCACACCAGCATCCCAAATGGGTGCCAATTCGAGTCTTCGTTGCTCCATTTCTGATCCAGCTCCCTGTTAATGGCCTGGGAAAACAACAGAAGACAGCCCAAGTGCTTGGGCTTCTGCACCCACGTATGCGACCGGGAAGAAGCTCCTGGCTTCAGTCTGGCCCAGCCCCAGCTGTTATGGCCATTTGAGTGAGTGAACCAACAGATCGACAGTTCTCCCTCTCCTACTCTCCCTCTCTCTCTGTAATTATGCCTTTCAAATAAAAAAGAAAATCTTAAAAAAATAAAAACAGGCTGGCACTGTGGCTCACTAGGCTAATCCACCGCCTGTGGCGCCGGCACTCCAGGTTCTAGTCCCAGTTGGGGCGCCAGTCCTGTCCCGGTTGCTCCTCCTCCAGTCCAGCTCTCTGCTGTGGCCCGGGAGTGCAGTGGAGGATGGCCCAAGTGCTTGGGCCCTGCACCCGCATGGGAGACCAGGATAAGCACCTGGCTCCTGGCTTTTGATTAGCGCAGCGCGCTAGCCATAGTGGCCATTTGTGGGTGAACCAACGGAAGGATGACTTTTCTCTTTGTCTCTCTCTCACTGTCTAACTCTGCCTGTCAAAAATAAATAAAAATAAAAATAAAAACAAGGAAGATAAAAGGTACACTAACCCCTAGGATGGTAGAAAATATGTGCAAATCATATACAAACTTGATACAAGGAGCTTGTAAAGAATTCTAAAGACAACCCATTAAAATGATCAGAGGGTGTGAGCAGACATTTCTCCAAAGGCAATATACTGTTAGCCAGTAAGCACAAGAGAAGTTCTCAGTGTAATTCATCATCAGAGAAATGCAAAGCAAAACTACAGTGAGAGGCCGGCGCCGCAGCTCACTAGGCTAATCCAACGCCTGTGGCACTGGCACCCTGCGTTCCAGTCCCAGTTGGGGCACCGGATTCTGTCCCGGTTGCTCCTCCTCCAGTCCAGCTCTCTGCTGTGGCCTGGGAGTGCAGTGGAGGATGGCCCAAGTGCTTGGGCCCTGCACCCGCATGGGAGACCAGGAGAAGCACCTGGCTCCTGGCTTTGGATCAGCGTGGTACAGCGGCCATTTGGGGGGTGAACCAACAAAAAAGGAAGACCTTTCTCTCTGTCTCTCTCTCTCACTGTCTAACTCTGCCTGTCAAAAAAAACAAAACAAAACAAAACAAAACAAAAAAAACACAAAACTGCAGTGAGAGACTGCTTCATACCCACTAGGATGGCTGTTATCCACAAGGTGAGGGTTGACGGAGAGTTGGATAAATCAGCCTTCACAGCTGCTGATGGAAAAGTAAAATGGTGCTGCAGCTTTGGGGAACAGACTGGCAGTCCCCGTTAAACAGTTGTCATGAGACCCGGCAGTGCCACTCCTGTAACCATGAATGTTCATAGCAGCATTACCCGTCATAGCCCAGCGGTGGACGTGATCCAGCTGTTCACCAGTAGAAGAATGAATAAACAAAACGTGGTGTATCCATTTCGTGGAGTAGTCTTCAGCCATAGAATGGAATGTACTGCAGATACCTGCTGCAACGTGGAGGGCTCTTGGAAGCCTGCTGAGTGGAGGACCACATATTGTATGATCCCATTCCTATGAAACGGCCAGAAAGCCAAATCTGTAGGGAAAAAACATACTAGTGGCTGCCCAGGCTTGGGGGTACAGCTACAGTGTACAGGTTTTCTTGTGGCGGTGATAGAGGGGGTCTAAAATTGAGGGTTGTGCAGTTCTGAGTATACTAGGAAACACTGAATTGTGTACTTCAAGGGGATGATTTACATGATCTGTGAATTATATCAGAGCTGTTACCAAGCTAACAAAATGGACCGACAGAGCCAAGGTGGCCATATTAATAACTCACAAAATGAAATAAAAATGTAAGGTAATTTTGATTCCAAAACAGATAAGAAAAACTCCATTTTTCTTTTTTTTTCTTTTCTTTTCTTTTTTTTTTTTTTAATTTGAGAAGCAGAATTAGAGAGAGGGAGGGAGACAGATCTTCCATCCGCTGGTTCACTCTCCAAATGGCTACGATGGCCAGAGCTGGGCCGATCTGAAGTCAAGAGCTGGGAGTTTCTTCCAGGTCTCCCACATGGGTGCAGGGGCCCAAGTACGTGGGCCATTTTCCACTGCTTTCCTAGGTCATTAGCAGGGAGCTGAGTTGGAAGTGGAGCAGCTGGGACTCGAACTACAAGCAAAGGCTTAACCTACTACACCATTGCACTGGCTCTTCCATTTTTCTTAAGCTTGTATTTTTATAGTTAAAGATAGAATGCTGTGTTTTTTGCATTTTTAAGATTTATTTATTTATTTTAAATAGTTAGAGAAGTCTTTTTTTAAAAAATATTTTATTTATTTACTTGAAAGTCAGAGTTACACAGGGAGAGAAAGAGAGGCAGAGAGACAGAGAGAAAGGTCTTTCATCCTCTGGCTCACTCCCCAAATGGCACAATGGCCAGAGCTGCATTGATGCGAAGCCTGGAGCCAGGAGCTTCTTCTGGGTCTCCCATGCAGGTGCAGGGGCCCAAGGACTTGGGCCATCTTCTACTGCTTTCCCGGGCCATAGCAGAGACCCGGATTGGAAGTGGAGCAGCCAGGACTCGAACCAGCGCCCATATGGGATGCCAGCATTGCAGGTGGTGGCTTTACCCGTTTTGCCACAGTGCCAGCCCCAAGAGAGATCTTTCAACAGCTGGTTCGCTCCCCATTCCTGGCCCTGGATGGCCACAATGGCAGGGCCTGAAACTTCATCTCCCATGTGGGTGCCAGGGCCCGAACACTTGGGCCATGTTCTGCTGCTTTGCCAGGCCATGAGCAGGGAGCTGGATTGGAAGTGGAGGAGCTGAGACTCCAGCCATTACCCATGTGGTATGCTGGCATTGCAGGCAGCAGCTTTTCCTGCTCCACAATAATGTTGGTCCCCAGTGGTGTGTTTTTAAGAACGTGATCAGGGGCCAGCTCTGTGATGTAGCAGGTAAAGCCACCGCCCGCAGTGCCGGCTGCTCCACTTCTGATCCTGCTCTCTGCTATGGCCTGGGAAAGCAGTAGAAGATGGCCCAAGTCCTTGGGCCCCTGCACCCGTGTGGGAGACCTGGAAGAAGCTCCTGGTTCCTGTATTGGGATTGGCCCAGCTCCAGCCTTCGCAGACACTTGGGAAGTGAATCAAGGGACAGAAGACCTCTCTCTATCTCTCTCTGCCTTTGCTTTCTCTCCAACTCTGCCTTTTAAATAAATCTTAAAAAAAAAAAAATGACCAAATGAAGTTTACCTGAGGAATCTCAGAATGACTCAACATCAGAAAATCTATGACAGTGATAGATAAAAGTGGGAAAAAAGTCACAGTGGTCTCAATTGATGTAGAAAAATATGTGGACAAGTTTCCTATTTGTGAAAAATAAAAATATCAAACTACTAATAGAATACTTCAGCCCAGTGATGGTTCATACAGAAAAGCCTGCAGTAGCATATTTTGTGGAAAATGGTTAGATTAAATGCATTCCTTCTATGACCAAAGCTCAGTGAGAAGGTAACTGTAACAGTGCAAGAAAAGAGGTGGGGTCTTTGTCGCACATGACACCTACCTGGACATTCAGCGTTCAGTAAACTCCTATTAAAAGGAGGGGCCGCCACTGTGGTGTAGTAGATAAAACCGCTGCCTGCAGTGCTGGCATCCCATATGGGCACCAGTTCGAGTCTCGTCTGCTCCACTTCCGATCCAGCTCTCTGCTATGGCCTGGGAAAACGGTTCTTGGGCCCCTGCACCCATGTGGGAGACCCAGAGGAAGCTCCTGGCTCCTGGCTTCGGATTGGCACAGTTCCAGCCATTGCGGCCAACTGGGGAATGACCCAGTGGACAGAAGACTCTCTCCCTCTCCCTCCCTCCGTCTCTCTCCTTCTTCTCTATGTGTAACCCTGACTTTAAAATAAATAAATAAATCTTTAAAAAAATAACAGTACAGGAGTGAGTATGTGGCACAGCAGTTAAGTTGCCAGTTGGGACACCCCCATCCCAAATTGGAGTGCCTGGTTTCAGTCCCAGCTACTCTGCTTCTGATCTCACTTCCTGCTAATGCACACCTTGGTAAGCAGCAGGTGATGGTTCAAGTTCTTGGGTCCCTGCCATCTGGGGGGGGGGGGGGGGGACCTGAATTAGATTCTCGGCCTCTGGCCTCTGCCTGTCCCAGTCCTGGCAGGCATTTGGAGAGTAACCAGCAAATGGAAGATTGCTCTTCCGTCTCTCTTTAAAATAAAATGAAAGTAAATAAATGAAAAAAGGGAAGTTATGTTTTAAAAGAAATTAATTATTTTAAAAATGTAATAAAGAGAGTTGGCAAGGTTGCCTGTATAAGATCAGCCTGTGCAAATCCAAAATGTATCATTTCCAAAAAACTGCAACATTATAAACTTATCAAAGAATTAACCAAAACATGAGGAAATGTGTAGAAATTCATTGAAAATGGAATTAAAAGTAAGTTTATTTTGGTGCAAAAACTATTGTAATCCATGCATATCATGTCTTCAGTGAAAAATATGTATTATGAAGTAACTATGCATGGATTTTGAACATGTTTTGCACCAGAATAAGCTTATCATTTAATTCCATTTTCCATGAATTTTTGGAAATACCCTTGTATTCCCATTTGGAGAAAACATCCGAATGTTAAAAAAGGCATAGGAAATTATCTAAGAAGCATACCATACTTCCAATGAGATGACATGTTCTAAAAGTGAAATTTCTCAGTGTAATCTGGAAGCCAGGTGATCCCAATCAAAATCCAGTTTGATTTTTTGAGTAGCTCAAACTTCAGTGTTTGTATAGAAGAGTAAAGGTTCACAAACAACAAACAAACCTAAAAAAGAAAAGAGGGTTTCCCTACCAAATATTAGGATATTCTACAAAATTGTAGTGGTAAAAACTGATGCAGCCTAAGATCAATGCAACGAGGAGGGCGTTCGGAGAAAGACTAGGGATATTTGGCAGCTCAATATTTTTAAAGAAGAAACAAGGCAAAAAAGAGTTTATTCAGTGCTGTTAAGGACAGTTGTTTGTGGAAGAAAAATAAAACTAGACCCCTGCTTGTGCAGGTGTACTCCAGAAGTGTTAGACTTAACTGATGGAAGGCTAACGCCATACATGTAATACAAGGACGTGTTGGAACGTTGCCTCTGTAACCCAGAGGTAGAAAAGGCCTTCTTGAAAAATATACAAAATTTAAGGCAAAACCAAAACAAATTGGATTACATCAAAGGTAAGCATTTCTGGAGCCAGTGTTATGGTGCAGCAGATTCAGCCGCAGCCTGCAACACTGGAATCCCATACTGAAACCCCAGTCTGAGTCCCGGCTGCTGCACTTCCAATCCAGCTCCTTTGCTAATCCTCACGGGGAAGCAGCAGATGGTGGCTCAGGAACGTGGACTCCTGCCACCTATGTGGGCGACCTGGATGGAATGCTTGGTTCCTGGCAATGGCCCTGCCCTAGCCATTGCGGCCCTGTGGGGAATAAACCAGCAGATGGAGGATCTCCTCTCTGTCTTTCCTCTCACACTGCCTTTCACATACATAAAATAATTTTTAGAAGATTTATTTATTCCTTGAAAGAGTTACAGAGAGGAGAGAGAGAGAATCTTCTGTCCACTGGTTGTTCACTCCCCAAATGGCTGCAATGGCCAGGGCTGTGCTGTACCACAGTCAGGAGCCAGGAGCATCTTGTGTATCCCATGTGCTTGCGGGGACTCAGGGACTCGGACCATTTGCTGCTTTCCCAGGTGCATTAGCAGGGAGCTGGATCAGATGTAGAGCATCCGGGACTCAAACTGGAACCCATACGGGATGCCGGCACTACAGGCCACGGCTTAACCGGCTGTACCACAGCACTGGCTCCAAAATAAGTATTTTGAAAAAATTAAGCATTTCTGCTCATAAAAGATCTATAGACAAAGTTAACAAGACAATGACAAAATGAGAGGAAGATTTTGAAATATCTAAGACCAAAGGTGATTAATTATAAACTGTAGGTGGGGGCATTTGTCTTAGTGATTAAAATGCCAGTATCTCACATCTGAGTGCCTGAGTTTGATTCCTGACTCTGGCTCCTGACTCCAGCTCCCTGCTAATGCGGATCCTGGGAGGCAGCAGGGACAGGTTCCTGCCACCCATGTGGGAGACCTGGGTTGAGTTCTTGGCTCCTAGATTCTCTTCTGGTCAGCTAGGGGCTGTTGGCAGGCATTGGGTGAGTGAACCAGCAGATTGGAACATTGTGTGTGTGTGTTTCTATCTCCTTTCTTCTCTCTCAAAGAAATAAAAATAGACCAGCGCCATGGCTCACTAGGATAATCCTCCGCCTGTGGCGCTGGCACTCTGGGTTCTAGTCCTGGTTGGGGCGCCGGTCCTGTCCTGGTTGCTCCTCCTCCAGTCCAGCTCTCTGCTGTGGCCCAGGAAGGCAGTGGAGGATGGCCCAAGTGCTTGGGCCCTGCACCCACATGGGAGACCAGGAGAAGTACCTGGATCCTGGTTTCGGATCAGCACAGCGCGCCGGCTGTAGCAGCCATTTTGGGGGTGAACCAACAGAAGGAAGACCTTTCTCTCTGTCTCTGTCTCTCTCTCTCTCTCTCTCTCACTGTCTAACTCTGCCTGTCCAAAAAAAAAAATAATAATAATAAAAGAAAGAAAGAAAGAAAGAAAGAAAGAAAGAAAGAAAGAAAGAAAGAAAGAAAGAAACTCAAATGTATAATATAAAAGGAGCTCTTGCAAATCAATAAGAAAAAGCCAGAGTGGGCATTTGTCCTAGTGGCTAAGTTACTGCTTGGGACACCTACAACCGAAATCAAAGTGGGTGGGCCCGAGTCCTGGCTCTCCTGCTTCCTGTTCACGTGCGTTCTGGGAGGCAGCGTGTGACTGCTCAGGTAACTGGTTCCCTGCCACCCACGTGGGACACGGAGACTGAGTCCAAGCTCCTGACAGCCTGAGCAAGCCCCTGTGGTTGCGGTTCTTTGGGGAGTGAACTGGCAGATGGGAGACGTTTGTTTGTCTTTTTATTTTTTTCTCTGCCTTTCAAATAAATTTTAAAAAGTAAGCAAAAGCAATCCCAATGGAAAAGTGAACAGAGAATGAGGAAAGGCAAATTTCAGAAGAAACTAAAAAAGGTACTCAAATTCCCTAGACATGGAAATCAAATGTAAAAGTATCACTTTGTACCATTGACAGTTACAAAATGATACCACATGTGGGCGTGTAGCAACACTCATGCATTGCGCAGGAGCACAGACTGATGTTACCTGTCCTGCTCTACCTTAGAATTGCCCTTTCTGGGGCTGGCGCTGTGGTGTAGTAGGTTAAAGCTGCAACCTCTGTCTCCGGCATCCCATATGGGCACCAGTTTGAGTCCCGTCTGCTCCAGCTCCCTGCAAATGTGCCTGGGAAAGCAGCAGAAGATGGCCCTAGTGCTTGAGCCCCTGCACCTTTGTAGGAGACCTGAAGAAGCTCCCGGCTCCCAACCTCAGATCAGCCCAGCTCTGGCTGTTGGCAGCCATTTGAGGAGTGAACCAGCAGATGGAAGATAGCTTTCACTCTTGGTCTCTTCTTCTCTCTCTGCAACTGCCTTTTAAATAAATAAATCTTAAAAAAAAAAGAATTGTACTTCTTGATGTAATATTCCAAAGATGTTTTCATTCAGATCTATAATATAATATATTATATTATTTTTGATGCCACGGAGTTGGAGACAACCTGCGTATGCATCCCTGGGAGACAGGAAAGGTAAGACATGAGAATATACACAGTGAAGTAGCAACAGTGACAAGCCGCACAACAGATGTACACTGAGCCATATGGCTTAATCATTGACTATGTTGCCTGGCACACGTATTTGGCCTAACAGTGAAACGCCTGTTGAGGCACTTGCATCCCATATCCGAATGCCTAGGTTTTCTCCACTCTGGCTCTGGATCCCAGTTTCCTGCTGATGCAGACCCTGGAGGGTGAGAAGTAATGGATCAAACAGTTGTGTCCCTTCCATACCCCTGGGAGATCTGGACTGAGTTCCCGGCACCTGGGGCTGGCCCCAGCGCCAGCCCCACTCCAAGCATCTGGGGAGGGAAGCAACAGATGGGAGCCGTCTCTGTCTACCTGTATCTGTTTCTGCATCTCAAATAGAAAGAAAGTAAAGTGAAAGTAGTACTCCATGAAAACAGGAAAAAGCAAAAATGAGTGTAAGTTAAAGATACACAAAACCAGTAGTTTACTTTCTGCAAGAACACATACACTTTTACATATAAAGCACCATGAACTGGTTACCTTGTGTGGCAGGAGAAGGGGATGGGAGTGGGTATAGAAATGAAACAGAAGGGAGGAAAACGGGGAGGAGTGACAAAAACTATTTAAAAAGAAAACAATCACTTTGGAAGGATATTACAACTCTGTTGGAGATTTTGAGAGATAATACTAACAGAAAACCAGGCAAATGAAAGAGGATGGAGGATAATTTTTTAAAGGTTTATTTTATCTTTTTCTTTCTGTAAGTTTGACTTTCAAATACATTAAAAAAAAATGGAGTCAATGTTGTGGTGTTGTGGGTAAAGCTGCTGCCTGTGATGCCGGCATCCCATATGGGTGCCAGTTCAAGTCCTGGCTGCTCTCTTTTCCAGTCAGTCCCCTGATAATGGCCTGGAAAGGCAGTGGGAGATGGCCAGAGTCTCTGGGTCCCTGCCACCCAGGTGGGAAACCTAAAAGATGCTCCTGGCTCCTGGCTTCCGCCTGACCCTGCCCTGGCCATTGCAGCCATCTGGGGAGTGAACCAGCAGATGGAAGACCTCTCTCTATCCTCTCTCTCTCCCTCTCTTCTCTCTCTCTCTCTCTGTCACTCCGTCTTTCAAATAAATAAAATAAACCATTTAAAAAAAGGGTTTATTTGAAATAAACCTTTTTTAAAAGATATTTATTTGAAAGACAATATCCAGTGGAATGGGATCTGTGCCTTTGCCTATGATTCTATTTTTAAAAATTTATTTATTCGAAAGGCAGAGCATCAGAGTGAGAGACAGACAGACAGACACACACACACACACACACACACACACACAGATCTTGTATCTGCTGGTTCTCTTCCCAAATGGCTGCAATAGCCAGGTTTGAGTCAGACTGAATCCAGGAGCCAAGAACTTCATCCTGGTCTCCCAGGATGGCAGGGACCTAAGTGTGTGGGCTACCTTCTGCTGCCTTGCCAGGCTCATTAGCAGGGAGTTGAAGGGAAGTGGAGCAGCTGGGATTTGAATTGGCACACTGATACAGGACATCAGCATTGCAAGTAGAGGCTTAACCTGGCCCCTAACTCACTCTATTAATAATCACAGACAGAGACACTTTGTTTTTTTAAAGATTTTTTAAAATTTATTTTATTTGAGAGGCAGAGTTATACAGAGTGGGACAGAGAGAAAGGTCTTCCATCTGCTGGTTCACTCCCCAAATAGCCTTAATGGCTGGAGCTGGGCCGATCCAAAGCCAGGAGCCAGGAGCTTCTTCCTGGTCTCCCATGTGGGTGCAGAAGCCCAAGCATTTGGCCCATCTTCCACTGCTTTCCCAGGCCATCAGCAGGGAGCTAGATCAGAAGAGGAGCAGCTGGGCCTAGAACCGGCACCATATGGGATGCTGGCGCTGTAGGCAGAGGCTCAGCCGACTACACCACAGCACCAGCCCCCTCTGTCCCCACACACAGACGCTTTCTGAGAAGCCTTGCAGCAAGTGTCACTAGCAAGAGAAGTGTGGTCACCACCAGACTGCCCAGTTTTGACTCGCTGCCTTATGGAAATGCAGATACCCTGTGTTTCCCAAAACACATGGATTTAGAAGAGGGTACAAAAAGGACCCTGGGATTGATGAATAATTGTTAAGTCAACAGTGTCTTCTACAAGTTTTACTTGACTTTTCAGTTGGGTGCATGTGTTCCAAAATTTTTTTTTTTTTTTTTTTTTTTTTTGCTGAAATATTGAATCAGGTAAGATACTCATGAACTAATAGTTAACCTGCACTGTTTTCCTTCAGTCACTATGGACCACATGCAGGCTTTGTTGCACTGCTGTTTAGAGGAGAGGTGGAACATGGAGGCGGGGGTATCCTTCAATACAACTCTTTCCCCATGCCTACTGTGGGTCCTGCAGAGGGGGACCTGGATGAGCGCAGCCTACAGTTTAAGAGACACACACAGAGGCCCATTTCAGTGAGGCACGGTAAGCGCTGCAGGGGTTAGAATGCTGTGTGAAGTCCAGATGCCAAAGTGCCCAGGACCTGAGACTGCAGGCAGCATCGCTCTCTCGCCTCAGCTTTGCCTTGATCAGTTAGTTCTCTTTGCTATAAGCTTTCCTCGCCTTCCCCCTCTCCTTTCTCCTCGAGCCTGTCCGCCAAGTGGTTGCTGATACAGTTTGGTTTTGCTTCTGGTGTTCAGAGCTAAAGAGGCTGGGCTGCTAATTGATGACAAGGTCTGTGTTGGCATTAGAAGATGATCTGGAACCTCTTCTGACTCATTTTCTTAAAAAAAAAAAAAGATGCATTTATTGGAAGGATTCAGAGAATCACTCCCCACTACCCAAATGGTCACAATGGCTGGGGCTGGGGTTCGGGCTGGACTGGGCCCGTTGAAGCCAGGAACCTGAAACTCCATCTAGGTCTTCCACTCTGGAGCAGGGGCCCACGCACTTGGGCCATCTTTGACTGCATTAGCAAGGAGCTGGGTCAGAAGTGAAGCAGCTGGAGCTGGCGCTGTGGTGTAGTGGGTAAAGCCACCGCCTGTAGTGCCGGCATCCCATATGGGCACCGGTTTGAGTCCTGGCTGCTCCACTTCCAATCCAGCTCTCTGCTGTGCCTGGGAAAGCAGTAGAAGATGGCCCAAGCCCTTGGGCCCTGCACATGTGGGAGACCCAGAAGAAGCTCCTGGCTTTGGATCAGCCCAGCTCTGGCAGCTGCAGCCAACTGGGGAGTGAACCAGTGGATGGAAGATTCTCTCTCTCTCTCTCTCTCTGCCGCACCTTCTCTCTCTCTGCAACTCTGACTTTCAAATAAATAAATCAATCTTTAAAAAGAAAAAAAGAAGTGGAGCGGCCGAGACTTAAACTGGCATTCACATGGGGAAGCCAGCATTGCAGGCAGCAGCTTAACCTGTTGTGTCACAACGCTCACTCCTCTGACTCACTTTCAACACTGCATTGATCTACACTGAGCTTTTTAGTGAGACCGGTTGGTCTGAAAGGACCCCAGAAACTCATCTCCTTCCCTAATTTGTCCACCTGTATTTCTGTATGCACACCCACAGGTCACTGCTCCCTTCTTCTTCAAGTGATCAGAAATCAAAAAGAAGCAGAAAACAAGGTCTACAAAAATAGCAGAAATTGGGGCCTACATTGTGGCATAACGGGTTAATCTGCCACCTACAATGCTGACATCCCACATGGATGCCAGCTGTTCCACTTCCGATCCAGCTCCCTGCTAATGCACATGGGAAAGCAGTGGAGGATGGCCCAAGTGTTGGGCCCCTGAACCCACATGGGAGACCCAGATGTAGCTCTTGGCTTTGGCTTGGCCTAGCCCATGCCATTGTAGCCGTTTGGGTAATGAACCAGCAGACAGAAGGTTTCTCTCTATATCTCTCCCTCTCTGTCTCTGTAACTCTGCCTTCAAATAAATTAAGTAATACTTTTAAAAATAGCAAGAATTGAAAGTACCTTGAACGTAAATAACAGCATTTTAACCTGTTGGATTAGATTACATTTCCTGCCATATGAAGCCATCTTTTATTTATATCTGGTGTTTTTTCACTCACATGAAATTTGCCTCTTTTCTTCTTCCTTAATATTGCTTCTGTGAGTCTATATACTCTTACTGCCCTGTCTTTTTTAAAGGTCTGATCCGTGGGAAAATCTGATCTTCCTTTCAAAAATGGGGAGTCCAGCCATTGCTCTACACATAGTGCGTTCATCCACTCTGCTAGGTCAGTCTCTATACGTTGTTGAAGTCAACTGGGTGTTAGTTGGCCCACAGTCACTTCATTATTGCACTGGCCTGCTGAGCCATTTAAAAACAGAAACAAGAAATGAAACAAGAAATAAGAAGGCTCTTCAAAAATTTCATGGAAAATGTGTACAATGAAAAATACATCTGTGGATTTCAGTTTTTTTTTTCACCAAGATAAACATCTATTCATTCCATTTTCCACACATTTTTAAAAATATCCTGGTACATGTTACATACTTATTTGCTTTCAACTACTTTAAAGAAAAAGATTTATTTCTTTGAAAGGCAGAATTACAGAGAGGCAGAGAGAGAAAAAAAGGTCTTCCACCCACTGGTTTACTCTCCAGATGGCTGCAATGGCCAGAGCTTCGCCAGTCTGAAGCCAGGAGCCAGGAGCTTCTTCTGGGTCTCCCATGCGGGTGCAGGGGCCCAAGGACTCAGTCCATCTTCTACTGCTTTCCCAGGCCATAGCAGAGAGCTGGATCAGAAGGTGGAGCTTCCGGGACTCGAACCGACACCTGAAATGGCACCCATATGGGATGCCAGCACTGTAGGAAGCGGCCTTACTCGCTACACCGCAGCGGCGGCCCCTCAACTACGTCTTATCAGATGGATTACAGAGTGCTCAACACAAGGGAAGTCTCGAGAAAAAGTTGTATCAAATGTAATTCCATATAAGACATTGTTAGTTTGGAGTTTGATATTCTAGTTGAATTACACTAACAGATCAGTCGGATTGCAGGCTTTTTAAAATTTTATATTTTGACATGTTTTCTGTGATGAGATGCTGAGGAGAAAGTTGTAATTAAATCTGACCTCACCGAATGCCTGCCTTGTTGTGCTGGCTGGCTTGTTGTCGACCTGGTATCACAGACACCCCAGTGTGAGGATTCCTCTGCATCGCCGAGGACTGAGCAACAGCGTTTCTGAGGGTCTGCTTCCCTATCCAGTTCAGTCTGGCAGACCTAAGAGGCATCCACAGGAGTCTTGAAAGAAGAAAGAGAAATGAAGGCCGGCGCCGCGGCTCACTAGGCTAATCCTCTGCCTTGCGGCGCCGGCACACCGGGTTCTAGTCCCAGTCGGGGCGCCGGATTCTGTCCCGGTTGCCCCTCTTCCAGGCCAGCTCTCTGCTGTGGCCAGGGAGTGCAGTGGAGGATGGCCCAAGTGCTTGGGCCCTGCACCCCATGGGAGACCAGGAGAAGCACCTGGCTCCTGCCTTTGGATCAGCGCGGCACGCCGGCCGCAGCGCACCGGCCACAGCGGCCATTGGAGGGTGAACCAACGGCAAAAGGAAGACCTTTCTCTCTGTCTCTTTCTCTCACTGTCCATTCTGTCAAAAATAAATAAATAAATAAAATAAAAAAAAGCAATGAAGCCATTATTATGTAGAGATGGATACAGGCAGAGGAATGGTACGTGAGAATTTAAGACAGTTCCTGTTGAGCTTCCAAAGAACAGTGTTTTATGCTGCTACAGACTATGAGTTCACAGAAGTCTATCATTTACCACGAATTCAGCTGAAAGCTCTTAAGAATTTAAGAAGCTCTGTCTTTCCGTCTCTGTAACTCTGCCTTTCCAATAAATAAATAAATCTTAAAAAAAAAAAAAAAAAAAAGGCAGGGGGTGCGACACTGTGGCATAGTTAAGCTGCTGCCTGCTGCACCAGCATCACATACTGCTTTCCCAGGCCACAGCAGAGAGCGGGATTGGAAGAGGAGCAGCCGGGACTGGAACCGGTGCCCATATGGGATGCCGGCACTGCAGGCGGTGGCTGTACCCGCTACGCCACAGCGCCAGCCCCCTTGATGTACTCTTATGTAACTGATAATTTAGAGTGGAAAAAATAGACAATAAAAGCAGATCCAGGTATTAGCATTGGCAAAGAATTATTGGTAATTTAAAAATAGATGAAAATGTGGATAACTTCAGCAGCAAACCACACAGAATTCCAATGGACATTGTGTCCCTAGAAAACTCAATGAAACTGGAAATCACATCTAATGTAGCAGAGGGCTGTAGTAGTAAATGGAAGGTAGGACAATTAGAAAAAGGCAAAATGAAGTACAGAGACGAAATAATGGGGCGGGGGGCAACCAGAACACTTACAAGACAAAGCCCAATATGTGTGTGGCTGGAGCTGCAGAAGGTGCAGAGAGAGAGAGAAAATGAAGCAAATTCAATATATGAGGAGAGAATGGCCATGAATTTTCCCAAAATTATGAGAGCATTGACACACAGCAGCAGATGATGACCCTAGTACTTGGGTCCCTGCTGCCTACGTGGGAGACCCAGAAGGAGTTTCCAGCTCCTGGCTTTGTCCTGGACCAGCTCTGGCTGTTGCAGCCATTTGGGGACTCTACCAGCAAGTGGAATCTCTCTCTCCCTCTCTCCCTCTCTCCCTCTCTCCCTCTCTCCCTCTCTCCCTCTCTCCTTCTCTCCTTCCCTCCCTCCCTTCCTCCCTCTCTCTGTCAATATGCCTTTCAAGCAAAAATAAAATAAATAATATATTATTCATAAAGTAAAAATTATAAATACTAGGGGGACTTTTTCTGTGAAAGAGAAATAACTCTGGAACAGGTGCTGTGGCCTAGCGGATTAAGCCTCTGCCCGCAGCACTGGCTTCTCACTTGCCAGCTGCTCCACTTCCGATGCAGCTCCCTGACAATGGCCAGGGGCCAAGTGCTCGGGCCCCTGCAGCCATGTGAGAGACTTGGAAGAAGCTCCTGGCTCCCGACTTTGGGCTGCTCAGCCCAGGCCATTGTGGCCATCCGGAGATGGAACCAATAGATGGAAGATCTCTCTCTCTCTCTCTCTCTCTCTCTCTTGCTTTGTCTCCCCCTCAACTCTACCTTTCAAATAAATAAATAAATCTTAAAAAAAGAAAAATTCCAGACAGAAACCTAAAAATAAAAATAAGGAACTCCAACCCAAATGGTTTATGTGTGTGTGCTAATATTGACTGTACAAAGCAATACTAGTGAGGTCTTGTGGAATTAAAAATATATGAGAGGAATTCAAAAGTTCATGGAAAGTGGAATTAAAAGATGTTTATTCTGGTGCAACAATTTTTGAAAATCATGCCTACCAAAAAGTTCATGAAAAATACTTTTTATGAAAAAGCCATGCATGGTTTTCAGAATTTTTTTTGCTGCAAAGTAAGCTTATCTTTTTTTTATTTTTTTATTTTTTATTTTTATTTTTTTTGACAGGCAGAGTGGACAGTGAGAGAGAGAGACAGAGAGAAAGGTCTTCCTTTTGCCGTTGGTTCACCCTCCAATGGCCGCTGCGGCCGGCGCGCTGCGGCCGGTGCACCGCGCTGATCCGAAGGCAGGAGCCAGGAGCGAGGTGCTTTTCCTGGTCTCCCATGGGGTGCAGGGCCCAAGCACCTGGGCCATCCTCCACTGCACTCCCTGGCCACAGCAGAGAGCTGGCCTGGAAGAGGGGCAACCGGGACAGAATCCGGCGCCCCAACCGGGACTAGAACCTGGTGTGCCGGCGCCGCTAGGCGGAGGATTAGCCTAGTGAGCCGTGGCGCCGGCCTTTTTTTTTTTTTTAAAGATTTATTTTATTTATTTGAAAGACAGAGTCAGAGAGAAAGGTAGAGATGAAGAGAGGGAGGTCTTCCATCGTTTGGTTCACTCCCCAAATGGCTGCAGTGGCCAGAACTGAACCAATCTGAAGCCAGGAGCCAGGAGCTTCTTCCAGGTCTCCCACCTGATACAGGAGCCCAAGAACCTGAGCCATCCTCTGCTGCTTTTCCAGGCACAAAAGCGGGGGACTGGATGGGAAGTGGAGCAGGCGGGACTCGAACTGGTGCTTGTATGGTATGCCAGCGCTGCAGGCCAGGGCTTAACATACTGTGCCACAGCGCCAGCCCCAATACAATTATCTTTTAATTCCATTTTTCCACACCTTTTCTGAAGTATCCTGGGCTGTAGAATGAAAGATGCATAAAAGCAGTGGAAAAGGCAGGGAGGGAAGAAATGGAAGTAAGTGTTGACAGGTTCTAGGGTTATGAAACAGTAGTAAAAGTGCTAATTTATTTTAGGCTGCACTAAGTTAAGGGTTCATGTTGTAATTTCTACGTCAACCATTAAAAGAATGTATAACAACTTAATAGAAAAGAAGATGTAATGATAAGCAACATTTGATTAATTTCTTTAAAAGGCAAGAAAGGATAAAAAAAAAAAAGGGAGTATAAACCACCCGCGTAAAACAAAAAAGAAATAGCAGCATTGTACATGTGAACTTTGGCAGCTTCCTGGGAAACTTTGCAGAGGCTTCTAAAACGGAGATGAAGTTCGCAGTGAGACCTGAAGGGGAAGAGGGAACCGGTCATGCGAAGAGTGGAAGGCAGCACCTGCTTGGCAGGGGAAGCAGTGAATGTACAACCTGCAGTTGAGTTGAAAAAAACCTGGATATATTCCTGGAAGATGACTTAATCACCCACCCTCAGATTTCTTTGAGAGGCAAAGCAAAGTAGCATAGCAAATGAGCTGTATTTTGATTTGCAGTATTATCCAGAAGCCACCCTTTGGAGTCATTTGCCGTTCCAGCACCCTGAACATTCCCTTCCTACCAGTGATCACAGTCTACACTTGGCTAACACGATGGGGTCTTTGGAGGCAATGCTCATTGCTGTACCCCCTAGCCAACCTTGACACATAGTATTTGTAGGTTGAATCCTTTTTTGCTTTTTAAACTTTTCTTTGTAAAGATTTATTTATTTATTTGAAAGGTAGAATTATAGAGAGAGAGGAAGAAACAGACAGGGAGAGAGAGAGATCTTCTATCCACTGGTTCACTACTTTTGATGGCCGGGGCCGTGCCAAGTCCAAGCCAGGGGCTGGGAGCTTCCTCAGGGTCTCCCATCTGGGCACAGGGGCCATCTTGTGCTGCTTTTCCCAAGCCATTAGGGAGCTGGATCCCAAGTGGAGCAGCCAGGACAAGAACCAGCATCCATATGGGATGCCGGTGTCACAGGTGGTGGCTTTCCCTGCTTGCTTTGCGACAATACCCGCCCCTCAAGTGTTACGTTAACTGCTTCACCAAATGCTTATCCTTGGAAGTTGAATCATAAAAAGAATATCATTGTTTCATATTTGAACTTAGCATACTAAATAGCAAGGTAGTGAATGTATTTATGTTTACCATGCTCTAAAAGAAAGGGGGGAGGTGCAAAAAAAAAAAAGTCACATGTTAGCAGTTAAACTTAATAAACCAACCAGAACAAACAGGTATCTGAAATGTTTTGGCAGGTGCAGGTGCACTGGGTTAAGCTGCTGCCTGTGACACCAGCATCCCATACCAGCTGCTCTGCTTCTGATCCAGCTCCCTGCTAATGTGCCTGCAAAGGCAGCAGAGGATGGCCCCTGTCTTTTGGCCCCTGTCACCCCTGTGGGAGATCTGGATGAAGTTCCAGGCTCCTAGCCTGGGTTTACCCAGACCTGGCTGTTGCAGCCATTTGAGTAGTCGACCGGTGACTGGAAGATTCTTTGTGTGTGTGTTTCTCTCCCTCTCTCTGTCACTCTGCCTTTACAATAAATAAATAAATAAATGAGTCTTAAAATATTTTGCCCCTTATTAGAAAAAAGTAGACTAAATTTTCATAATCTAGTGTCAGAAACACGATGCATGGGGCTGGTGCTGTGGTGTAGTGGGCTAAGTCTCCGTGAGCAGCACCGGCATCCCATATGGGCCAGTTCGTGTCCCAGCTGCTCCACTTCCAGTCCCGCTCTCTGCTGTGGTCTGGGAAAGCAGTAGGGGATGGGCCAAGTGCTTGGGCCCCTGCACCCACATGGGAGACCCTGAGGAAGCTCCTGGCTCCCGGCTTCGGATTGGCACAGCTCTGGCCATTGTGGCCATTTGGGGAGTGAACCAGCAGATGGAAGACCTTTCTCTCTGTCTGTAACTATCCCTCTCAAATAAACAAATAAAATCTTTAAAAAGCCGCGATGCATTTGTTATTATTGTTTTGCCTCACAGAGAAGAATGATCATAGGAGTAGGATAATCTAAGTCATATTCCTTAGTTGCAAAGCTTGATGGAGCTTGTCGATCAATTTTTATTTCTTCAAGTCAAAGTGCACTCAGCCAAGAGTCTGAGTATGCTTTTATGCAATTCCTAGTCATCCAAGATGCTCTCAACATTATCTTTAATTTCAAGATACACAACATTTTCTAATCTGTTGGCAGCAGAGTTGTATGATTTTAATTCTGGGATTTTACATGATTAAGAAGCAAATGGACAATGAAATGTGCAAAACTCAGGCAGCACTGAAAGTCAGGAGCCAGCACATATAAGTCTCCTCAAAGCTGGCCAGCTGAGGGTTGGTCTGTGGATCTGAGAGGTGGGCTTACTAGGGGTTAGTAGCTGGGTAGCACACTGTTGCAGCATGACCTGCTCGCGGGCGGCAGTATAGGTCACACAAACCTAGCCAAGTACACAGAAAGCATCACTGACACACCTCTCAGGCTCTCCTATTCATCTCTCTGGGAATGTCCTTTCCTTTCTAGAAATTTTCCTAAGTGATGGTTTAATTCGCAGGAACCAAGCCCCTTTTGCAAGGGTGAGAGGGAATGAAGAGAGAAGTAGTTAATCATGGAGCACCGACCCTGTGTGGCTCCTCAAAGTTATCCCAGTAGTGCCAGGGAGTGGAAGTTATTTGCAAATAGGGAAACAGACTTAGAGATTTAAATTGTGCGTGTCTCAGTTTACTTTATGTTGCTATCACAGAGTACCTGAGGCTGAGTGATTTATGAAGAAAAGAGGTGCATGGACCTTCTCAGGACAGACGGCCACATCAGGTGGGCCTCGTCCTGCCTCACAACATGGCACTTGGCATCACACGTTGATGGCAGGTGCGAGAATGCTGGGCCCACTTTATCACAGCCCACTCTCCCAAGAACAAACTCAGTACTTCAAGAAAGACAACCCTCTTATGAGGATAGAGCCCCCATCACCTACCTACCTCCAAAGGCCTGACCTTACAACACCTTTCAATCGGCAATCAGATTTCACCGTGACTGCTGGTGTCATCAAACCACATCTAAAGCATGACAATGTGAATTTAGAATCTCTGAACTTTCTCTCGCTCCAGCACAACCAGACCGATTTTCCTATTTGAAGAGATGATTAGATGGTATGTCGGTTTCCAAATAATAAATGGAGTACATTATGAAATGCGGGAAACTTGTCAAACTAATATCCAGGGCTCTCTAGTGCAGAACACACAGCCGCAATAATAAGACACTAATGATAGTAGAAAGATGAGAAAAGACTTTCATATTTTTTCACTTGATCTTTGCCAAAAGGCCAGGAAACAATTGCATGTTTTTCTCTAGATTTTTTAAAAATTTGTGTAGGAGAGAGAAAGAGAGAGACAGAAAGGGACAGTCAGAGAAAACGGCTATCTGCTCCTTCACTCCCCAAATGCCTGCAATGGTTGGGGCTGAGCCAGGCTGAAGTTGGGAGCCAGAAACTCAATCTAGGTCTCCTACATGGGTGGCAGGGACCCCAGTACTGAGCCCTCATCTGCTGCCTCCCAGAGAGTGCATTAGCACTCAGCTGGAATGGGAAGTGGACCTGGGACTCTAACCCAGGTGCTGTAATAGGGTATTAGTGTCCTAACCGGCTTAACCACTAGGCTGAATGCCTGCCTCTCATCTCTAGAATTTTAATAAACCCAAATCCATCCAAAGTACATAGAAACCACTGGGTATATTTTCCTGAGGTTCTGGAGTAGCATCAGTGGGAATGGCAGAATAAGGGTCTCTCTCTGAACAGGTGCTCCTCAGTTATAGCAATGATAACAGTGGTAAAAATGGTAAAAATCAAGTTTCCCATAACTCCATACATTAACTATAGGCTTAAAGCAACCCTAGAGCGTTTATCCATGAAACTGGCTGAATCTTGGTAAGAACCATGATTTTTGTGGCATTTGAACTTGTTCTGTTCCCATCTTTGTCTCCTCAGGTTCATAGTAGTCTTCAAAACCAGCATCCCTGTATCAAAGCAAAGGAGAAACAGAGCAGCTACTGGGGAGAGGGGGAACAGATGGGTTTGGAACTCTCCAAACACCATTGCCAGAGGACTGTCATCTGACATACGTGTCTGTTCCCTGGAGAACCCCGTGTACAGGGCTTCTCTTTATGTGATCTGAATCAGGACTTAGTGAAAAAGTATTTTCACTTAGGGCATTGGTCAAAGTGAGTAGTGGCAATTATTTAGCATTGCAGCTTGTTATGGTAGAAATAACAAGTAGAGTAAATAAGAAGCTAACCAAAACACATGGAAGGAAAAGCTGGGGTGTAAGATGTCCACAGGGAGCTTTGAAAAGCTCTGTCACGTTCCTCAGGATCTGCAAGGGCACGTGCCTATGCAAGGCTATTCACTTTCCCAGAGAAGACCCGATGTAAGCACTCAACTTTACGTGATTATAACCATCTTAGCTGTAACCACCATCTTGCCCTTTGGGTAACCCCGACAGTCATCCCAAACATTGTGGGATAAACAAAGTCATTAGGATAACCTGCCAGGATTGTCTTGCCAGGCCAGACCCTGGAATGTGCCTTATCTCATGCTGGAATGTTTATATTTCTTGAGAAAGTCCAGGTGCATTTGGGTTAGCTGGAGGCCGTCTTTGTCTAGCTTACTCTGGAAACCCCTTGCTGCCGACTGGGTGTGCTCTGATCTGTATGCTTTGAGGCTTCCTGAGACCACACAGTTCTTAAGTTGCTACAGTGAAGTACACTCTGTGTAAGCTTGGATTGGTCCTCTTCCTTCAGTTTCATTGCACCTTCTGCCTTTGGCAATGGTTTGCATACATTGGGTTGTTCTGAAGCACCTGAGAAGTTCCTAAGCTCTTACTCTGGCAGACTTTGAGGTTCTTTACAAGCATCAAATAAGGCTAAAGCAGTCATCCGATGCCTGCCTGTGTGTTGAAGGCAGGCCCCCACATGCACAGAGTCCCTCTGCAAAGGCCAAGAGATTGATTGGTTTCAGGAATTTGAGGAACTCTGTGTAAGCTAATTGGTCAATGCCAAGCATATAAAAAAATACAGATGTAGTCTACAGAGTTAGTTTAAGAAAGTCACTGAACAAACAGCAGTAACAGCAACATACCCTGGGAAGAGAAATCATCCAATTTCAAGTACTGCCATATTGTATTATTATAGATGCCCAGTTCCAACCAAAAATTATGAGACATGCAAAGAATGAGAAAGATGACCAGAGCACTTGTGTGTGTGTGTGTGTGAAGCAGTCAATAGGAACTGTCCCTGTATAGGTTCCAAGATGGCAGAGTGGGGAGGGAGCTTACTGCTCTAGTCAGGCAAAGATAATTTTTTTTTTTTTTGACAGGCAGAGTGGACAGTGAGAGAGAGAGACAGAGAGAAAGGTCTTCCTTTGCCGTTGGTTCACCCTCCAATGGCCGCCGCGGCCAGCGCGCTGCGGCCGGCGCACCGCGCTGATCCGATGGCAGGAGCCAGGAGCCAGGTGCTTTTCCTGGTCTCCCATGGGGTGCAGGGCCCAAGCACCTGGGCCATCCTCCACTGCACTCCCTGGCCACAGCAGAGGGCTGGCCTGGAAGAGGGGCAACCGGGACAGAATCCGGCGCCCCGACCGGGACTAGAACCCGGTGTGCCGGCGCCGCTAGGCGGAGGATTAGCCTAGTGAGCCGCGGCGCCGGCCAGGCAAAGATAATTTTAAAAAAGTGGAGAGAGTGCAGTTTCAGGGAAGAGTTAGGGAGAAAACGGCAGAGGAATCTCTATAGAAATTAGAGGGAGACGGTGGAACTATATGGAAGGCATGGACACTCACAAATCAGGATTCCAGCAGCTGAGAGCCTACACACCAGTGTTGGACAGTGAGGTGAGACCAGACTGCAGTAGTCCAAGCCACTGGTGCTAAAGCTACAAGAACAACCTAGAGGGAACCCAGCTTGGAGCCTGGGGAGGGGATAGTGTACCTGCAAACTAGAGAAAGAAAAAAAAAAGGGACACATTTCTCTCTCCCCGATCACTTTACAACAGCGTCCTGTAACAAGCCGATAGATCGGGTGCCATTTTGGACATACAAAACAGCTGTGCCAGCTTGTTTGCATGCCCAGCGTCCAGCCAAGTGGAGACTCTGACTCTGGTGGGGAGAACAAACATGGGGCTGGGAGTTTGTGACTATGGGAGGCTTCTGTGCCAGGACTGAAAAAAACTGAGGCTCTGTGCGAGGGCTCACAGTGTGGCTGGGACATTGGGCAGTCACTGTGGGAGGCTCCATATGCCCAGGGCGTCAGATTACCTGGTGAGGGACACTGCTGGGGAATCTGAACTTACACTGAGGACTGAACAGATCCTTTATGTGGTCCTTGGGGCAGAGTGGATGAATGTTATACCCACTGGGGCTAGCACTCAGGCGCTGGTCTCCTTTGAGGAGAGGAGCTCAGCTGAGCAGATAAACTTCCCTTCTGATTGAAAAATAAAAAAAGAGGCTGGCGCTGCAGCTCACTAGGCTAATCCTCTGCCTTGCGGCGCCGGCACACCGGGTTCTAGTCCCGGTCGGGGTGTCGGATTCTGTCCCGGTTGCCCCTCTTCCAGGCCAGCTCTCTGCTGTGGCCCGGGAGTGCAGTGGAGGATGGCCCAAGTGCTTGGGCCCTGCACCCCATGGGAGACCAGGAGAAGTACCTGGCTCTTGCCATCAGATCAGCGCGGTGTGCCAGCCGCAGCGCGCCAGCCGTGGCAGCCATTGGAGGATGAACCAACGGCAAAGGAAGACCTTTCTCTCTCTCTGTCTCTCTCTCTCACTGTCCACTCTGCCTGTCCAAAAAAAGAAAGAAAGAAAGAAAGAAAGAAAAAAGAAAAATAAAAAAAGAGGAGATTCACCATGCCAAAATTGGATGTGTCACCTTAGACAGATTCTTCACCCCGGGGAACTGAACAGAGCTCCCTGTCCACACCCACTATAAACCTTTAGATATTCACTGAAAGCAGATACTCCATTTATTTATAGAGGCATGGTACAAAAATAAAAGTCCCCACATCGAAAAAACAAAGTAGAAGCCAACAAGTATCTCCACAAATGCCAAACAACAAATGCACCAATTCAAGAAACAATAAAGAAAACAACATGACACCCCCCAAAAAACAAAACACTTCAATACTAGATTGTGAAGATAGTGAGATGAAAGAAATACAAGAAATGGAATTCAAAAAATTGATCATAAGATTACATAGAAGTAATCAGAAGCAAATGCATGAACTACTGAAATCCATAGAGGACATGGAAGAAAATTTATCCCATGAAATTGAGATCTTTTTTTTTTCTTTTTTGACAGGCAGAGTAGGCAGTGAGAGAGAGACAGAGAGAAAGGTCTTCCTTTACCATTGGTTCAGCCCCCAATGGCTGCTGCAGCTGGCGCACCGCATTGATCTGAAGCCAGGAGCCAGGTGCTTTTCCTGGTCTCCCATGTGGGTGCAGGGCCCAAGCACTTGGGCCATCCTCCACTGCACTCCCGGGCCACAGCAGAGAGCTGGCCTGGAAGAGGAGCAACCGGGACAGAATCTGGCACCCTGACCAGGACTAGAATCCGGTGTGCCGGCGCCGCAAGGCGGAGGATTAGCCTATTGAGCCATGGCACCAGCTGAGATCTTGAAGAGAAATCAACATGAAATGAAGAAGTCAATAGAACAAATAAAAAATCCAGTGGAAAGCCTTAACAACAGAATGTGTGAAGCAGAAGAATATTGGACTTAGAAGACAAAGCATAGGAAATTATACAGTCAAACTAAAGACAAGAAGAGGAAATTAGAAAACTAAAAAACACTGTTGGAAACCTACAAGATACTATCAAATGACCCAACATATGGGTTCTAGGAGTTCCTGAAGGCGTCGAAGGAGAGAAAGGATTAGAAAGCTTTTTTAGTGGAATAATAACAGAAAACTTCCCTAATTTAGAGAAAGAAAGGGACATCTAATTACAGGAAGCACATAGAACTCCTAATAGACATGACCAGAAAGGATCTTCACATTGACCCATTGTAATCAAACTCACAACAGTAAAACATAAATAAGATTCTAAACTATGCCCAAGAGAAACACCGGCTTACTTTCAGAGGATCTCCAATTCGTCTCACAGCGGATTTCTCATCAGAAACCCTACAGGTTAGGAGAAAATGGTGATATATATTCCAAGTCTTAAGAGAAAAGAACTGCCAACCCAGAATACTATACCTTGCAAAGTTCTCATTTATGAATGGAGGTGAAATAAAGACTTTCCATAACAAACAGAAATTGAAATTTGTCACCACCCATTCATCCCTCAAAATAAGCTTAAGGATGTGTTGCACACAGAAACATGGTCATCACTACAAAAGAAGGTAAAGGAAGAAGATCTCTCAGTAGAAGTTCAAAGGAAATTCAAAGCAAAAAATAGGAATATTTTTGGAAAAATGGCAGGACAATGTCATTACTTATCAGTAGTCACTTTAAATGTAAATGGTCTCAACTCTCCAGTTAAAAGATACAGACTGGCTGAATGGATTAAAAAACAAAACTCATCTATTTGTTGCCTACAAGAAACACATCTCACCAACAACTATGCATGCAGACCTAAAGTGAAAGGATGGAAAAAGATATTCCATCAAACAGAAACTGAAAAAGGAGCTGGTGTAGCCATTCTAATATCAGACAAAATAGACTTTAACACAAAAACTGTTAAAAGAGACCAAATGGACCTAACAGATATCTACCGAACTTTTCATCCTACAGTTTCAGAATGCACATTCTTCTCAGCAGTGCATGGAACATTCTCTAGGATTGGACACATGCCAGGCCATAAAGCAAGTCTCAGCAAATTTGAAAAAATCGAATCATACCATGCATCTTAGACCACAAGGCAATGAAGCTGGAAATCAGCAACTCAGGAATCTCTAGGACAGAGCAAACACATGGAGACTGAACAACATGTTCCTGAATGAACACTGGGTAATAGGAGAAACCAAAAAATTTTTGGAGACAAATGAAGATGACAGTACAACATATCAGAACTTATGGGATACAGCAAAGCAGTGATAAGAGAAGAGTTTATAGCAATTAGTGCCTACATCAAAATCGGAAAAGTACCAAATAATGAGCTATCAATGCATCTCAAGGCTCTAGAAAAATGGCAACAACCCAAACACAACTCTAGGAGGAGAAAAGAAATAATTAAAGTTAGAGAGGAAATCAACAAAATTGAATCCAAAAAACAATACAAAAGATCAGCAAAACAAAGAGCTCATTTTTTGAAAAAAAAAAAAAATACAAAATTGACACACCATTGGCCCAACTAAACAAAAAAAGGAGAGAGAAGACCCAAATCAATAAAATTAGTGATGAAAAAGGAATGTAGCAACAGGCACCACAGAAATAAAAAGAATCAGCAGAAATTGCTACAAAGACTTGTATGCTAGCAAACTGGGAAACCTAGAAGAAATGGAGAGATTCCTGGACACATACAACCTACCTAAATTGAGCATAAAGACATAGAAAACCTAAACAGACCCATAAAAAGTCAGAAATTGAATCTGTAGTAAAGGCCCTACCCACAAAGAAAAGCCCAGGACTGGATGGCTTTAGTGCTGAAACCTACAATACATTTAAAGAAGAACTAACTTCAATTCTTCTCAAGTTATTCAAAGAATTGAAAGGAAGGAATCCTCCCAAATTCTTTCTATGAAGCCAGCATCACCTTAATTCCTAAACCTGCAAAAAATACAACAGAGAAAGAGAATTACAGACCGATTCCTCTGATGAACATAGATGCAAAAATCCTCTACAAAATTTTAGCTAGTCGAATAGAACAACATATCAGAAGGTTCATCCACCCAGACCAAGTAGGATTTATCCCTGGTATGCAGGGATGGTTCAACATTCACAAATCAATCAGTGTAATACTTCACATTAACAAACTGAAGAACAAAAATCATATGATTATCTCAATATATGCAGAGAAATCATTTGATAAAATATAAACCCATTCATGATGAAAACTAAACAAATTGGGTATAGAAGGAACATTCCTCAACACAATCAAGACAATATATATGACAAACTCATGGCCAGCATCCTATTGAATGGGGAAAAGTTAGAAGCATTCCCACTGAGATCTAGTACCAGACAAGAATGCCCACTCTCACCATTGATATTCAATATAGTCCTGGAAGTATTAGCCAGAGCCATATAGAAATCAACAAACCACAAATGCTCTCAAGTATATGGGGGAGAAGGTACCCTAATCCACTGTTGGTGGGAATGTAAACTGGTAAAGCAACTATTGAAGACAGTATGGAGACACTTCAAAAATCTGAATATAGACCCACCATATGACCCAGCCATCCAACTCCTGGGAATTTACCCAAAGGAAATGAAATCAGTAAGCAAAAGAGTTGTCTGCACCTCCATGTTTATTCCAGCTCAATTCAGAATAGCTTAGACATACTATCAACCTAAATTTCCATCAACTGAAGACTGGATAAATTGTGGAATATTTACTCTATGGACTACTACACAGTGTTAAAAATATATGAGATCTGGTTATTTGCAACAAAATGTGGATGAATCTGGAAAACATCGCCTAGTGAAATAAGTCAGTCTTGGGGCTGGCACCACGGATCACCTGGTTAATTCTCTGCCTGTGGCACTGGCATCCCATATGGGCACCAGATTCTAGTCCTGGTTGTTCCTCTTCCAGTCCAGCTCTCTGCTGTGGCCTGGGAAAGCAGTGGAAGATGGTCCAAGTGCTTGGGCCCCTGCACCCACGTGGGAGACCGGGAGGAAGCACCTGGCTCTGGCTTTGGATTGGTGCAGCACCAGCTGTAGTGGCCATTTGTGGGGTGAATCAACGGAAGGAGGACCTTTCTCTGTCTGTCTCTCTCTCTGTCTATAACTCTACCTGTCTAATAAAAAAAAGAAATAAGCCAGTCCCAAAGGGACAAATACCATATGTTCTCCCGTATGTTTTCTGTGAGAACTAAAAGAGCACCTAAAATGAATTCTGTAAAAGTAAAATTGACATTTTGAGAAGGGATGACTTGATCTGCCCTTGTCTTGACTCTCGAGGAATAGTTTCATTCATTTATTTATTTATTTTTCTTCATACTATTTGTTGAGTTCTTTACTTAACATAGAGTTAATCATATGTGTATAAAGTCAACTGAAAATAGATTTCAGGAAAAAAAAAGTGGGAATAAGAGAAGGAGGAGGAAGTTTGTAACAGTAAAGCTCTATAGTTCTGCATTCATTCCTACAGACTTACTTCTAAGGTTACAGTTTAACAACTTGTCATGGGACTCCAAATCCCATTATGCTTGATGGTCAAAGTGCCATCTTAATTGTTAAAGTGATCATATTAAGTGATAAAGTGAACATATAGGTAGGATTAAGTGTTAAAGTGATCATATAAATAGGATAAAGTGCCTGGTAATAATAATAGATATAATTAAATAGGAGAGAACGTTCCAACATGAGAAGCAGTCAACAGAGCAGACCTCTAGAATTACAATCACTTTAAGTAACACTCTGACCTTAAAATCAGCCCTTAAGGCTTCCTGGTCTAGCTGAGAAGCCCATGAAAGCATTTCAGACATGAAAAACCAAGACACTGTGGCAAAAAATGTTCTATATGAAAGATCTCTGTTGAGTGAGACCTCAGTGGAAAGTGGCCATGAAAGAAGGATGTACTCTTCTCTAAAGGGAGGAGAGAACTTCTACTTTGCTTGTGGCCTTGTACAAACACTGACCGAGTTTGTGGACTCAAAAGTCTTCCATACCCTAGGAAGCTCATGTCAAGAGCCTCGGGTGGTCACTGACGTCATACATGAGTGTTACTTGTTAATAATAGGAGTCACTGTGCACTAACTCCCTATGCAGGACCTTTGTCCTCAATGAGTTGTATTATGAAAGTTACCTGTAAAACTAGTTCTCAAAGAGTTTTTTTGGTGTGTGTGTGTGTGTGTGTGTGTGTGAGTGTGTGTGTATGCAAACTGTTGAAATCTTTACTTAGTCTAAATTTGGTCTTCTGTGTACAAAGTTAATTGAAAATGAATCTTGATGGAGAATAGAACTGGCAAGGGGAGTGGGAGGAGGAGGAGGGGTGGGAATGTACATGAGAGGGGGGTGTGGTGCAAAGAATAACCATATTCTTAAATTGTACTTATGACATTTGTATTCCTTAAAAAATAAATTAAAAAAGAAACTTGGCTGGCACCGTGGCTCACTAGGCTAATCCTCCACCTGTGGCGCAGGCACACCAGGTTCTAGTCCTGGTCGGGGCACCGGATTCTGTCCCGGTTGCTCCTCTTTCAGTCCAGCTCTCTGCTGTGGCCAGGGAGTGCAGTGGAGGATGGCTGGAGTGCTTGGGCCCTGCACCCCGTGGGAGACCAGGAGGAAGCACCTGGCTCCTGGCTTCAGATTGGCGCAGGTGCTGGCCTTAGCAGCCATTTTGGGGGTGAACCAACGGAAGGAAGACCTTTCTCTCTGTCTCTCTCTCTCACTAACTCTGCCTGTCAAAAAAAAAAAAAAAAAAAGAAAGAAAGAAAAGAAAAGAAACTGTCTCTGGAGAGCTTAAATGGCATTTTTACTGGACAAAGACTTTAAACCTAGTCTTTAAAACATTGTCAAAGAATTAAAGGAAACCATGTCCAAAGAACTAAAGTATGAGGATGATGTGTCACCAGATAGAGAAGCTCAGGAAAGATACAGAAATGTGTATCTCTCTATATAATGAAATTGGGATCAGCATTGTGGTGTAGCTGGTAAAGCCACTAGCTGTGACACTACTATCCCATATGGATGCCAGTTCAAGTCCTGGCTGCTCCACTGCTGATCCTGCTCCCTGCTAATGCACCTTGAAAAGCCTCAGAAGATGACCCAAGTGGGCCCCTGTACCCATAGGGAGACCTGGAAGAAGCTCCTAGCTCCTGGCTTCAACCTGGCCCAGCTCCAGACATTGCTGCCATTTGCGAAGTGAACCAGCAGATATAACATCTCTCTCTGTCTCTTCCTCTTTCCCTCTCAAATAATAAATAAATAAATAAATCTTTTTAAAAAAAATTTGAAATTCTGAACTTGAAAATACAGCATAAATTTTCTTTCTTTTCAAATTTATTTATTATTTACATGAAAGTCAGAATTATAGAGATAGAGGCGGAGAGAGAGAAAGAGAGAGAGAAAGTCTTCCATCTGCTGATTCACACCCCAAATGGCCACAGTGGCTGGAGCTGAGCTGATCCGAAGCCAGGAACCAGGAGCGACTTTCAAGTCTCCCACACAGATGCAGGGGCCTAAGAACTTGGGTTTATCCTCTACTGCTTTCTTTCACAGGCCATATCTTAAAATTTTCCTTTTTCCCTTTCCAGTAATTGCATATGGCAGAAAATTGAACTTCATATAAGCTTTATTTCTGTTTTAAAATATTCATTTATTTATTTGGAAGACACAGAGGGTGAGGGAGAGAGAGAGGGAGAGAGAGAGGATGAGTATCTTCCATTCCCTGATTCACTGCCTAAATGGGCACAACAGCCAGACCTGGGCAAGGCCAAAGCCAGGAGCCAGGAGCTCCATTTGGGCTCCCACATGGGTGTTGGGGGCAAGTACTTGCACCATGATGCACTGCTTTCCCAGGCACATTGGCAAGAAATTGGATCAGAAGCAGTGTAGCTGGGTTACCAATTGGAACTCTAATATGGAATGCCAGTTTCACAAGCAGCAGGTTTTTCTTTTTAAATATTTATCTATTTGAGAGAAGAGTTACAGAGAAGCAGAGGCAGAGAGAGAGAGAGGTCTTGCATCCACTGGTTCATTTCCCAGATGTCCGCAATGGCTGGAGCTGGGCTGATCTAAAGCCAGGAGCCAGGAGCTTCTTCTGGGTCTCCCACATGTGTGCAGGGCTCCAAGCACTTGGGCCATCTTCCACTGCTTTTTCAGGCACATTAGCAGAGAGCTGGATTCCAAGTAGAGCAACTGGGACTCAAATTGGCGCCTATATGGGACTGGCACTGAGGCGGCAACTTTACCCACTACACCACAGTGCCGGCCCCATCAGCAGCAGTTTAACCTGTTATACCACAATGCTGGCCTCAACCTTTGTTTTTAATAATCCCTAACTTTCAATTGCTTGTATTTCCTCCAAAGAAAGCCCTTAAAATTCCTTTAATTATAGAATAGATACCACTGAGATCAAATTTTTTTTTTAAAGCAGTAAGCATCGTAGCCACGTTTAATGAAAAGAAATAATGGAGAGAGTATATCTGATAGATCAAGCAGGCAACTTGGCACACAACTGAGAGCCCAGTCTGTACTGAGATCAGAGTTTTTGTGGATGTGGGTGCCAAGGACTTGGGCCATCTCTTACTGCTTTCCCAGATGCATTAGCAGGGAGATGGACTGGAAGTGGAGCAGCTGGGACACAAACTGGCACCCAGGGGCCGGCGCTGTGGCACAGTGGGTTAATGTCCTAGCCTGCAGTGCCGGCATTCCATATGAGCGCCAGTTCAAGACCCGGCTACTCCACTTCTGATTCATCTCTCTGCTATGACCTGGGAAAGCCCAAGTCCTTGGGCCCCTGTGCCCACGTGGGAGACCTGGAGGGGACTCCTGGCTCCTGGCTCCAGATTGCCTCAGCTTTGGCCATTGCGGCCAATTGGGGAGTGAACCATCGGATGGAAGACCTCTCTCTCTCTCTCACTGACTCTCCTCTCACTGTGTAACTCTGACTTTCATATAAATAAATAAACCTTTTAAAAAAAACACATGTGTGCTAAGTTTTGCATGTATACATGTTGTCATCTCTCTTGGGTATATGCCATGGAACACAATATATGGATCATGTGGCGAGTCTGTTTAATCATCTAAGGAACTGCTGGAGTAGCATTTTGCATTTTCCTGAGCAGTGTGTAGGAGTGCGATTTCTCCACTTCCTCGCCAACACTTGTTACCTGACTTTTTGATCAGAGGTGTTGTAGTGGTGAAGTGGCATCGCATTGTGGCGTTGATTGTGCTTTCGTCCATGACTGATGGCATCAAGCATCTTTTCCTGGGTTTATGTTCATTTGCAGGTCTTTGTTGGAGAAATGCCCATTCAGTTCCTTCGCTCAGTTCTTAATTGGGGAGTTTGCTGTTTTATTATGGAGTGATAAGATTATGTATTCTAGACACAAATCTTTTAAGTCCCTTATCAGACATATGAGGTGCCAATGTGTTCTCCCATGCTGTAGCTGCCTTTTCACTTTCTTGATGGTGTTCTCTGAAGCACAGAAGTTTTTAATCTTGATGAATTCAAGTTATCTACTTTTTCTTTTGCTGCTGAATTTTTGTGTGTTGATCTGTGCTTATTTGTATGAGGATTATCTGATAACGGTCCCTTGATACTCTTTTAAAATGACATCTTTCAAAAGAAGACAGCGTTCATCCTGTAGATCCCAAAGTTATGTACAAAGGATTACCAAGAATGGTTTTTTTTTTTTACAACTGATCCCTTAAAAATAGAGTTTCTCTGTCTCAAAACCTGTAACATCTTATTGCCATCTGCCCAGTCACCTGCCAGCTAATCCTGTGCTTAGAATGAGAGTAAGTTTCAGGCCTAGCACTGTGGCGTAGTGGGCTAAGCCTCCACCTGTGGTGCTGGAATTCCTTATGGGTGCCGGTTCTAGTTCTGGCTGCTCCTCTTCTAATCCAGCTTCCTGCTATGACCTGGGAAAGCTGTAGAAATAGAAAGCTTAGGCCCCTGCACCCATGTGGGAGACCTGGAAGAAACTCCTGGCTCCGGATTGGCCCAGCTCTGACCGTGCGGCCATCTAGGGAGTGAACCAGTGGATGGAAGACCTCTCTCTCTCTCTGACTCTGCCTCTCTCTCTGTCACTCTACTTCTCAAAGAAATAAATAGAATCTTTAAAAAGAAAGAGAAGGTAATACTAAGGTTTTTCAGACTTCTTTTTTTTAAAGAGTAGGTTCCTTATTCTTCTTCTTATTATTATTATTTTGACAGGCAGAGTGGACAGTGAGAGAGAGAGACAGAGAGAAAGGTCTTCCTTTTCCGTTGGTGCACCCCTCAATGGCCGCTGCGGCCAGCGCACCATGCTGATCCAAAGCCAGGAGCCAGGCGCTTCTCCTGGTCTCCCGTGCAGGTGCAGGGCCAAGGACTTGGGCCATCCTCCACTGCACTCCAGGGCCACAGCAGAGAGCTGGACTGGAAGAGGAGCGACTGGGACAGAATCCAGTGCCCTGACCGGGACTAGAACCCTGGGTGCTGGTGCCGCAAGGCTGAGGATTAGCCTATTGAGCCGTGGTACTGGCCAAAAGAGTAGGTTTCATAGGTGGAAGAGAGGATTTTTAATGTTCTCACCATAGAGAAATGATAAATGTTTGACATGATGCATATGCTAATTACCCTGATATGATTATTAATACAGTATATACATATATTTAAACAGCAGGGCCTATGCTGTGGCATAGTAGGCCATTGCCTGTGGTGCCAACATTCCATACGGATGCCAGTTTGAGTCCCAGCCTCTCTATTTGTGATCCAGCTCCCTGCTAATGCACCTGGGAAAACAGTGGAAGATGACTCAAGTACTTGGGCCCCTGCACCCACATGGGAGACCTGGAGGAGGCTCCTGGCTCCTGACTTCAGATCAGCCCAGCTCTGGCTGTTGGGGCCATTTGGGGATTGAACCAGCTGATGGAAGAATTCTCTGCCTTTCTCTCTCTAACTCTGCCTTTCAAATAAATAAATACATCTTTAAAAAAAAAAAAAAACCACTGCACTGGGGATGGGCATTTGTTGTACCAAATTAAGACATTGCCCAGATGCCTGCATCCCAGGCTGGAGTGCTAAATTTGAGACCCACTCTATGTCTGATTCTAGCTTCCTTGGTGGCTCAAGTACTTGGGTCTCTGCTACCCAGATGGGAGACCCAAATTGAATTCTAGGTTTCTGACTCACGCCTGGCCCAGCCCTAGCCATTGTACACATTTGGGGGGTGAATCAGAAAATGGGAGATCTCTCTGCTTTTCAAATCTAAATGAATAAAAATTAAAAAATCATGCAGTATACCATAGATATGTAAAATTACATGCCAAGTTTACAAAACAGTAACAAAAGGTTCGCAGTGTGTTTGGGAAGAGATTGCTAAATTGATGTTGTATTATTTGTTTCCTCTGACTTTTCTTTTCTAGAATGCTTGATCAGGAAGAGCCCTAAGAAAGTTTGTACTTCCTTTCATTTTATAGATCAGGCAGTCAGATCTTGCTGAGATCCCCACCTTAGCTCCAAGTGTAATTGATGTTGTCTTGATGTAATGCATTGTTAAGATCTACTGAATTGGGGCTGGTGCTGTGGCACAGTAAGTTAATCCTCTGCCTGTGGTGTTGGCATCCCATATGGGCGCCGGTTCTAGTCCCGACTGCTCCTCTTCCCATCCAGCTCTCTGCTATGGCCTGGGAAAGCAGTAGAAGATGGCCCAAGTCCTTGGGCCCCTGAACTCGATGGGAGACCCGGAAGAAGCTCCTGGCTCCTGGCTAAGGATCAGTGCAGCTCCAGCTGTTGCAGCCATTTGGGGAATGAACCAGTGGATGGAAGACCTTTCTCTCTGTCTCTCCCTCTCACTGTCTGTAACACTACCTCTCAAATAAATAAATAATCTTTTAAAAAAGATCTACTGAATTGGCATGAAAAAGAGTTTAAAGCTGATATGGTGGGGGGGGGGGGCGTGAACACTGCAAATCTCCTATGTCCTTTGCAATTTTTTGAGATCTCAAAACTCAGTTTACAGACTTGGTCAAGTTACTGAGTCGTTGACTAACCTGGAGAGTACATAAGGCCATACTTCATGATCTGATCTCTTGATTTATCTTTCTAGCCCCATTTGCCCTTCATTCTTCCTACTTTTCCCCCCTACAATTTATTTATTCATTTGAAAGGCAGAGTTACAGGGGGTGGGGGGAGAGAGAGAGGAAAAGAGAGGTGGATCTTTGATCTGCTGATTCACTCCCCAAATGGCCATAAAGCTAAGCTGGGCCAGGCCAAAGCCAGGAGCCTGGAATTCTATTCAGGTCTCCCACATAGGCGACAGGAGCCCCAACACTTAAACCATCTTTCACTTCTTTCCCAGGTGCATTAGCAGGGAGCTGGATTGGAAATGGAGCAGCTGGGACTCGAACTGGTGCCCATCCAGGATGCTGGCACTGCAGGCAGTGGCCTAACCTGCTGTACCACAACGCCAGCCCCCATTCTTGCTACTTTATACTTTGCATAAGTCAAAAGAAATGCAATGAAATTTTGTGACTCTCCCATGAGATAAATGCAATCACTCTTCACATTGATTCTATCTCAGAAATGGAGATCAGACTATGTGTCAGAAATAGCTAATTGCCTCTCATTATCTGTTCTCCTGTTCCCTAGTTTTGAAACCCTCACTTCTGAGGTAGAGATATGTTTCCGAGAATAAACACTGTATTTTGCACAGTGGCTTGCAGATACTTGTGGCTATAAGCCTATTTTGGGGTAATGAAATGTGCTTATATGTGAGTGTCTAAGAACCACATAAGGGGCGGGTGTTGTGTTGCAGTGGGTTACACCTCCACCTCTGATACCAGCATCCCATATCCAAGTGCCAGTCTGAGTCCAGACTGCTCTGCTTCTGATGCAGGGCCCTTCAGATGCACCTGGAAATGCAGCCGGTGATGGCCACGTACTTTGGCCCCTGCCACATACGTGAGAAACCTGGATGGAGTTCCAGGCTCCTGGCTTCGGCCTGACCCTGCTCTGGCCATTGTGGCCATTTGGGTAGTGACCCAGCCTGTGGAAGCTCTCTCTGTCTCTCTCTGGCACTTTGCCTTTCAAATAAATAAAATAAATTATTTTTTTAAAAAAAGAACAATATAAAATGACATGTGTTAAGTGCTTTTTGCACTCTTTTCTGCCACCTGGAATGTGCAGGTGATAGCTGGAACTCTGGTTAACATCTTGGACCTTAAAGGGTGAAGGCTGCACCTAGTTTCTGGAGCAGTTGGTAAAAGAAGTCCTGGACACTGAGGTCTTCATGGAGAGAGAAATGTATTGCTTGGTTGTTTAACCTACTGTTATTTTATTTCTCTTCCAAGCCATGAAACCTAACTGATACATTGTATAAACTTTTTAAGATTGCTGGCAACATTACATGAGCTGATACTATGGAAGCTCTTGGGACAGTGCCTGAGAACAGGACAAACAGAAAGTTAACTACTCTTATGACAATTCTCTGTTCTGAGAACACTGTTCCCTCTGCCTGGAAGTTTGCTTGATGTATTAGTTGGGGTTCACTAGAGAAAGAGAAGCAGCAGAATGGATAGATTAGATATGCATAGACCAGTGGATGGATGGATGGATGGATGAGTGGATAGATGGGTGGATGGGTGGATGGATGGAGGGATGGATGGATAGATGGGTGGATGGGTAGATGGATAGATGGATGGGTGAATGGATGGATGGAGGGATGGATGGATAGATGGGTGGATGGATGGATGGATGGATAGATGGGTGGATGGATGGATGGATAGATGGGTGGATGGGTGAATGGATGGATGGATGGAGGGATGGATGGATGGATAGATGGGTGGATGGATGGATGGATAGATGGGTGGATGGGTGGATGGATGGATGGATGGAGGGATGGATGGATAGATGGGTGGGTGGATGGATGGGTGGATGATGGATGAATGGATAGATGGGTGGATGTATGGATGGGTGGGTGGATGGAGAGAGGGGATTTGTTGGAGGAATTGACTCATATGTTGACAGAGGCTGGAGACTCCCAAGATATGCTGTCTGCAAGCTGGAGAACCAGGGAAGCCAGTAGCTGGCTCATTCCAAGTGCAAAAGCTGTGACCCAGAGCTGAGGGTGTCACCCAGCCAGAGGCCAGAGCCAAGGTGCTGCTGATGCTAAGTCCCAGAGTGCGAAGGCCGCAGAACCCAGAGTTCTGCTGTGCAAGGGCAGAAGCTGAGTGTCCCTGCAGGAGAGTGAGAGGAGTGAATTCACCTTTCTTCTGCTGCTTTGTTCTGTCTGGACCCTCAGACTGAATGGTGACCTCTGTACTGGATGAGGACAGATCTTTCTTACTCAGTCTGTTGGTTTAAATGATAACCTCAAGGGCCATCGCTGTGGCAAAGTGGGTTAAGCCAGCATCTGCAGTGCCAGCATCCCATATGGATGCTGGTTTGAGTCCCAGCTGCTCAAGTTCCAATTCTGCTCTCTGCTAATGCACCTGGTAAAGCGGCAGAGGATGGCCCAAGTCCTTGGGCCCCTGCACCCACATGGGAGACCCAGAAGAAGCTCCTGGCTCCTGGCTTTAGCCTGGGCCATCCCTGGCTGTTGTGGCCATTTGGGGAGTAAACCAGCAGATGGAAGATCTCTCTTTCTCTCTTCTTCTGCCTCTCTCTCTACAACTCTGCCCTTTGAATAAATAAATACTTTTTAAAAAACAATTTTTTTAAAGTGGGGCCAGTGCTGTGGCATAGTAGGCTAAGCCTCTGCCTGCAGCACCAACATCCCATATGGGCGCCGGTTTGTGTCTCAGCTGTTCCACCTCCAATCCAGCTCTCTTCTATGGCCTGGGAAAGCAGTAGAAGATGGCCCAGGTGCCTGGGGCCCTAGACCTATGTGAGAGACCCAGAAGAAGCTCCTGGCTGATGGCTTCGGATTGGCTGAGCTCCAGCCATTGCAACCATTTGGGGAGTGAGCCAGTGGATAGAAGACTTTTCTCTCTGTCTTTCCATCTCTAACTCTACCTCTCAAATAAATAAATAAAATCTTTCTTTTAAATTTTTAAAAATAGATCTTTTTAACTATTTATTTATTTGAACTTCATAGTTACACAGGAAGAGAAGGAGAGAGAGAGAGAGAGAGAGAGAGAGAGAGGCGCCTTCCATCCACTGGTTCACTCCCCTATTGGCCACAACAGCCAGAGCAGTGCAGGTCCGAAGCCAGGAGCCAGGAGCTTCTTCTGGGTCTCTCACAGGGGTGCAGGGGCCCAAGGACTTGGGTCATTTTCCACTGCTTTCCCAGGCCATAGCAGAGAGCTGGATCAGAAGTGGAGGAGCCGAGACTTGAACCAGCGCCCATATGAGATGCCAGCACTGCAAGTGGCAGCTTTACCTGCTACACCACAGTGCCGGCCCTAAAAAATAAATGTTAATCTCTTCTGGAAACAGGCTCACAGCACGCCCAGAAATGATGCTTTGTCACCTGTCAGGGCATCCCTTAGTTCATACCCCAGATGAATCATTCCACTTGAAAAGCTCCTAAGGACCCAGATCAAACACTTCCTCCTCATGGAACTTTTAATTATCCCTACTTAGGGGTTCAATTCTTCTTTGACTTTATAGTAGGTGTTAGATTTGG